>NC_136429.1:482747532-483352032 GCF_052849685.1 Lactuca virosa
AAGAAAGACGGGAGCATGAGAATGTGCATCGATTACAGAGAGCTGAATAAAGCAACAATAAAGAACAAGTACCCGTTGCCGAGAATCGATGACCTGTTCGACCAGTTGCAAGGTTCGACCTATTTCTCGAAGATCGATCTTAGGTCAGGATACCATCAACTAAAGGTGAGAGAGCAGGATATCGAAAAGACTGCGTTCAGAACAAGATATGGACACTATGAATTTTTGGTTATGTCGTTCGGACTAACCAATGCCCCTGCAGCTTTCATGGATTTGATGAACAGGGTTTGTAAACCATACCTTGATAAATCCGTGATAGTATTCATAGATGATATCTTGATTTATTCGAAAAGCAAGCAGGAGCATGACAAGCATCTGCGTGAAGTGCTAGAAGTTCTGAAAAAGGAGAAGCTGTATGCAAAGTTCTCCAAATGTGAATTTTGGATTCAAGAAGTCCAATTTTTAGGTCATGTGGTTAACCAAGAAGGAATAATGGTTGACCCAGCAAAGATTGAAGCTGTAATGAAGTGGGAACAACCAAAAAGTCCTACGGAGATTCGAATCTTTTTAGGATTAGCCAGATATTATCGTCGATTTATCCAAGGCTTTTCTTCGATTGCCACTCCATTAACAGATTTGACCCACAAAGGAGCTACTTATACTTGGAATGAGAAGCATAAGGAATCCTTTGAAAAGTTAAAGAAGAGATTGTGTGAAGCACCGATTCTTTCGTTACCTAAAGGAGTTGATGACTTCGCAATTTATACTGATGCCTCTGGAGTTGGGTTAGGTTGTGTTTTGACCCAAAGGGATAAAGTGATCGCGTATGCATCGAGGAAATTGAAAGAGCATGAAAAGAACTACCCCACTCATGATCTGGAGTTGGCAGCTGTAGTATTCTCCTTAAAGATATGGAGGCAATATCTTTATGGTACTAAATGCAAACTTTTCACTGATCATAAGAGTCTTCAATATCTCTTTAATCAGAAGGAATTGAACATGAGGCAACGGCGCTGGCTAAAATTACTCAAGGACTACGACTGTGAGATACTTTATCACCCTGGTAAAGCAAATGTTGTTGCTGATGCTCTCAGTCGGAAGGTAAATCTTGAAAAAAAAGGCCAAGAGCGTTGAGAATTGAAGTTGTCTCTATAATTGTGGAAAGTATAAAGAAAGCTCAAGAGGAAGCTTTAGAGAAAAATAACCGGAAGGAGGAACGTTTGGGTAAAACGTTGGTGTTTGATACAAACGGTCAAGGGCTGAAGGTATTCAAAGATAGGATTTGGGTACCTAAGACGGGAGGAGTAAGAGATCTTCTGATGGAAGAAGCTCACAAGACCATGTATTCGATTCATCCCGGCAGTACGAAAATGTATAGGGATCTAAAACCCTATTACTGGTGGCCGACGATGAAGCTCGATGTTGTTAAGTATGTGGGCGAGTGTGCAACTTGTGCTAGGATTAAGGCACAACATCAGAAACCGTATGGGAGTTTAGAACCTTTATCTGTACCCATGGGTAAATGGGAAGACATCACCATGGATTTTGGGACTAAACTGCCCAGAACAAGGAACGGTCACAACATGATTTGGGTGGTCGTTGATCGCTTCACTAAGAGTACACACTTCATAGCAGCCAACGAGAAATGGTCTATGGATAAACTTGCGAATTTTTACGTGAAGAAAATTGTGAGGCTTCACGGTGTTCCGTTAACGATTGTATCCGATCGTGAGAGCCGTTTTACCTCAAGGTTTTGGAGGAGTCTACAAGAGGAATTGGGTACCAAGTTATGTTTGAGTATAGCTTACCATCTGCAAACTGATGGTCAAAGCGAACGAACAATTCAAATTTTGGAGGATATGCTGAGAGCATGTACCCTAGAATTCCAAGGTAACTAGGATGAACACTTACCTCTAGTAGAATTTTCCTATAATAATAGTTTCCACTCAAGCATCAAGATGGCACCTTATCATGCTTTGTATAGGGAAAAGTGTCGAACGCCGTCATGTTGGCTGGAAGCTGGGGAAAAGCAGTTTATGGGGCTTGAAATAGTCCATCAGACTGCTGAAAAGTTGAAAGTGATTAGGGAAAGGATGTTAGCAGCTCAAGATCGACAAAAGAGTTATGTTGACAAGAAAAGACAACCGATATCCTTCGAAGTTGGAGATTCGGTTTTACTTAAAGTCCCGCCGTGGAAGGGACTTATAAAATTTGGTAAAAGGGGAAAATTGAGTCCAAGGTTTATTGGACCATTAAAAGTTCTTCAGAGGATCGGGAATCAAGCTTACAATCTAGAATTACCGGAAGAACTGGAGGGCATTCATAACACCTTTCATGTATGTTATTTGAGAAAGTTCACGAGAGATGTGCCCGACATAATTCCCATTTCTGAATTAAGGTTGGATGAAAACAAGAGGTTGATTGAAGAACCTGAGGTAATCGTTGACCGTAAGACTAAGAAGTTGCGACGCAAGATGGTCGATTTAGTGCTTGTGTGTTGGAAACATACGAATGGGCCAAATCTCACATGGGAAACGGAGAGTGACATGATGAGTCGCTACCCGCAGTTGTTTGTTGATGTGTGATTCCGGGGACGGAATCATCCTAAGGGGGAGAGAATTGTAATACCCGTGTTTCTAGGCTAGGCATTTATATTGATGTGATAGTCTAGGTTAACCTTTGTAACTCATTTTGAAGAAATGAAAAGGAATTATGTGAATATTATGTGTTTTATGTGTTTTATGCTTAATTACTAGGATTTAATTAATTAAGAATAAATATGAGCGTCGAAAATAAATATTAGATAAAGCCGATATCTATTAAGAAAGTTGTAGTGGTCGTGACAAGGATTACGGATATATAACGAATACCAAAATCCGAGTTATAACGAAGAAGTTATGACCTGTCGAAGTTTCGCGACAAAACCGGCATGGTGCCGAATGTCGTAAAAAGTGAGTTTTTGATAAACTACTTTTTAGCCTTAGTGATCTAAACAAAAGTCGTAGTGCTCGTTAAACCGAGAGTATGTATAAAATGAACGCCCAAATCTGACTTCGTATGAGGAAGTTATGATTTTTCTAAGTTTCAGCTTAGCAGTAGACAGCTAAAAACTCAAATTTTAGATCGAGTGATTTTTAGCCGACACGACCTAAACGAGAATCGAAGGTCTCGTCAATAGTAGCACAACGGTAAAAAGACAGACGAAAACGAACGTCGGATGAAGAAGTTATGAATTTTTAACGGATTTCCTGTCCCGATCTGTTAAAAATAATAATATAAAAATTAAAGTTAAATCTAGACCACTAAGTCTAAACGAAAGTTGTACAGCATAATTTTACCTACGCGTGCATATAAAGAACGTCAAAAATGGAGCCCGCATGCGAAAGTTATGGATTTTAGAAGTTTTGGCACAAAAATCGAGAAAAATTGCAAAATCCGAGAAATTTCGCAAGGTGGACTTCGGCCACGTCACCCTCGCTGAAAACGTGCCACGTCTCCGAAATTACTGTGTCATCAGAAGCGTGTCCGAACCAGAGAGCCATCCGAAGTGGTCCACTAAAAATCCGACGCGTGTCCTTTCTCGCGTGTCCGAGCCTCGTAGGTGTGCCACGAACACCCTCCTCGGACCAAGACCTCGGTCCAATCAGAAGGTGACACCAGGACCCTCGCACGTGCGAGCCATCTGCATGCCTTCGCCTCCTGCTGCCACGTACCTTCGCTGCTGACTCAGCCCTCTTAGCCGACCTTCAGACTCGCCTATAAATAGAAGGCTTGCGAGCCTTCTCGGGTAGTTTTGGAGATTTTGCCCTTTTCACCTTTTTTTTCAATATTTTTACCATTTTGACATCCCCCGAAGCCACGGTATCAATTATAGCACCCGAAGCACGTCCCGAAGTGCCCGAGAAGCCCGATAAATTTATCTTTTCGGTTTTGAATCCCGACCCTCGTAGAGCCCGGTTTCTCAATAAAACTCCCGGTTTTATTAGAAACGATCGTTCTAAGAAACGAAGTGCTGCCCGATTATCATCAAATCAAGTGAGTGTTTAGTCACTTTCATCTTACACCTAGATATGAAGTATTTTCTATAAAATACGTGCTATGTGTAATTATATTAAGTGTTTATTTGAGGTGACTGTTGAACAAATGTTTTATACAAGTTTTAAACTGTATATGTATTTTATCTACGAATATGTTGGGTAGAACATGGGTAGATGAAATAGTCGATGTGTGTTAAAATGGTGAGAGGCCTCGATGTTGTTGTTGTTGTAGTCGTCTAGCGGAGTATAGATGACGACCATGGACCTTTCTAGACAGTCCAGTGGAACACTAGTAGGTTCGCAACTTGTAGGTGTTGATGAACTAAATGTTCATTGGCGTACTCCATCCCCCTCATGGTTGCCTTTAGGACATGTATGGCTGAGGAGACCCCTTAGCAGTAGTGTCCATCCCGATGATATTCCTTAGGTTAGGTCCCTTGTGATTGGTGTTTAGGGACGTAAAGTGAGGACAACGGGAATGGGTAATCAGGGTTATTGTTGATTGGTGAACTTAATAAGTTATTATTATTGTGGGTTGAAAATCCTATATGCTCACCAGGCTCCCAAGCCTGACCCACTCAGCTTTTTATGTTACAGGTAGTGGACCCCGAGCATAGTCGAAGGACGATGAGAGATTTTTTGATTATAGGCCAGTAGTTGTAAATAACTGTTGTAAGGCTTATAATGTCTTGTTTATGCTTTTGATCTGTATCGGAACATGACATCCCGAGGTTTTGATATGAAATGAAACTATACATTTCTTAAAGAAAGGTTTTGATAAACTTTTATCATGTTTTGTTTTGGGGACCAATTCCGCAACATCTTTTAAAAAAAAGATTTCTCTGATTTTATTTTAAAAAGCATAAATTAAATCGGTCTTTTCTTGCCGAGAAATAAGGGGATGTCACAGTTGGTATCAAAGCATTAGTTTAAGCGAACTAAGAAATTGTAGGATTTCTAGACTTAAACTTAGAATGGTAAGTGATGATTGCGAGATGAGTGTCTACTATATTTTAGACACGAGCACTAGTTTATTTTAGGAAAGATGCCTAAGTTTCTTTTATGTGCTAAATGCTATATGTTTGCCATATATGCCATTATTTGTTCGGATCTATGGTCTGTTGCCGACCGGATCTGGAAACCTTATGTGTGTAGGATTCTAAGCGTATGATTACGAGATTAGAACTAACATGTAAACGTTTCGAAGTGATAAGGGAATTGAAATATCTATCAAGGATAAAGACCTAAATTCGCCTTATTCGGTATATAGATTATAATGGCAAGAACTCGAAGTGGAGCGGGAAATGAAAATAGAAACCAATAACCTCAACCACAAGTGGTGGAACAGGTGCCTATAGTAGGAGCTGCACCAGAACCCATCACCATGGCTGGAGTACGAACTATGATTCAGACCATGATGGCTGAACAAAGGGAGGATTTTAGGCAAATGTTGCTGGACAACATGGATGAACCTTCAGTTCCTGTTGAACAACGTGAATTAAATGAAGATCGATATGAAGAAGGAAACAACATTAGATCGGTTGGTCATAGTGAACCGCTTGTGGTTGGGAGAAATAACCACGAGGATAGAGTAGAGAGAAATGGGTGCAAGTATAAGGACTTTATGACTTGCAAGCCATCGACCTCCACTGGAAAAGAAGATCCTGTCGGAGTAATGGATTGGATCTCGGAAATGGAATTGGCTTTCATGACTTGTGGTTGCCAAGGCAAGTTACAAACCACATTTGCAGTGCGTCAGTTCAGGGGTAGTGCTGCTTGTTGGTGGAACACTTTGGGGAAAACCCTAAGCCCTAATGAGCCACTGCAACTGACTTGGGCAGGGTTCTTGGTGCACTTCAAGCGCAAGTACTGCTCGGCCCAAAACGTGCTTGTGTTAGAAAACCAATTTCTAACGTTGAAGAAGGGGAGTATGACCGTTGATGAATATACAAATAACTTCACAGACAAAATGGAGTTTGCTTTGCGTATTGTCCCAGATGAGCTGGCAAAAATTGACAAAATACAAAGGGACTTCCATGGGAGTACGCGGTGCCAGTACGTCAGACACTTACTTTGGAGGCAGCTATCTGGGCTATCAAGTCTGTTGAAGATATGATTAAGGGGAGAGCCGCCAGCAAGGTTGAAGTTTGCGAAAAGAGAAAGTTTGAAGGAACTTCAGGTTCTAGTATAAAGAACAAGTTCTCGAAGACTGGTTCGAGAAAATTTCGGAGGAGGAGCCGAAGCTAAGTGGTGTGATAAGTGCAAGAAGAAACATGATGGGAAATGCAGCGTGGAAGTCACTTGTTACAAATATGGAAAGCCAGGGCATTATGCCAATGAATGCACCTTCAATAAGAACGTCTGTTTTGGGTGCAATGAAGAAGGGCATATTTTGAGGGATTTCCCAAAGAAGAAGGACGCAACAAAACCCAATCTTCCACCAAAGCCGAAGGCGAGAGCCTTTCAGATGACACTTGAAGCTGCGAAAGAAGAAGTCGATGTCGCTTCAGGTACCTTTGTCGTAAACGAATTGCCTGCCCAAATTTTGTTTGATTCTGGAGCCAATTACTCCTTTATTTCGCATGAATTTGGTAGAAAAGTAGCTTTGCCTGTAGATAGACTAGTTAATGCTATAATAGTCGAGATTGCTAGTGGCAAGTTTGTACCTGTTAGCCATCGTATGAAGAACATCCTCATTGACTTGGATGGGAATAAGTTCCACGAGGAATTATTGCCTGTCGAGTTAAATGGATTCGACATAGTTTTAGGAATGGATTAGATTAGCGCCAATGATGCCGAAATATTGTGTAGGAAGAAGATAGTAAAAGTAAACTCGCCAGGGAAAGAGTCGTTTATGGTGTATGGAGACAAACACAGAGTAAACTTTGGAATCATTTCCCTAATGAAAGCCAAAAAGTGTTTGGCCAAGGGATGTACATCATATCTAGCGTTCGTGATCGATGCTAAGAAGGAAAAGAAGGAGGTGCAGAATATTCCGGTAGTGTGTGATTATCCGGAAGTCTTTCCCGAAGATCTTCCCGGATTGCCCCCTGATCGACAAGTAGAATTCCGTATCGACTTGTTACCAGGAACGACGCCGATAGCAAAAGCACCATATCGATTAGCACCAACAGAGATGAAAGAACTTATGACACAAATTCAGGAGTTATTGGAGAAAGGTTTCATTCGACCTAGTTCATCGCCCTGGGGAGCCCCGGTGTTATTTGTAAAGAAGAAAGACGGGAGCATGAGAATGTGCATCGATTACAGAGAGTTGAATAAAGCAACAATAAAGAACAAGTACCCGTTTCCGAGGATCGATGAACTGTTCGACCGGTTGCAAGGTTCGAGCTATCTCTCGAAGATCGATCTTAGGTCAGGATACCATTAACTAAAGGTGAGAGAGCAGGATATCGAAAAGATTGCGTTCAGAACAAGATATGGACACTATGAATTTTTGGTTATGTCGTTCGGACTAACCAATGCCCCTACAGGTTTCATGGATTTGATGAACAGGGTTTGTAAACCATACCTTGATAAATACGTGATAGTATTCATAGATGATATCTTGATTTATTCGAAAAGCAAGCAGGAGCATGACAAACATCTGCGTGTAGTGCTAGAAGTTCTGAAAAAGGAGAAGCTGTATGCAAAGTTCTACATATGTGAATTTTGGATTCAAGAAGTCCAATTTTTAGGTCATGTGGTTAACCAAGAAGGAATAATGGTTGACCCAGCAAAGATTGAAGCTGTAATGAAGTGGGAACAACCAAAATGTCCTACGGAGATTCGAAGCTTGTTAGGTGTAGGCGAATATTATCGCCGATTTATCCAAGGCTTTTATTCAATTGCTACTCCATTAACAGCTTTGACCCACAAAGGAGCTACTTATACTTGGAATGAGAAGCATAAGGAATCATTTGAAAAGTTAAAGAAGACATTGTGTGAAGCACCGATTCTTTCGTTACCTGAAGGAGTTGATGACTTCGCAATTTATAGTGATGCCTCTGGAGTTGGGTTAGGTTGTGTTCTGACCCAAAGGGATAAAGTGATCGTGTATGCATCTAGGCAATTGAAAGAGCATGAAAAGAACTACCCCACTCATGATATGGAGCTGGCAGCGGTAGTATTCGCCTTAAAGATATAGAGGCACTATCTTTATGGTACTAAATGCAAACTTTTCACTGATCATAAGAGTCTTCAATATCTCTTTAATCAGAAGGAATTGAACATGAGGCAACGACGCTGGCTAGAATTACTCAAGGACTACGACTGTGAGATACTTTATCACCCTGGTAAAGCAAATGTTGTTGCTGATGCTCTCAGTCGGAAGGTAAATCTTGAAAAGAAAAGGCCAAGAGCGTTTAGAATTGAAGTTGTCTCTACAATTGTGGAAAGTATAAAGAAAGCTCAAGAGGAAGCTTTAGAGAAAAATGACCGGAAGGAGGAACGTTTGGGTAAAACGTTGGTGTTTGATACAAACAGTCAAGGGCTGAAGGTATTCAAAGATAGGATTTGGGTACCTAAGACGTGAGGAGTAAGAGATCTTCTGATGGAAGAAGCTCACAATACCTGAATTGAATGACTCATAAAAAGCATATAAACGTTACATGTATATTAGTTATGAAAACCCAATCATTCTGAAATAAATGATTGACAGTATGTTCTTGATTTAGTATTCCAAACACGTATGTTCTTGAATCAAAACCCAATCATTCTGAAATAAATGATTGACAGTATGTTCTTGAATTAGTATTCCGAACACGTATGTTCTTGAATCAAAACCCAATCATTCTGAAATAAATGATTGACAATATGTTCTTGAATTAGTATCCCGAACATGTATTTGATAAGTGTAAACCCTTGATTTGTTCTGAATCAAAACCCTTGTTTCTTGTAAGACAGTGTATTCTAGTATACTTGAATCATGAATTATTGTCCTATGTATAAATTATACCTATTATAATTTATATGTAGTTTTTGAATCTGTATTTAACTATGTTTGCATGTAATCCCTTGCTCAGCATGTTACAAAGGTAGTTAAACTGATGAAATAACTATTATATTTATATACATATACAATTTTATATATAAGTAAAATTTAAACGACACTCGGACAAATAACCGGTACTATAAGCCCACATCCAAACAAGGAAAAGGACCCAGAATGAGTTATCAGTCCTAAGTCTTTTAAATCTCATTTATATACATATATATATATATACAAATATGAATTTTGGGTAAAAATATAAGTTTATGAAAGAGTTTAATGTTTTGAGTATTTTTAATGATTTAATGTTGTTTTATCATGATTTGAAATCATAATTTTATAACACAAAGTTCTTGTATTATGCTTGTATTCCCCCCCCTTAAAACAGTAGAAATTATGAAAATACGGGGGTATGAACTCACTTGATAGGTGGTGATTTGGACAGAGTTTCGTTTCCCAGAAAGGAGTTTATTTGCCGAGAAACCGGCTTAAATCGGGCAGAGTTTCGACTGGAGAGATGTTAACTTCTCGGGAATCTCTAGGCTTCGAGGCTTGCTTAGGGTTTGAGACTTGATAACGGGGCTTTATGGGTTGTAAATATGCTTGTGGGGGTAGAAAGTGTGAAGAAAGGTGAATTTTGGGGTGAAATATGTGTGAAATCCGAGAGGTCTCGCATGGCTTTTATAGGCCGAGGCCTCGGACCGAAGGAGCTTAGTCAGCAGCACATGCGTCAGACAGGCGAAGGGTACACGAGGCGAGGCTTCGGACGTGGCGACTTCTGAGTGGGTCGAACTTCGGTCGAATGGGAAGAGAGCAGGTGTCCGAAGGGGTGTCCGAGGGGTGTCCGGGGGGTGTCCGATGCGAAGGTGTTGGCTTCTTAGTGGACCTCGACTGCGGTCCAATCAGATGGTGACACGCGAGACTTTGGTCCAATCCAATGGTGCCACATGGAGGCCTGCATGCAAGGGTGACGTGTCCGAGGGTCACCCATGCGAAATTGCCCGGTTTTCCATTTTTATGATTTTTGTGCCAAAAACTTGCGAAACTCATAACTTTCACATACGAGCTCCGTTTTTGATGTTCTTTATATGCACGCGTAGGTAAAATCATACTCTACGACTTTCCTTTAGACTTTGTCGGCTGATTTTGAATTTATTTTTAATATTATTATTTTTAACAGACAGAGACAGAAATCCGTTAAAAATTCATAACTTCTTCATCCAACGTCCATTTTTGTCTGTCTTTTTACCGTTGTACTACTATTGACGAGACCTTCAATTATCGTTTAGGTTGTATCGGCTAAAAATCACTCGATCTTTATTTCGAGTTTTTAGCTGTACACTGTTATACTAAAACTTAGAAAAATCGTAACTTCCTCATACGAAGTCAGATTTTGGCGTTCTTTTTATGAAAGTTCTCGGTTTAACATAAACTACAACTTTCATTTAGATTGTTAAGGCTGAAAAGCATTTTATTGAAAATTCAGTTTTTACATTGAATAGTGTTTTGCCGGTTTTGTCGCAGATCTTCGATTGGTCATAACTTCTTCGTTATAACTCGGATTTTAGTGTTCTTTATGTTTTTGGAAACCTTGTTACAATCTCTATCACTTGGTTCATTCCAATCGATATTGTTTAATAATTTATTTTTGAGGGTCAATTATGTAAATATGCACAATATGCTAAAATTTCTCTTTATTATATTAAAAGAAATACAAATTGACCTATATTATTACATAGGTTTGAAATAACGTTTTGTTACATTATCCCCCCGTTAGAGAGACGTCCGTTTTTGTCCGTCTTTTTACCGTTGTACTAGTATTGACGAGACCTTCAATTCTCGTTTAGGTTGTGTCGGCTAAAAATCACTCGATCTTTATTTCGAGTTTTTAGCTGTACACTGCTATACTGAAACTTAGAAAAATCGTAACTTCCTCATACGAAGTCAGATTTTTCCGTTCTTTTTATGAAAGTTCTCGGTTTAACATAAACTACAACTTTCATGTAGATTGTTTGGGCCGAAAAGCCTTTTATTGAAAATTCAGTTTTTACACTGAACAGTGTTTTGCCGGTTTTGTTGCGGATCTTCGATTGGTCATAACTTCTTCGTTATAACTCGGATTTTAGTGTTCTTTATGTTTTTGGAAACCTTGTTACAATCTCTATCACTTGGTTCATTCCAATCGAGATGTTTAATAATTTATTTTTGAGGGTCAATTATGTAAATATGCACAGTATGCTAAAATTTCTCTTTATTGTATTAAAAGAAATACAAATTGACCTATATTATTACATAGGTTTGAAATAATGTTTTGTTACATTATCCCCCCGTTAGAGAGAATTTCTTCCCGAAATTAGCATTTCAGATAGACTAGGGAAAAAGATGTGGATACTTCTGTTTCATTTGATCCTCCCGCTCCCAAGTGAATTCAGGTCCCCGTTTTGCATTCCAGCGAACCTTCACCATCGGGATACGGCTTTGTTTGGTTTTCTTAACTTCCCTGTCTGGAATCTCTATGGGTTCTTCCACAAAGTTGAGGCTCTCGTTTAACTCAATTTCCTTGAGTGGGATCACAAGAGTCTCGTCGGATAGACACTTTTTCAAGTTCGAAACGTGGAAGGTAGGATGAATATTATTTAGTTCTTGGGGTAGTCGGAGTTTGTAAGCTACAGGACCAATTCTAGCAAGAATTTCGAAGGGTCCTATGTACCTTGGATTCAATTTGTCACGCTTTCCAATGCGTATCATGCCCTTCCAGGGTGAGACCTTTAACAAGACGCGGTCACCAACCTGGAATTCCAAGGGTTTTCTCCGTTTGTCAGCGTAGCTTTTCTGTCTATCTCTGGAAGCTTTAAGTTGCTCCCGAATTTGTATGATTTTGTCGGTGGTTTCTCGAATAATTTCCGGACCAATAAGAGCACTGTCAGGAGTTTGACCTCTAGCTAGCTGCGTGTCACCCACTTCAGGCCAGCACAGAGGGGATCTGCACTTGCGGCCATAGAGGGCTTCGAATGGAGCAGCCTTTATGATAGTGTGATAACTATTTTTATAAGAGAATTCAACAAGGGGTAAATGAATATCCCATAGTTTCCCAAAGTGTATCACGCAAGCTCGCAACATGTCTTCCAATGTTTGAATCGTCCTCTCACTTTGTCCGTCGGTTTGTGGATGGTAGGTTGTACTCATGTCCAGCCTAGTTCCCAAAGAGTTTTGTAAAGACTGCCAGAAACGAGAGGTGAATCTACTATCTTGGTCCGAAATAATAGATATCGGTACACCATTCAATCTAACAATATCCCTGAGGTAAGTTCTGGTTAGTTTCTCCATCTTGTTGGTTTCTTTTATTGGCAAGAAGTGTGTGAATTTGGTTAATCTGTCGACGATTACCCAAATAGTATCATAACCACCCGAAGTCTTGGGTAATTTGGTTATGAAATCCATTGTAATCCGCTCCCACTTCCATTCAGGGATTTCAGGTTGTTGTAATAAACCTGAAGGTTTCTGGTACTCTACCTTGACTTTGGCACAAGTAAGGCACTTGCCCACAAAGGTAGCGATTTCGTCCTTCATGTTAGGCCACCAGTATAGTTTCTTAAGGTCCAGATACATCTTGTCTGAACCTGGATGAATGGAGTATCGGGTTTTGTGTGCTTCATTCATAACCACGTCTCTGTAACCACCGAACTTTGGTGTCCAGATCCGGTTCATGAAATAATAGACTCCATCATCCTTGACTTCAAAGTTCTTATCCATTCCTCTCAGAGTTTCACCTGCCACGTTTTCGGGTTTCAAGGCTTCAAGTTGATCTTCTTTGATTTGTATGGACATATGTGAATGGATTGTCATGGTCAACGACTTTACTCGGCGTCCCGAGTATTCTTTTCTGCTAAGGGCATCAGCTACTACGTTTGCTTTACCAGGGTGATAAAGAATTTCACATTCGTAGCCGTTCAGTAGCTCCACCCATTGTCGTTGTCTCATGTTCAGCTCTTTCTGATCGAAGATGTGCTGGAGACTTTTATGGTCCGTGAATATTGTGCATTTCGTGCCATATAAGTAATGTCTCCAGATCTTTAGAGCAAACACCACCGCTCCTAGTTCAAGATCGTGTGTTGTATAGTTGACTTCATGCGTCTTAAGTTGTCGTGAGGCGTAGGAGATAACCTTTCCTCTTTGCATAAGTACACACCCAAGCACTTGATTTGAAGCATCGCAGTACACTACAATGTCCTCTGTCCCTTCGGGTAGAGACAAGATTGGTGCACTGCACAAGGCTTGTTTGAGCGTTTGGAATGCTGCTTCTTGCTTCTCTCCCCAACTAAAAGTTACACCCTTTTGTGTCAGGGTGGTAAGCGGTTTAGCGATTCGGGAGAAATTTTGGATGAATCTGCGATAGTAGCCAGCAAGACCTAAGAATTGATGGATTTCTGTAGGTGTTTTGGGTGCTGGCCAGTTTTCAATTGCTTTGATTTTGGAAGGGTCCACGTGTATTCCTTCTGAACTGACCGCGCGACCTAGGAATTCAACCTTCCTAATCCAAAACTCGCACTTTGAAAACTTCGCATAGAGTTTTTCTGTCCTAAGGGTTTGTAACACTTGACGAAGATGTTGGTCATGTTCCTCTTTACTTCTTGAGTGGTTAAGGATGTCGTCGATGAAGACTATGACGAATTTGTCCAAGAATAGATGACACACACTGTTCATTAGATCCATGAACACAACAGGTGCATTCGTCAATCCGAATGGCATCACTATAAACTCGTAATGACCATAACGAGTTCTAAACGCGGTCTTGGGAATGTCTTCCTCCAAAATCCGTAACTGGTGATACCCGAATCTTAAGTCTATTTTTAAGAAGTAGTTCTCACCTTGAAGTTGGTCGAACAGATCGTCAATGTGAGGTAAATGATTTCGATTTTTGATGGTAAGATTATTCAGCTCGCGGTAGTCTATGCACATGCGGAATGATCCATCCTTCTTCTTTATGAACAAAACCGGTGCTCCCCATGGTGAGAAGCTTGGTCTTATGAAACCTTTACTAAGGAGTTCGTTAAGTTGGCTGGATAATTCTTGCATTTCAGAAGTTGCAAGACGATAGGGGATTTGGCTACAGGGGTAGCTCCAGGGATTAAGTCGATTTGGAATTCGACTTGTCGTTCGGGAGGTACTCCTGGAAGATCATCGGGAAAGATATCGGGAAAGTTGCAAACCTCTGGAATGCTCGCGATATCTTTAACTTCTTGCTTTTTGTCTACGACGTGGGCTAAGAAAGCACAGTACTCTTTGGGAAGGTACTTCTGTGCCTTGATGCAAGAAATGATTCGAAGGTTCGTTCCGAGTTTATCGCCATAGATAATAAGAGTTTCATTAGTTGGCAAGTTCAAACGAATAGCTCTTTCATAACATAGGATGTTGGCATGGTTGGGGCACAACCAATCCATACCTATTATGATGTCAAAACTTTTGATAGAGACCGACATAAGGTCTATTGGGAAAGACAAGTCATTCAAGGTAAGGATACATCCTATGTATATATCGTTGGTGGATTCAGATTTCCCGTTAGCCATTTCTGCTGTAAACGTTTCATTTAGTAGTTGGGAGTGTTGTTTTAGTAGATGTTTAAAATTATGGCTCACGAAGCTCCTCTCAGCACCACAATCAAATAGAATGCATGCATAAGTATTGTTGAGAAGGAATGTACTCGCGACCACAGCAGGGTCTGCCACCGCTTCTTCATGACCCAGTGCTAAAATCCTCCCAACTCCACCGACATTTCCATCTTTTAGACAATCTTTCATGAAATGCCCCACATCACCGCATTGGTAGCATGCTCGGCCTACTCCAGCGGCAGGTGCTTGGTTAAGTGGTTGGGGTGGTATTCTACAGAATCGGTCAGTATGCCCTTTCCTGTTGCAGTTACGGCACTGTATTTCTCGGTAATTTCCGTTGTGATGAAAATTGCACTTGTTACATTTAGGGAGGATACCAGCATAGGGCTTAGTTGGTGCAAGGTTATTAGGGATAGCAGCAGGTATAGCAGCGGGTATGGTAGCAGGTACAGTAGTAGCATGGACTGCCACTACTTGTTGCTTCTTTGCAGGTTCCAGAGGAGATTTGCACTTCCTCTTGTTCCAACCCTTCTTCTTGCTGTTGTTGTTGTTGTTGTTCTCCTTGGGTTGTTCTGGAGCAGAAACCACAGAGTTTTGACGGGCTCCGTGGTCGATAAGAGATTGTGCCAGCTCTTTGGCACTGTCAAAAGTAATAGGCTTTGAAGCTAAAACACTTGACTGAATTTGGGGCGACATACCCCAAATATATCTCTCAATCTTTTTGCTCTCCATAGGAACCATATCCGGACAAAGTATTGCCAGATCGCAGAACCTACTGGTACAGGTTGATATGTCAGAACCAACCATTATAAGAGCCCATAGTTCTTGCTCCAGTTTCTGTATCTCCCCTCGCGGACAGTATTCCCGCATTAACATGGGTTTTAGGCTCTCCCAGCTGATGGAGTTAGCCACTACTAGAGTAAGTGACTTAATGTGGCCATTCCACCACGTTAGAGCCCTATCAGAAAAAGTACAGACAACAAATTTAACTTTGCTACCCTCTGGACAGGAGCAAATTTCAAATATTGCTTCCGTCTTCTCAATCCATTGTCTTAGTGCCATAACTCCCCCAGTCCCGTTAAAGGTCCTGGGTTTGGCATTAGAAAAATCCTTATAAGTGAATTCTCGCGAATGCCCATGACTTTCGCCATGGTTGGAAGGATGTGCACCGACTCCCGGCCCACTAACACCAGGAGTATGGATATGAGACATGGCAGCCGCTACAACCGCCGTGACCGCCGCTTGAAACATAGCGGGGTCGAATTGAGGAGGTGGTGGTGGGGGTGGTATCGGTGCTTCATTGATATTGATACGTCTTGGATTTCTACGAGGAGGCATCTCTTGCTATAAAAGTCAATAGATAAAAAGATAGTGAGATATCAAGAATGAATATGAATTTGATATCTCTGAACTAAACACTTAATTCAACATGAATTTCACAAAGAATTGGAAATAGAAATCCACTGCAAGTACAACTTGCAATAGGATAATATGAAATTGAATGGTTATTTTTCAAAGAGTATGAATGTACATGTCGACTGTATTGGTATATTAAGTATATAAGGTCCAGAAAACTTGACCTTAAAGCAGGATTATAATATACCCCAATACTGAGAAAGTGTCGACATCAAACCGACCTACCGGTCGTATTGAAAGCATGAAAAAAAATAACACTGAAACATTTCTGTGATCCAAAACTTTGAAATAGAATGTTTATTAGAATTGTACTAACTCTTGTTGAAGTAAAGTGCTTATTGTTTTATTGATACTCGGTTTTGTACATATCGTGAAAAGGAGTATATACATTTGATATATAAAGTAGAAAGTAGAAGTAGTACGAACACTACTTGCGGCGACTTCTACGACGGTTGCTAGGTTCCGCTTCGTCTTGTGCTTTCCAACGCCTTTCTTGGGCAGCTTGATGCTCCCTAAGTTCTCTTATCTCTGATTCAGCAGCATTAAGTTGCCTTTGAAGGGCTTCAGTATGGTGCTGCGCAACCGCATTCACCTCTAGGATCCGATTGATTGACATCCTTGATTGATCGAATTGTTGGGCTATTTGGTTCACTATAACTGGAAGAGCTCTGTCAGCTGTTCCTCCTCTTGAGACGTTATAGAAACCTCATGGCATTCCGTAGGGAGGGCGTTGGCCGTCTTGTCGACTCCAATAGTTTATGTATCGACCCCACTCGGGTATGGGTTCTGCTTCCTCTTGCCTCAGGGGATGCTCCCCAGGGTTGCAGACTTGTGGCTCTATATCCGTACCACTTGATTCGCTGTCCTCAAAGGGTTCTTCATCTGAGTCTGTGATCCAGCCTGCATTCTGTGGATTGTAGGGGTCTCCCGATAAATTGGGTTCAGCCATAGGTTCTGTATTAGAAGTAAGGTTAGTAAAATACTCTCCGTGGTATTTTAATCTGTGTGTTCTATTCTATAGTTCTTCTATAGTTGTATGGTAAGTTTTAGACATGTCGCAACACCACTATCACTCCCAAACACATGTTGGTCATATCTCAAATCAATATAGTTGATCAGGCTATATTAATTCCAGATATGATTACATAACTGCCCAGGTTTGACTATAGTGTTCAACATCCAAATACTTTTAAGTTCTCATGATTGTGATATTTTACTTGTAAGTATGAGTGTGTTCTTATGACTGTGATACTATACTTGTAGGTATGAGTGTTAGTATACTTCTTATAAAAATACTTCAATCTTTAAAAAGTATACTTGTAGTCAGAGCTCCTTGCCCCGATGTATTTATAGTTTGTATATCTTTTATGGATTGATATACTGAGTTCACTATAAACAATGCTCTGATACCAATCTGTCACACCCCCAAACACAACACATGCATCATAGTAATCAAAGTACAAACAACCATTGTATTTAAAAGGTATAAGTATTTACATGTGTTCAATCATTGTATATTGAACCAAAATATAGTTATACAAAAGAAGATATAACTCAACATAGCTCCATCTTCTCAAAAAGCTCGGGGAGTACCTATGTATTATTTCTCTGAGAATACAAGTAATTTGAAAAGAGAGTATCAACATAAAGTTGAGTGAGTGACAATTGAGGATCTTGTGCGGTGGAGTTTTTTGCAGGGATGGTTGCGGTGAAGGACGTGGAGTTGGTGGTTTGTTGTGTTTTGCGGTAGGAGGAGGTTGAACTTGTGCAGGAGTTTGTTGCTGATGTACCGAAGGAGAAATAGAATTTGATCTTGAGGGATCTTGTTGTTGATCAATTCTGGGAGGGCTTTTACTTCCCCCTTTTGAGGAAGCAATCACTTGTTGCTCCTCAAACCACTTCTTAAGACCATCGATTTTCAAAAAAGTCTCAGTGAATTGAGTCTTCATTTGTTCACAAAGTTGAAGATTCTTGGGGATTTCTTTATTGAAAAGTAGTTGATAGATTTCCTTAGTGAGTCGAAGGATTTCATCAACATTTGAGTTGGCAGTGAGTGAACGTCTTAAGCCGTTAATGGTGGATTGAAGGACTACAAGACTGGATTCGTAGGCATTGTGAGTTTCTTTGACAAGCTGTTTGGAGTAAGCTGCTTGTTTTTCAAGAGTGATCTTGAGCTCATCCTTCAGTGCAGTTACCTCATTGACGTGGTTTTCAGCTGTTGAGAGGAACTCCTTGTGATCTGCGGTTCAGCTATTATCCAGTTATTTAATGCCCATTTCGATTCTCATAACGACTCTTTGAGCAGTCATTCTTTCTATTGTCTCAAGTACTTCCACCCGTTTCACAAGTGACTGCGGTGTGGGGACTTCGATACTCTGTTGTTCTTTAGATACGACTGCGACCAAGATCTGATCGACTTTGGATTGGAGACTGAGAAACTCCTTTTGTGAAACCGCTATCTTATTTTTCTTCTTGGCCTTGGGTTTGGAAGTGGAATGTTGTGAACCACTTGATTCGTCTTCATCAAGGACCATTAGGAAGTCATCTGATGGAAGAGGTTGCTGAACATCATCAAAGTTGTCTTTATCCAAACCAAACATTGGGGTTGAGCTTATTTTGATGGCAGTTTCGTCGTCGTTGGAATCATGATCTTCTGCATCCGGAGGAGGTTTTTAGGGACCAACAACATTCTCCAAGTGATGAGTGTTTTGAACCGTTGCCTCCATGGTAGACATCCTTTGTCGAATGGTAAGGATGTCGTGATCCGTTTTTGGCATTGTTGAAGGAGTCGGACCAGTACTTTGCTACGGTCTGAATGGCCTCTTCCTTTTGCTGTTGTTGTTGGACTTGTTGAGCTTTTCTGGTTTGCACCGCCCTCTTGAATGTTTTGGATTTTCTGATTCTGGAGTCGGTACTTGGACGGTATCGAGTCTATGAATCATCAGTGTTGTATCCGTCAAATCCTTGTCTCACCGAGGTGTCCCTCGGGTTCGTGGTTCCTTGCACATTTGTGCTCCCCATGCCTAGAGCACTTGTAAGTAAAGTTGATGGAATAGGATTTCTAGAGCTTCCTCCATCTCCTTAACGTGAAGTCAAGTCTGGCCTCGGCTCAATTCTGGCTAGGACTGAAGAAATTCCTTGCGGTGTGACAGGTGTGTGAAGTGTTTTTGTGACACGAAGTAAGATGGAGTACAACTCCTGAGACTCAAATAAGTGTAACCATGATGCTCTGGGGACCTTAGGGCGACTCGAACCAATAGGATCCACTTGGGGTCCGACTGGGGGGGGTGTCTCCACAATGAGATGAAACAGATGTACTTTCTGTATCAGAGTAGTGAGTTGGGGGTATGAGAGGGTGAGTCTGCGGTGACTCCAATTTCTACCAGAGTCTTTTGAGAGACTACAGTATGGGTCGTGGTTCGCATATGGCTTTGATTGGGGTTAAGTTTGAGTTTCTTTCTCCTAAAGACATCTCTGGAAGCCGAAGACTCATGACGAGTGTCATCAAGGACATTCACAGGCGGATCAAGAGTCTTGGATGGAGATTAATGAACCGCAATAGAAGACGCTGCGGTCTTGGCTTTTCGTTTCTTAGAAATACAAGCTCCATTTGTGACTATGTTGACTGGAAATTTCTTTGAGATTGCAAGCGACTTGACTCTTTTTGGTTTGGGCTGAGTGGTTTGGTCTGTGGTAGTAGTCTGGGGGTCCTTTGTTGCGGTTAGCTGACTGGGCCTAGGCGAGGAAGAGTGATATGGGGAAATATCACTCGTAGCCTGTATGTGGTCAGCTACCTCTACCGTAGTGAGTCCAATGGACTCAAGGATATACATTGGTAAATGTCTAATGGGTCCAAACATAGTTTGATCTTTAGAGGTTGTGTATCTTTTGAGATCACGTGTTGCGAACATGTCTATGTTGCTGCCTATATCGAGCTTGGCGTCTTTGTGAAGATCAAAGATGCAGAGTGACCAGAAACGAGAAAATGTGAGCTCTGTAACACCCTCTTTTGGAGCATCTTTGGGGATGTATTGCAAGAAGTCATCCCATAAGATTTGTCCATAGTTGACAGCATTTCCCTTGTAAATACTCCAGACGATTTCCAATAACTTGATTCCCATATTGTCTGTACCACCAGTCCTTCCAGAGACACTTCTGATAATGAAATGGCACACAAACAACCAAACTGATGGAAGTTGGTTCTTCTTGAATTCACCTACCCCTTTCAGCTTCTTCTGGTACCCCATTTGATAGAAGGTAGTGAAAACATCGTTTGTTCTGGGAGAAAAGAACTTTTCTATTGGTAGAACCTTGCGATTGATTTCTTTTAAGAACTTCTCCTTTCTCAACACCACCAGAGAATCATTCACCAGGTTTTGATGAACCTCTTGCAGATTGTTGCTAGGTCAAAAAGCAGAGAAGGCACATTTGAACAAGACTGCCATTGGAACTGCTTTTGTGAAGGAATCGAAAGCTCCATATAGTGAATGTTTTGGGAGAAACTTGATCATCAGCTTTATCGCTTCGTTGTAAGAAGGATGACCTTCAAAAACGGCTCTAAAATTGCTTGAAGCAATGGATGGAGTTTGATATTTGATGGTTGATTCAGAACCAGTGGGACGAATAGAGCCTGAAGCTTTAGATTGCTTCTTTGAAACACCGGATTTCACCATTGTTATACAGAAAAAGTTTTTGAGAACTTGCAGAAAAGGTTTTAGCAAGAAGGGTGAAGAAGATGAAGATCGTCGTAAGGATTCAGATAGCGTAAAGGCTATCTTGGAAAGAATTGGGGGTTTTATACCTCCAGATTTCAAAAAACATTGTTATTACTTTAATTACAGTTGTTAAACTTAAAAACCCTTGGGTTTTTACCATTATCAGCCACAATTAAAATAAATCGAAATTAAAATGTTTCCGGGAAAAGAGGAGCATTTATTGCATTAACAGTACCATGATCACACGCCGTCTGAACGTGGGGTTGAGAGTCGTTTTATCCGTTGTGAAAAATAGGGAAGTGGAAACGGATTTGAAATCCAATGGCTGGGTGATATGACTGGTTGAGGAAAATATTTCTTAAAAGATTTCGTTTATGGGAAAAAACGATTCACTTGTTTTTATCCGAAAAAGAACTTGACTGAGGAAAGTTGTTTTGAAAGGGACTGAGAATGTTATGTGCGACAAAATGAATGTTTTGAAGAATGGTTTTTTTTATTAAAGTCCATTAAATAGCACACAACATTATTCAATACATTTATGAATTTATGATTATAGGATCATTCATTGGAACTGCGGTTGGATTCAGGTGACTGTGGTAGCATGCAGTATGACTGCGGTAGTTAGCTGAAAGAACAGTTGATCATGAAGATTAGAAATAAAAGAAATAAAAGACCCAAAGAATATATTGATCATATATGATTGCGGTATACTAGGTATACTAAAAAAATATGATGAATATATTATTCTAGAACCGCAGTGCAGAGAGTGCTTTAAGAGTTTTAATTTGAAAAGAAAAGAAGCAATTCCTTCACCCTTGGAGACCAGATGTGGTTTGCGGTACTTATCAATTCAAAAAGAATTGCGGGTCTGGGTTCATCATTCCTAGCATTTCTAAAAACCCATTTAGCTTTGTAGCATCGAGTGCCTTAGTAAAGACATCAACTATTTCTTCGTGAGTAGGCACAAAAATTAGTTCGATGTTACCTTTAAGGATATGGTCTTTAATGAAATGGTACCATAGTTCAATGTGCTTTGTCTTAGAGTGATGAATAGAATTATGAGAAATCGCGATAGTACTCTCTGAATCACCGCAAATTGGCACCCGCAGCATCCTATAACCATAGTCTGTAAGTTGAGTTTTCATCCAAAAGACTTGGGAACAACAGCTGGTCGCGGACATATATTCCGCCTCTGCGGTAGACAAAGAAACATAGTTATGCTTCCTTGAATACCAACTCACTAACCTTCTACCCAAAAACTGACATCCTCCTGAGTGCTTTTTCGATCCAATCTACATTCTACATGATCCGCATCTGTGAACGATTGAAGGCTGAAGTCATTGTCCGCAGGGTACCAGAGGCCTAACACTTTACTTCATTTTAGATATCTAAGGATTTTCTTGACTGCGGTCAAGTGAGATACTTTAGGGTTAGCTTGGTAATGAGCACATAAGCCTGTTGCAAAGACAATATCCTGTAGACTTTCAGTGAGGTACATCAACGACCCAATCATTCCTTGGTAGGTTTTGTGGTCAACTGACTCTCAGGAAGGGTCAGCTGAAATCTTGTACCCGAAGGTCATCGGGACCTTGGATGAGGAACAATTGTCCATTTAGAATTTCTTCAGCAACTCAGTGGTATATTTTTCTTGATGAATGAATATCCCTTGAGGGACTTATGTCACTTGAAGTCCAAGAAAGAAATTGATCTCTCTATTCATGCTCATTAGAAATTTACTTGTCATGAGCTTTGCAAAATCATTCACCATACCCTGATCTGTTGATCCAAAAATGATATCATCCACATATATTTGGACGAGCATCAAGTGATTACCATTTTCCCTTCTAAATAATGTAACCAGACGTGACAAGAAACTAAGAAAGAGTCTCATACCATGCCCTCGGTGCCTGCTTTAGACCGTATACTGCTTTCTCCAGCTTGTAGCAATAGTTTGGAAATTCTACACTCTCAAAGCCTGGAGGTTGTTGAAGCTAAACTTCCTCTTTCAGTTCTCCATTCAGAAAGGCACTTTTTACATCCTTTTGATGCACTTTGATGTTCTTGTGTGCCGCATACGCCAAGAAAACGCGTATTGCTTCCATTCTTGCTATAGGGCATATGGTTCATTGTAGTCAACGCCTTCAAGTTGATTGTACCACTTAGCAACTAACCGGGCTTTGTTTCTCACCACCGCACCAGATTCATCTAGCTTGTTTTTATATACCCATCTTGTACCGACGATTGTGTGCCCTTTTGGCTTCGGTACCAGTTTCCACACTTTATTCCTCTCAAACTCAGATAACTCCTCTTGCATTGCGGTGATCCAGTCTGGCTCCATGAGTGCTTCTTTTATGGTTCAAGGCTCGACTGAGGAAATGAAAGTTGCATAATGACAGTGGTCAGTTAAATCACTAGAGGATCGAGTTTGGATACCTGAGCATGGGTTTCCGATGATTCGACCCGGTAGGTGATCCTTCGTCCAAATGTGAAGACGAGTTTGTTGGTGATCTGCGGCTGCGATTGAGGGAATATCTTCAACGTCAGAGGACTCTGCGGTTGGAGAAGGTAGTTCCCCCTCGACTTGAGAGCAGCCCGCATAAGTATCTTGGAGTGTAGGAATTTGAACTGTAGCTGATGAAGGAGGTTCCCCCCTGAATTGAGGATGAGAGTTCCCCTTGAATCGAAGATGGTTTGATGAATGAGTGATAACCCTTGAATCAGATCTTGTGTCAATGTTCTCAACTTCTTCATCCTCAGAGTCTGAAGAAACATTTGTTTGGATAGTGACTCTACGGGTAGAAACCGGAGCTGTATCTTCTAGTACTGGAACCTCGATGGTTGTCACTGAAACCGATTGAGGTTTCCCCCTCAACTGGCGAGGTGGAAGTATTAAGTGACAAGTCTTCAGTCAAGGTTGGGCCAGATACCTCAGCATGTTGTTGTTGGGCTACCAGAAACACCATGATTTTGGAGAGATGAGTTGTCTCTGCGGGATCTAAAAGATCATCATAGTTGATTTCCACTATGTTCAGTGGACCCAAAGAGGCTGGGATATCACTTTCCAGGATAGATTTCGTTTCAGTTGACGGATCAGTGTTGCGGACATAATAGTCATCAAATTTGACATCGAAGCTTTCGACTATCAGTCTTGTACGTCTTATGAGAACCCTGTAGGCCACTTTGTTGGTTGAGTAGCGAAGAAAATTGCCTTCATTTGATTTTGGTTCAAATTTGTTAAGGTGATCCTTGTTGTTGATCACAAAACATCTACATCCAAAAATATGGAAGAATCAGACATTGGGTTTGCGATTGTTGAAACCCTCATACGGGGTCTTGTTAATACGTTTGCAAATGATGCTTCGGTTTTGAACAAAGCATGTAGTTGCCACTGCTTATGCCCAGAAGTAGAGAGGAAGGGTGGCAAAGTTCAACATCGATCTAGCTGCTTCGACCAATGTGCGATTTCTTCGCTCTACTACTCCATTTTGTTGCGGTGTTTAGGGAGCTAAAAAGTTGTGACTGATGCCCATGGAAACCAAGAAACTATTCAAGAGTTGATTGGTGAATTCGGTTCCATTTTCACTTATTATCCTTCTGACTTGTAGCTTGATTTGGAGCTCTATTTCTTTTATGAAGTTGATCATGATCTGCGGTGTGTCATATTTGAGTCTCAAGAAGAAGACCCAAGTGAAGTGAGTAAAGTCATCAACTATAACCAGAATGTATTTCTTATGATGAAGACTGGCTACGGTAGATGGACCGCAGAGATCAATATGAAGTAGCTCTAAAGGTTCGACGATTGACGAATCGACAATCAGAGGATGACTTCCCTTTGTTTGTTTTCCATACTCATAAGCTGGGCACACCAATATCAATCTTGTATTTCAAGATGGGGAGACCACAGACCAGTTCTTCGGTGACCAGGTTGTTGATGTATCTAAAATTGAGATGAGCCAGTTTGCGGTGTCATAACCAACTCACTTCAGATATTGCTTTGGACAGAAAACAAAATTGCGGTTTGCCAATGATCAATGAGACATCCAAAGGATACATGTCCCTTCGGATTTGGATGTGATCAAGCATGTGTTTCTATCATTCGTCATTATGTAGCAATATTCACTATCAAATTCAACCCGATGAACAGCTTTTCATAGTTGGCCTACCCTGATCAAGTTATGCTTAAGGCCTTCTACATAAGCAACTCTTTGAATGGAGAATCTTCCCGTGGTCAACACACCGTAACCCCTAATGATTCCATTTGCATTGTTTCCAAAACGTGACGTGTCCACCATTACAGATTGTCCTGAAGTCGCGAAGGTATTCTAACCTTTTGGTCATGTGTAAGGAGCAGGCACTATCGATTAACCACTCCTCTTCTTGTTCCTCCTTGCATATTGCCTGCAAATTAAAGGGTTAGTTTAGGCACCCAAATAAGTTTGGAGCCCGGGGTCACATAAGAAATTTTCTTAATGGATGAATGCACATGGGACTTAGGAACATATTGCTTTTTATTTTTTGAACCTATTCCAGGGTGTTTCACAACTTTTGGGGTGTTACGAGGTCGGGTTGGATGTGACATTTTTATTGGGTAAAAACCAAATGAGAGGTTTTTCTCATTTATCCAGACACCGTACTTTGTCAACGGTCCGGAGGGTGTGGTTGGAGTCTTGTGACCAGTACTTGGGTTATGTTTGGTTGTAGTGCCCTTGGGACTTGAAAAGGTTTTTTCACGTGAACTAGTCTTAGGTTTTGACCTGATGAAAGACTGATGTGATTTTGAAGGTTCAGGAGTTGGTAAAATACCCTTCTACTTTGGATCGTTTAAGGAGTATTGTTGAAAAGACGTGACTTTCTTTTGGGATTTTGTAGGACTGTTTGAAAAAGTTTTTGTCACTGTACATTCCTTCTTGCTTGATCCTTTGACTGCCTTATTTTTTGAAAGAGTTTTGGCAGCAATGGGTTTTTCAAAATTCTTTTGATTTGAAAATTTGGCTTGTTTGAAAGTTTTGTTTTTGCGATCAGTATCCCGCTTTTTAACTCGAGATCCGAGTTCCTCTTTAAAAGCTAATTTTGCTTGAATTTTTGGAGAACCACAGTCAGAGACATTTAACTGTGGTTTCTTGAAAATCTTTGATTGAGTTGAAAATCGATGACTTGAGTCATCAGAACTAGAAAGTTCAGGACTCTGAGAACATTGTCCAAATTCAAAATTTTCAATTGGTAATTCATGAAGAATGGGCTGAATAGTCACTGTGCTTTTGACTGGGGTCTGCAGTCCAGATGATTGTACAACCGCCGAGTATGTCAAGGATGGCTTTTTGTTGGGACATTTTATGGAAGGAAAGGATGGACAATTTACAACTAATTCTGGTCCTTCCACAATGATTTCTTCATCTACATCTGAAGATGACTGAGAATCGGGATAAATTGTGCAAATGATGGGTAATTGATCACTTGGATTACCCGAGGATTCGGGAAGAATTTCCTCAATGACACAATTCTTAGTCAGTTCATGAAGTCTACCGAAATGACATCTTATGTCTTCGGGGAATATTTTTTCTTTGACTGGGTAATGAAACTCATGATCCGGTGGGACGTATGGACGATCAACATTGAGCCGGGGAGTAGAGTTCTCATTGGTTGAGTACCCATTGGACCGTCCCCATTTATAAATGTTGTCTACGGTCCCATTGTTAACTAAGTTTTCAATTGCTTCAGATTCATTAAAGAGCTTTTCTATTAATTGATTCAAACGTACCATTTCTTTCCGGGCTAGATCCCATTGATTTAAAGCAATATCTAACTGAGTTTCATGCAACATCATAGCATCCTTTTCTAACAACTAATATTTTTCTAGCATAGCAACCTTAAGTCTCTTATCCTCAAGTCTTCCTATCACGTGATATAACTCTTGGGATGCTATATTCTTTACAACTAGTGCTTTGTTGTAGTCTGAAAGGACGACAACACACGTATCATTAAGTCTTTCTAAGTACGGTTCACAATCATGCATGCTGAAATTAATAGAATGGATCATGATTTTTACCTGTTCGACGATGCTAAGAGTGCCATCTTTGGCCATGTAGCAGTATTTCCTTTGCAAATTCGTCGAACCGTCTTCTTCAGTAGTTGCAACCATGCAGATCTTTCCCTTTTTCTTGTTGTTGTCAAATTCTTCATCCTCATCTCCGGATGACCACACTTGATGATCCCTCTTCACTTGAGCAACATACACTCTTGCCTTTTCTTTTTCTTCCATTTCTTGGGCCATTCTAAGGTAGAATGCCTTGTCCTTAACCACATTTGCTTTGCAGTATTTTGCAAAGTGATTCTCTTTATGGAACTTGTGACAGATAATGACTTCATTTTTCTCTTCAGTTGAGGTACCAAAGTCTGATGGTTTTTTAGACTGCGGTGCATCTTTGGAATGATGTGCATTATGTGGTTGCAGTGGATGGTGAGGGTTTCGGGGATATATTGAGTGATAATTTTGTGGGTTGAAGTTGCGGTTAAAAGGTGGTTTGGTAAACTGCTGATTTTTACGAAATGATGGTGGTGGGAGTCTGTTGAATTGTTGGCTAACCAAGGCGATAGCATTATGAAATTCTTCTTCATCATCAATTTCAGTATCAACTTCATATGAATGCGGTGGGTTGTCATATGAAAGTGGATAGGATGACTCTGTGGGGTATGAATACTGTGGAGTTTTGACTTATGGGGTTTGAGCTATCAGGGCAAGTGGTCCACCCAGGTCTGCACAATCTTTTAGCATAGTCGATTCTTGTGCTTGAAGTTCTCCATATAACTTGAACAAGGATAAAGTATGAATCTTTCTATCCCCTTGCACAATCATCTTTGGGGTAGACCAATGTCTTCCCAAACCATTGAGAAACTGCAGGTTTGCTTCATGATTACATCGAATCGTACTAGCATTTGATAACTTTGTGATGATGAGTTTGGATCGGTTGAAAGAGTCATCAAGACTTTCACCGGGAAGAGCTTTAAAGTTGTTAAACTCATTGAGAGCTGTGGTGAGTTTATTATCTTGAGCTTGTTCGGGCCCTTAATAGAGATTTTTGAGCACATCCCCGATCTACTTAGTAGATTTGTAGTTGATGATGATGTCAAAATTATCTGGAGCAACACCGCAAGAGATTTTATAAAAGGCTATGACATCATTCTCTATTTTTTCAAGATCATCTATGGTTGGACAACTCATTGCGGCCGGACCTCGACCTAGTCGTGACTGAGCACCATCTTCTTCAACAGGAGTAAGAACAGGGACATGAGGTCCTTGTTCCACAGACCTGCATACATATCTACAGAGCCTTTTGAGATACCTTTCCATTCTTTGAGACCAATGGTGGTATTCATTCGCAACAAGTATTGGAGCTCAGTTCGAACCTCCAACATTGTTGGAAACAGTTAATGATAAAGCTTGTTCTATATTTCCTTTGTTTTGATTTTTTGTTTTGTTTTTTTTTATTTTCAAGAATGAGCTTTAGTGGTATATAAGGCTTTTCAAAATCAGAGTTTTGTTTAAAAAGCAACCACTTTGGCTCTGATACCAATTGTTAAGAGAAAAACTTTTGAGAAACACTTGAACAAACGTTAGTACAATATAATAGTTGCGGAATAAGTTAATCTCAAGGATCAAGTTAGCTCAACAATAATAAGTTAGAAGTGTTAGTTTGTTAATTGCGGAAATGTAAAGGAAATATAAATGACAATAGGTTATATCAAGTATACACCAAGTTGATTCATAACAAGATTTGCATTCAAACACAAGTTAGTATGTGTGATCAGCTTAAGGTGAATAGGATCTTGGATATTAGACAAGATGAAGATTTGAGAGAATGATCTTTGTATTTCTGTATTAGATCAAAAGATCGTAAAAGTGGGTAAGATTACTTGAAGAGGGAGTCTCTATTTATAGAGTTCCAAAAAGTTACAACGGAAATATACAAGTAATTTCCTACTGACTTCAGTAACCATGCAAGGTTCACCGGACAAAGCTAAGCTAACACGCTAAGTCAGTAATGTAACTAGAAAATCTTCATCATTCTACTCTATGGCAGTGGTTGCAGTTCACTACGATTCACTAGACATCTTCTTTACCTCCGGTAGTTCACGTCAACTACGGAATCAACTCCAACTGTGGTATCGACGATAATCCAAACTGCGGTTCCTTAGCTAAAGAGGGTCACTTTTTGTATCAACATCTTCCTCCTTATTGAAAGGAGAAGTAGGATAGGTGCCTTGTGCTGATGTCACACGGATGTTGACATCTGCCCCCGTATCAAATACGTTAACAAGAATGCCTGAAGTATGTACCTCCTCCAAACCGGACTTGGTGACAGGGACTTCCGGTGGAGTGGATACTGATGATGTGGTTAGAGGATTAGAATCAGTAAAGATTGTGGAGGTTAAAGGGATGGAGATATGAGGAAGAGAAATTCCAAAAGAACTCATTGGTGGTAAAGGTGGGATGGATGAAGTCGAAATTGTAAAAGGAATGGGTGAGGTTGGTGGGGTAATAGTTGGGGGTGGTGGAGTAGTAGTAAGATTCAGAAAGGGTTCTTGGAGAATTGTGTTGAAGATATCAGAAGTGGGAATAGAGGAGGTAGGTGGAGAAGATACCTTCGGAATGTTTGCGGTTGGGACGGGTTCCAAAGTGGCAGCAATGTCTTCTTCATCATTTTGGATTGTATCATCCTCTCGGACTTCTGTAAGAGTTCTAGATTCAGAATCTTCCTGAACAACCGGAGATGGTGATCTCGGTTTTTTGCTTGCTTCTTCGTTTTCTTTGGAGCCTTAACTGTTTCATAAGGAGCAAATTTCGCCTTTCTTTTTCCTCCCCTTTTTGGTTTGTTGCCCTCATCTATCAGTTTTCGTAATTCATCTGGAATTCGGCGAACAGTAGACGATGGCGAACTCCGATATATGTTCACAATAGCATTATCAGAAGGAACCTTGACCAACATTTCTTCCAGAATAGACCCAATAAAAGTGAAATTCCTGGGATCTGACATCACAAACATAGATGTTTGGCGTTTCGGAGTTGCTTCCATTACTGAATCGTTCATCAATGGAACTTTGAAGTGACCTAGGGACCGATTGACCACAATAGACCAAAATCTTGCACATGAAATCTCTGTGTGGCGAGTGGTGGAGACAGTCCTGTGGATAAGTTCATTCCACAAAATAAAACCATAGTCCAAATTCACCCCATGGTATAGACCATATATGAGGGTGTAAAATAGTTTGCTCGCACTGTCGGACCCTGCAACTCTCTCTAAGAAACTCTTGAATAACAATGTGAACAACCCATTCCACATTGGGGGAAGAAAGGGTTTCCTGAACTTTAACAACAGAGATATGGTCTGTGTAGCCCATTTGATAAAACATTTCAATTAAGGAAGAGGTTGGAATTGACTCAGGATCCACATGAACTTCAGGAAGAGCAAGCCCTAAAAGTTTGCTGAAGTGGGGCTTTATGATGGAGGTCTTGTGTGAAGCAGCCTCAAAGTGGATGATATCATCAGCCTTGTTGTAGATAGCAGATGAATACGCCTTCGAGAGATGAACCAGTGGAACAGCTTCCGCCATTGTTAAGGCATACTTCATTATAACGTGAGGAATCGAGATCGATGATCATGTTTTGGCCGTTCTTCATAGTGAGCATGATGAGAGAGGCTGATTGGCCAGCAAAGGAGATGTGCTCAGATGTACCTGCCATTGAAGCTTCAAAGAATATGATGAACAGTAAAGAGCTTTTAGCGGTTTTTTCTTTCAAGGAATGGAGAATAGTGTTTGCGGTGAGAGAAAATCGTTTGAAATCCCATTTTATACAGTAAGTGATAAGTGGAGAGAGAAAACCGCCGTTCCACTTCCTGTATCCCATAAAATCAGCCTAGAAAATCGTCACAGTTCATCGCATGTGTCAGACGCCGTTGTAACAGACACTCGTGTTGTCAGGGAATTCAAAAAGTCGCGACTGATTTGAATTTTCATCTCCAAGAAACCATCCTTTTGGTATTGAAACAATCAAAATCATCATACAATCCATCATCTTAGAGACCATGACCTATTCTCAGAATTAAAGTAACCATTCGGAATTAGAACCAGACTTTTAAAAATCACAAGGATTTTTTTTGCAAGATTGTGCCAAAGATAAAGAAATAAAGCAAATCTAATTTTAGGGATTTTGTGATGTCAAACAAGAATGACATAAAAATCAGATGGATCTCGGGCAACGATCTCTTCCTTATGAGTCAAGAGAGACTCTGAAGTGCTTGTGTGGTATCCCGTTGAATTACGATCACCAATTTATTAGGAAACTGTGAATGGCTTCTTTTAATAGGCTTCAAGTGTGGCTTATGCTCCAACCAGATTCCGAAACTTGACATAAGTATCTGAATGAAGTACTTGTTTGACCAGTGTAGCCATAAGAACAAGTAAGCTTTGGATTTTCTTTAAGTGACTTGGAAATGATGAAATGTAAAAAAAAAATGGATCTTGTTGGGAAGAAATGTCTTAGGACGAGAGCATTTCGTTAAGATCACTCAAAAAGAAAAAATAGATTTCAAACTTGTAACGGTACAAACCAAAAGGTTTTTTCATCAATTGCTTGGTGAAAATATCTAGAACATTTAAGTGTTCTCCATTAATTCAGAAATGGGGTTGACTCAAAATCGTGGTGATAATGATTTCAAGATCATCAACATAGATGTTGTGTAACCATAAACCTCAGTGGTAATTGCTGAGAGTCTCAAGGGTTACATTTATGAACACGAAATTGATGGAGAAATTGTATAGATTGGTTCCGAAGAAAATTATGTACCTTTGCTATAAATGAATGACCAAGCAGAAAACTCTTAACTCAATGTGAGAAGAGTAAGGTAGCTCGATGACTTATGTGATTTGATAGCCTGATTGGGAAGAAACGATTGGAAGGAAAGTTTCGATAAGGCTTCTAACATAGAGTCTTAGAGTCTTGGGACAACATTCTTCTAGGGACACTTAGCTTTTACAAATTTTCGGAATCATACCTGCCCCTTTTTTCTGAATTGAGGTAATAAAGAAAATTAAGCTGAGAAAAGAATGTCAATTTCTTGAGAATTAAATATTTTTGGTATTTTTGATTTTAGAGAAAAATACAGAAATAAAGAAAAATATTTTTGAGATTTTTGATTTTTTTTTTAAAAAAAATGAAAACAGAAATAAAGAAAAATATTTTTGAAGATTTTTGATTTTCTGAAAAAAAAAATGAAAACAGAAATAAAGAAAAATATCTTTTGAGATTTTTGATTTTCTGAAAAAATGAAAACAAATATAAAGAAAAATTATTAAAGGAAAATAAATTTAGAAACACAAGGGAACAGTAACTTTTGAACCATTCCGAAGCTCAGAATCAATCGGAAGAGACTTAATGTACAAATGATATACATCGTTCCGAAAACGAGGATGAACAGTAACATCTGAAGCATTCCTAAGTTCGGAACCAATCCGAAACCCCAATGAACAGTAGATTCCGAACCATTCCGAAGATCGGAACAAGTCGGAATTTGAAAAATTAATTCTGAAGCATTTCGTAGCTCGGAACCATTCGGAACGTGAACAATAATTTCTGATTACGAAGAGGATTTCGGAACTGAGTTAGCTTCAGTCATTCCTAGCCCTTGTAAAATCCGATTGAACGTAACTTTAGGTAAGGCATTTGTGAAGATGTCAGCCAACTGATATGAGGATCTAACGAAATGAACTTCAACATTACCGTCTGTAACATCCGCATATCCGGGCTACTCAATTTAGAGTCAATAAGCGTCAAAAATGACTTTTTTATAGAAGATTATTTAGAATAAATAATCTTAACCAAGTTAAAATATATATCACAGGGGTTCTGTACATATAAACAACGCTGAAATCCGAGTTATAACGAAGAAGTTATGACCCGTCGAAGTTTTACGGCTAAAACAGCACGACACCGCGTAACGTAAAAGGTGAATTTTTGATAAATTACTTTTTTGCCTTATAAATATAAACAAAAGTCTTAGTATACATTAAACCGAGAACGTACATAAAAAGAACGTCCAAATCTGACTTCGTATGAGGAAGTTACGATTTTTCTAAGATTTCGCATAGCAGTGCACAGCCTGGAAATTGAATTTTAGATCGGTCGATTTTTAGCCGACACAACCTAAGTGAGAATTTAAGATCTCATTAATAGGAGTTCAACGATAAAAAGGCAGTCGAAAACGCAGTCTGTATGTAGAAGTTATGAAATTTACAAGGTCGTTAACAATATAATCTTCTCGTACTGTTAAATTTAAAATCGGTCGAGAATTAGCCAACGGAGACAAAAGTATAGTTGTAGATCTTGTCAATACCTACGCGTGGATATAAATAACGTCGAAAACGAAGCTCGTATGAAAAAGTTAGGGATACTAGAAGATAATTAGGTTTTGGAATAACTAGGAGGCGACACGTGGCGCTATCTGAGCCACTGCTTCCTCACCATGGCTTGGAACCAGATGGTGACACTTAGCCACGAACGCCCTACGTTTAGCAAGGGAAAGCCCCACGTTCGAACCGAACTCAGCCTATAAATAGAGGCGCAAATCACCCCAACCTTTAGTACCTCACCATGGCTTCCCATTCATTCTCTGTAAAACATCTCTCTAAACCCCTCCCAACCTTTAGCACCTCCCGAGTGCTAGAGGCGAATACCAGAGCGCCAGAAGGCTCTAAGAAGAAGTTCTTTCGGCTCGGAAGTTTTGCCCCCGCAGAGCCCGGTTCCTAGCCAAACCTCCCGGTAAGTGAATTATGCTTACCCTACTTTAAGTATAGCTTATGTTTAAGTTTATTATCGTTATTATGAACTTATAATATATATATATATATATATATATATATATATATATATATATATATATATATATATATATATATATATATATATATATATATTATAAAATATAATATACAAAGTGTTATTATAACATATTTTTAACTACTCGTGGTACGGAGAATCTGGTTTGAAGGGTCCCATATGGTTGTTGGATTTCAGAAATGCTATAATGCAAAAATGGTCATGCCCTCTGGTGTTTCATGTCTAGCCCCTATCTGTCATAGTGGTTGAAAAGTATTGTTTAACACTTATAAAACAATATATCTTGTAAATAGTCGCTATAAATATTAGACTAAAATCTAGCATTAATGTTACTATGTTTCGCCGAAGGAAAATAGAATTGTTATAAGCGAAGCGCTGCCCGAGTTTGGAATCATCACTTTAACAAGTGAAGTGCATAGTTACTTTCATCTTACATATAGATATGAATTATTTAATATAAATTAAATTTTATGTATTCATATTATCTGTGTTCTTGATATATATGCTGGATGAACAAAATATACATGTTTTATTTGATTTCAACTGTATATGTATTTTATACCTATAAAAATATTGGGTAAAGATGGGTAGATGAATGATGAGAGATGAAAGATGAAATAGATGAACATTGGCAGCTATGAACTTAGTGCCTAATAGATAAACCATGGCAGCTATGGACTTAGTGCCAAATAGATAAGCACGGCAGCTATGGACTTAGTTCCTTACAAATGAACATTGGCAGCTATGGACTTAGTGCCTTACAAATGAACGTTGTCAGTTATGGATTTAGTGCCCTATAAATGGATATTGGCAGCTATGGATTTAGTGCCTAACAAATAACATCGGCTACTATGGACTTAGTGCCTGTTGGATGAACCCTGACAGTGATGGAATTCGTGCCTATTCCTTAGGACAATCCTTATGAATGAATGAATGATGAATAGACGATTCTTAGCGTAGATCTTATAGAATAAAGAAGATAATGGGGATGGGAAGTTGGGTTAGTTTTTTGATGATAAAACAGAATAACTTTATTATTGTGAGTTTAAACCCTATGTATTCTCTAGGTTTCCCAACCTGACCCACTCAGTTTATTTGTATTACAGGTGTCGATACGAAGCTACATTACACTGAGAGATTAAAGGAGATATAAATCACTAGTGTAAATGAATATAAGGTCTGTTTATGTATATGTTTCAGTATTGAAGATGACATCCCAAAGATTTAATATAAACAAAAATACATTTCTTCGGAAATGCTTTGATAATATACTTATCATGTTTTTTGGTAACAAATTCCGCAATATTATTCTTTAAAATGAATACTTTGATTTTCAAATAAGCATAAATAAAATTTTTAAAATGACCGTGAATTTGGGGATGTCACAGTTGGTATCAGAGCACTAGTTTAAGCGAACTAGGAATTTGTAAGAAAATTTCTAGATTTAAACTTAGAATGCTAAGCGATGATCGTGACGAGTGTGTCTAATATATTTTTGGTAGTACACCTGAATAGCCACAAACACTAGCTTATTTACGGAAGATGCCTAAATTGCATTATGTGTTAAATGATTTATGATGCTTTATGATGTCATTATTTGATCGGATCTATGGTCTGTTGCCGACCGAATCTGGAAACTTTATGTCTTCAGATTTCTAAACGTTTAATTACGGTATTAGAACTGGCATGTAACTTTTGGAGTAGTAAGGAGGATTGCACGTCTAAACCTTCTCTCTATATATTCTCGCCCGTATACACTAAACACATGCTTCCGTGAATATAATGTCATGGTGAAGACTCGTAGCGAACTGAGTAAATGGAGGAAAGGAGTAGGCTTACGATAGTGAATGCTACTTATCGGAAGATATCGTACGAGAGGTTTCTTTCCTTTAGAATACGTCTAAATAGATAATACGTCTTGAACGGGAGAAATACACTTTTGATTGCCAGAAAGAAAGAATTTTTCGTATAATCCATAAAGTTATCCCATGGTCTGGAATTTCCACTACCAACCGAGTGGAATTAGAATTTGATGATTGAAGATACGCACGGAAGAAGTCCTAGTATAGTTTAGGGAAATTTTTATGATTATTTGGACACATTCGTATGTGTTAAATTGTTTTGTGATTTTAGGAAATAAGAATTTGGGGACTGCGAGACAATACTTGGGACAAGGATGAGTAGGTGTGAAAGGTAGTAGAGGCCTATATTACCGGAAGCACAGGACTCACATTGGATCAGGAAAAGTCACAATGTTACCAAGGCGCTAGTAATTGATTTTGTTTGATTCATGTATCGCGATCATTGTTAGAGTAAGAAGCTTGTAGCTTGAAGTGTTGCATTCTAGAATGTGATTATATCACATTAGAACATAAATGAAGGTATATTCCATTCTAGAATTTGACTCTAAAAGACCTGAGTCTAATAGGATTGCATCATACGATGAGAGGTGATTAGAACATGACCCATCGGTCTATTATGGTAATCGAATGAAAGAAATTATCTTAAGTCTTTTAAGAAGAAGAATGAGTCTCCAATAAGGATTGATTTTGTAACTCAAAGGTTACGATTGAAAGTCCAACATAGGATAAAGAGCAGGTGCAAGATTGAGCACCGCCTACAGTCAAGAAGTGCAAGAGTTAGATACTCATTCGAAGGAACATAGATGTTACGGTTGTTACCTAGGATGAAAAGATAACGTATGGAGTACAATCCCTGTTTCGTTGATGATTCTGGGACGTAATGTAACGCCCGTGTTTCTAGGCTAGGCATTAATATTGACATAATAGTCTACGTTAACCTTTGTAACTCATTTTGAAGAAATGAAAAGGAATTATGTGAATATTATGTGAATTATATATTTTATGCTTAATTACTAGGATTTAATTAACAATAAAAATGAGCGTTGAAAATAAAATTAGATAAAGCTGATATCTATTAAGAAAGTTGAAGTGGTCGTGATAAAGATTACGGATATATAAAGAATACCGAAATCCGAGTTATAACGAAGAAGTTATGACCTGTCGAAGTTTCGCGACAAAACCGACACGGTGCCGAATGACGTAAAAAGTGAGTTTTTGATAAACTACTTTTTAGCCTTAGTGATCTAAACGAAAGTCGTAGTGTTCGTTAAACGGAGAGTATGTATAAAAAGAACGTCAAAATCTGACTTCGTATGAGGAAGTTATGATTTTTCTAAGTTCCAGCTTAGCAATAGACAACTAAAAACTCGAATTTTAGATCGAGTGATTTTTAGCCGACACAACCTAAACGAGAATCGAAGGTCTCATCAATACTAGTACAACGGTAAAAAGACAGACGAAAACGGACGTCAGATGAATAAGTTATGAATTTTTAACGGATTTCATGTCCCAGTCTGTTAAAAATAATAATATAAAAATTAAATTCAAAATTAGCCGACGAAGTCTAAACGAAAGTTATAGAGCGTAATTTTACCTACGCATGCATATAAAGAACGTCAAAACCGGAGCTCGTATGCGAAAGTTATGGATTTTAGAAGTTTTTGCACAAAAATCGAGAAAAAATGCCAAATCCGAGAAATTTCGCATAGGTAGACTTCGGCCACGTCAGCTTCGCTCATAACGTGCCACGTGTCCGAAATCTGTAAAGTCACCGAAGCCAGCTGGCGAGGCGTGTCGCCTGCCCTCGCATCCGAAGTGCGGTCGAATGGGTATCTGACGCGTACCCTTGCTTGACGTGTCCGAGCTTCGCACAAAACGCCACGACTCCCCCCCTCGGACCTAGACCTCGGTCCAATCAGAAGGTGACACTAGGACCCTCACACGTGCGAGCCATCTGCGTGCCTTCGCCTCCTGCTGCCACGTACCTTCGCTGCTGACTCAGCCTTCTTAGCCGACCTTCGGACCTCGCCTATAAATACAAGGCTTGCGAGATCTCCCGGCTAGAATTAGAAACTTGGCATTTTTCACCCCTTTTTCAATATTTTAGCTATTTCCACTTCCCCTAAAGCCCCAGGATTAATTCCAACGCCCGGAACACGCCCCGGAGTGCCCGAGAAGCCCGAGAAATTTATCTTTTCGGTTTCGAAGCCCGACCCTCGCAGAGCCCGGTTTCTCAATAAAACTCCCGATTTTATTAGAAACGATCGTTTTAGGAAACGAAGTGCTGCCCGATTATCATTAAATCAAGTGAGTGTGTAGTTACTTTCACCTTACACATAGATATGAAATATTTTATATAAAATACATGTTGTGTGAATATATATTGTTTGTTTATTAGAGATGGATGTTGAAGGAATGATTTATACAGGTTTTTAAATAATTTAAACTGTATTTGTATTTTTATCTACAAAAATGTTGGATAAAACATGGGTAGATGAAATAGTGGGTGTGTGATGAAAGGTGAGTTGGATAAATGAGATGATCAGTGATATAGATCATGAGTTGAGGGTGAGTGGTGAAATATGAGAAAAGCCCTTACCCAAAGGTTGGCCCCCGTTATTCAGTAGAGTATGGATGTCAACCATTGACTATTCTAGATGATATGTGGAACATTAGCAGGCTCACAACCTGTAAGTGTGTGAACTATATGTTCATCAGTCGTACTCTAAAAACCCATTGACATGTATGACAGGGAGATTCCTGTGAATAATATTGTCGATGAATAAGAGCTATGGACCTAGCACACGTTGTATAAACCTTGGCAGCTATGGACTTAGTGCCTGTTGTATAAACCCTGGTAGCTATGGATTTAGTGCCTGTTGTATAATCCCTGTCGACGATGTGACTTCGTGCCTATTCCTTAGGATGAATCCTTATGAGTGAGTGATAGTTGAATCTTAGGGTAAATCCTTAAGAAATAAATAAGATAATGGGGTTGGGGTAATTTGGTTGATTGATTGATTTTTAAGTATAATAAATTTATTTATTGTGGGTTGAAAACCCTATATGCTTACCCGGCTTCCAAGCCTGACCCAGTCAGCTTTTTATATTACAGGTAGTGGACCCCAAGCATAGTCGGATGATGATGATGAGTGATTTTTGGATTATAGGCCGGTAGTTGTAAATAACTGTTGTAAGGCTTATAATGTCTTGTTTATGCTTTTGATCTGTATCGGAACATGACATCCCGAGGTTTTGATATGAAATGAAAATACATATTTCTTAAAGAAAGGTTTTGATAAATTTTTATCATGTTTTGTTTTGGGAACAAATTCTGCAACATCTTTTAAAAGGATTACTCTGATTTTATTTTAAAAAGCATAAAATAAATTGGTCTTTTCTGGCCGAGAAATTAGGGGATGTCACAGTTGGTATCAGAGCATTAGTTTAAGCGAACTAAGAAATTGTAGGATTTCTAGACTTAAACTTAGAATGCTAAGTGATGATCGTGAGATCAGTGTCTACCATATTTTAGACACGAGCACTAGTTTATTTTAGGAAAGATGCCTAAAATGCTTTTATGTGCTAAATGCTATATGTTTGTCCTATATGCCATTATTTGTTCGGATCTATGGTCTGTTGCCAACCGGATCTGGGAACCTTATGTGTGTAGGATTCTAAACGTATGACTACGATATTAGAACTAACATATAAACATTTTGGAGTAATAACGAAGATTTAACGTCTATCGAAAATAAAGATCTAAATTCACCTACAATTGGTGTATAGATCGAAATGGCGAGTACGCAAAGTGAATTTAGAAACGATAATCCGCAGCCTGAGCCAGTCACGATGGCTGGGGTGTAGGCAATGGTGCGTACGATGTTGGATCAACAGATGGAAGAGACAAAATGTTTACTTCAACAAAGTAAGGATGAACTTACTGTGCCAGTACGTCAGGCATCTATTCTTGAGGCAAATATCTGGGTTGCTAAGTCTATTGAAGAAATGATCAATGACAGGACCGCCAAAAAGGTTGAAGTTGGCAAGAAGAGGAAATTTGAGGGGTATTCAAGGCCCAACAAGAGCAACATATTCTCAAAGTCTGGCATAAGAGGAGGTAAAGGAAAATGGTGCAGGAAGTGCAAAAATAAACACTCTGGGAATTGTGGCAGAAAGGTGAATTGCTTTAGGTGTGGAGAAATTGGGCATTACGCCAATGAGTGTACGATTCCTAAGGAGGTGTGTTACAGATGTAAGGAAGAAGGCCATATTTCTAAGGACTGTCCGAAGAAAAATGAAGTAACAAGGCCAAGCGCATCGCCAACGCCAAGGGAATTTCAGAATATCCTTGACGAAGCAAATAACAACGCTAGGAATTAGAAGTAAAGAATTGATACCCGAAGATCAAGTTATGAAGTAGTAATGTGAATAGTAACAAGTGGTTTAGTCTATTAGAGGCATAGTATAGGGTAAACTTGAACCTCTGTGTAATCGTTTCAAGGAAATAATATAAACCCTAGTTTTGTCATCTGCTGAATTGAATGACTATGTGAAATTCTTGTATGGTGATTTGGAGAACTGCGAGACAATACTTGGGACGAGTATGAGTAGATGTGAATGGTAGTAGAGGCCTATACTATCGGAAGCACATGACTCGTACTTGGATCAAGGAAAGTCACAAGGTTACCACGGAGCTAGTAATTGATTCCGTCTTGTTCTAGTCTGTCGTTACCATCGTTTCGGTAATGACTAAGAAGATAATTGTTATTCTGACCTTAGAGGTCATATCGAATCAAGTCCGACTAAGATATGTATGTCACGTGGTTCAGAGAACCAAGTTCGATGTAGCATTTGACTTAAGCCAGAAGATTGAAGTGAAAGATGATCAAAGCGATTAATAGAAGTATCGCACTCATTGTTAAAGAAGTTGGTAGTTAGAAATGATACATGTTGAACTGTGATTGTATCACATTAGAACATGAAGGAAGGTATAGTTTGTTCCGAAATTTGTCCCTAGGAGATCTGAGTCTAAGTAGTGCATTATACGATGAGAGATGATTAGAACATGACCCATCGGTCTGTTACAATAAATGAAGGAAAGTACTTATTCTAAGAAGAAGAATGAGTCCTCAATAAGGATTTATTTGTAACTTGAAGGTGATGATTGAAAGTGCTACGGAGATCTGAAGCTTTTTAGGATTAGCTGGATATTACCTAAGGTTTATCCAAGGCTTTTCTTCGATCGCTACTCCATTAACAGCTTTGACCCACAAAGGAGCTGTTTGTACTTGGAATGAGAAGCATAAGGAAGCTTTTGAGAAGTTAAAGAAGAGATTGTGTGAAGCACCGATTCTTTCGTTACCTGAAAGAGTTGATGACTTCACAGTTTATAGTGATGCCTCTGGAGTTGGGTTAGGTTGTGTTCTGACCCAAAGCGATAAAGTGATAGCGTATGCATCGAGGCAATTAAAAGAGCACGAGAAGAACTTCCCCACTTATGATTTGGAGTTGGCAGCGGTAGAATTCGCCTTAAAGATATGGAGGCACTATCTTTATGGTACTAAATGAAAACTTTTCACTGATCATAAGAGTCTTCAATATCTCTTTAATCAGAAGGAATTGAACATGAGGCAACGACGCTGGCTAGAGTTACTCAAGGAGTCCGACTGTGAGATACTTTACCATCCTGGTAAAGCAAATGTTGTTGCCAATGCTCTCAGTCGAAAGGTAAATATTGAAAAGAAAAGGCCAAGAGCGTTGAGAATTGAAGTTTTCTCGACCATTGTGGAAAGTATAAAGAAAGCTCAAGAGGAAGCTTTAGATAAAAATGACCGAAAGGAAGAACGTTTGGGGCAAAACGTCAGTGTTTGATACAAACGGTCAAGGACTGAAGGCATTCAAAGATAGGATTTGGGTACCTAAGACGCGAGGAGTAAGAAATCTTCTGATGGAAGAAGCTCACAGGACCATGTACTCGATTTATCCCGGCAGTACAAAAATGTATAGGTATCTAAAACCCTATTACTGGTGGCCGACGATGAAGCTCGATGTTGCTAAGTATGTGGCCGAGTGTGTAACTTGTACTAGGGTTAAGGCACAACATCAGAAACCGTATGGGAGTTTAGAACCTTTACCTGTACCCATGGGTAAATGGGAAGACATCACCATGGATTTTGTGACTAAACTGCCCAGAACAAGTAACGGTCACGACATGATTTAGCAGCCAACGAGAAATGGTCTATGGATAAACTTGCAAATTCTTATGTGAAGGAAATTGTGAGGTTTCACGGTGTTCCGTTAATGATTGTATCCGATCGTGACAGCCGTTTTACCTCAAGGTTTTTGGAGGAGTCTACAAGAAGAATTGGGTACCAAGTTGTGTTTGAGTACAGCTTACGATCCGTAAACTGATGGTCAGAGCGAACGAACAATTCAAACATTGGAGGATATGCTGAGAGCATGTACCCTGTAATTCCAAGGTAACTGGGATGAACATTTACCTCTAGTAGAATTTTCCTATAATAATAGTTTCCACTCAAGCATCAAGATGACACCTTATCACGCTTTGTTTGGGGAAAAGTGTCGAACGCCGTCATGTTCCCTGGAAGCTAGGGAAAAGCAGTTTATGGGACTTGAAATAGTCCATCAGACTGCTGAAAAGTTGAAAGTGATTAGGGAAAGGATGTTAGCTGCTCAAGATCGTCAAAAGAGCTATGCTGACAAGAAAAGACAACCGATATCATTTGAAGTTGGAGATTCGGTTTTACTGAAATTCTTACTGTGGAAGGGACTTATAAGATTTGGTAGAAGGGGAAAGTTGAGTCGAAGGTTTATTGGAGCATTTAAAGTTCTTCAGAGGATCGGGAATCAAGCTTACAAGCTAGAATTACTGGAAGAACTGGAGGGTATTCATAATACCTTTCACGTGTGTTATTTGAGAAAGTTCATGGGAGATGTGCCCGACATAATTCCCATTTCTGAATTAAGGTTGGATGAAAACAAGAGGTTGATTGAAGAACCTGAGGCAATCGTTGACCGTAAGACTAAGACGTTGTGACGCAAGATGGTCGATTTAGTGCTTGTGCATTGGAAACATATGAATGGGCCAAATCTCACCTGGGAAATGGAGAGTGACATGATCAGTCGCTACCCGCAGTTGTTTGTTGATGTGTGATTCCGGGGACGGAATCGTGCTAAGGGGGAGAGAATTTTAACGCCCGTGTTTCTAGGCTAGGCATTAATATTGACATAATAGTCTAGTTTAACCTTTGTAACTCATTTTTAAGAAATGAAAAGGAATTATGTGAATTATATGTTTTATGCTTAATTACTAGGATTTAATTAATTAAGAATAAAAATGAGCGTTGAAAATAAATATTAGATAAAGCCGATATCTATTAAGAAAGTTGTAGTTGTCGTGACAAGGATTACGGATATAAAAAGAATACCGAAATCCGAGTTATAATGAAGAAGTTATGACCTGTCGAAGTTTCGCGACAAAACAGGCACGGTGTCGAATGACGTAAAAAGTGAGGTTTTGATAAACTACTTTTTAGGCTTAGTGATCTAAACGAAAGTCGTAGTGTTCGTTAAACTGAGAGTATGTATAAAAAGAATGTCAAAATCTGACTTCGTATGAGGAAGTTATGATTTTTCTAAGTTCCAGCTTAGCAGTAGACAACAAAAAACTCGAATTTTAGATCGAGTGATTTTTAGCCAACACAACCTAAACGAGAATCGAAGGTCTCGTCAATAGTAGTACAAAGGTAAAAAGACAGACGAAAACGGACGTCGGATGAAGAAGTTATGAATTATTAACGGATTTCCTGTCCCGGTCTGTTAAAAATAATAATATAAAAATTAAATTCAAAATTAGCCGACGACGTCTAAATGAAAGTTGTAGAGCGTAATTTTACCTGCGCGTGCATATAAAGAACGTCAAAAACGGAGCTCGTATGCGAAAGTTATGGATTTTAGAAGTTTTTGGACAAAAATCGAGAAAAATGCCAAATCCAAGAAATTTCGCATAGGTAGACTTCGGCTACGTCACCTTCGCTCATAACGTGCCACGTGTCCAATATCTGCTGAGTCACCGAAGCCAGCTGGCGAGTCGTGTCGCCTACCCTCGCGTCCGAAGTGCGGTCCAATGGGTATCCGACGCGTGCCCTTGCTTGACGTGTCCGAGCTTCACACATAGCGCCATGACTCTCCCCTCAGACCTAGACCTCGGTCCAATCAGAAGGTGACACCAGGACCCTCGCACGTGCAAGCCATTTGTGTGCCTACACCTCCTGCTTCCACGTACCTTCGCTGCTGACTCAGCGTTCTTAGCCGACCTTCGGACCTCGCATATAAATACACGGCTTGCGAGATCTCCCGGCTAGAATTAGAAACTTGGCATTTTTCACCCATTTTCAATATTTTAGCTATTTCCACTTCCCCCAAAGCCCCGGGATTAATTCCAACGCCCAGAACATGCCCCGGAGTGCCAGAGAAGCCCGAGAAATTTATCTTTTCGGTTTCGAAGCCCGACCCTCGCAGAGCCCGGTTTCTCAATAAAACTCTCGGTTTTATTAGAAACGATCGTTTTAGGAAACGAAGTGCTGCCCGATTATCATTAAATCAAGTGAGTGTGTAGTTACTTTCACCTTACACATAGATATGAAATATTTTATATAAAATAGGTGTTGTGTGAATATATATTGTTTGTTTATTAGAGATGGATGTTGAAGGAATGATTTATACAGGTTTTTAAATAATTTAAACTGTATTTGTATTTTTATCTACAAAAATGTTGGATAAAACATGGGTAGATGAAATAGTGGGTGTGTGATGAAAGGTGAGTTGGATAAATGAGATGATCAGTGATATAGATCATGAGTTGAGGGTGAGTGGTGAAATATGAGAAAAGCCCTTACCCAAAGGTTGGCCCCCGTTATTCAGTAGAGTATGGATGTCAACCATTGACTATTCTAGATGATATTTGGGAACATTAGCAGGCTCACAACCTGTAAGTGTGTGAACTATATGTTCATCAGTCGTACCCTAAAAACCCATTGACATGTATGACAGGGAGATTCCTGTGAATAATATTGTCGATGAATAAGAGCTATGGACTTAGCACACGTTGTATAAACCTTGGCAGCTATGGACTTAGTGCCTGTTGTATAAACCCTGGTAGCTATGGATTTAGTGCCTGTTGTATAATCCCTGTCGACGATGTGACTTTGTTCCTATTCCTTAGGATGAATCCTTATGAGTGAGTGATAGTTGAATCTTAGGGTAAATCTTTAAGAAATAAATAAGATAATGGGGTTGGGGTAATTTGGTTGATTGATTGATGTTTAAGTATAATAAATTTATTTATTGTGGGTTGAAAACCCTATATGCTCACCAGGCTTCCAAGCCTGACCCACTCAGCTTTTTATATTACAGGTAGTGGACCCCGAGCATAGTCGGATGATGATGATGAGTGATTTTTGGATTATAGGCCAATAATTGTAAATAACTGTTGTAAGGCTTATAATGTCGTGTTTATGCTTTTGATCTGTATCGGAACATGACATCCCGAGGTTTTTATATAAAATGAAAATACATATTTCTTAAAGAAAGGTTTTGATAAATTTTTATCATGTTTTGTTTTGGGAACAAATTCCGCAACATCTTTTAAAAGGATTACTCTGATTTTATTTTAAAAATCATAAAATAAATCGGTCTTATCTGGCCGAGAAATTTGGGGATGTCACACGTAATCATCCTAAGGGGAGATAATTGTAACATCCGTAGATTCGGGCTAGTCAATTTAGAGACAATAAGCATCAAAAATGACATTTCTATAGAAGAGTATTTAGAATAAATAAAATTAACCAAGTTAAAGTATATGTCACACGGGTTCCATACATATAAAGAACACTGAAATCCGAGTTATAACGAAGAAGTTATGACCCGTCGAAGTTTTACGGCTAAACATGCACAGCACCGCGTAAAGTAAAAAGTGAATTTTTGATAAATTACTTTTTATCCTTATCAATCTAACTGAAATTCGTAGTATACGTTATACCGAGAACGTACATAAAAAGAACGTCCAAATCTGACTTCGTATGAGGAAGTTATGATTTTTCTAAGATTTTGCATAGCAGTGCACAACCCGAAAATCGAGTTGTAGATCGGTCAATTTGTAGCCGACACAACCTAAGTGAGAATTGAAGATCTCGTTAATAGGAGTTCAACGATATAAAGACAGTCGAAAACAGATTCCATATGTAGAAGTTATGAATTTTACAAGGTCGTTAACAATATAATCTTGGCATACTGTTAAATTTAAAATCGGTCGAGAATTAGCCAACAGAGTCAGAAGGAGGGTTCTAGATCTTGTCAATACCTACGCGTGGATATATAGAACGTCAAAAACGGAGCACATATGCAAAAGTTACAGATTTTAGAAGATAATTAGTTTTTGCAATAACTAGCAGATGGCGACACGTGGCACGATCTAAGCCACTGCTTCCTCACCACGGCTTGGCACCATATGGTGACACCAGACCACAAATGCCCTACGTTCAGCAAGGGAATGTCCCACGATCAAAATAGACTCAACCTATAAAAAGTGTCACAAATCACCCCAAAAACTCACACCTTTCCCATTCTTTCTCTCTCAAACATCTCTCCAAACCCCTCCCAGCATTTACCACCTCTCGAGTGCTAGAGGCGAGTCCCGGAGCGCCAAAAGGCTCCGAGAAGAAGAGCTTTAGGCTCGGAAGCTCTGCCCACGCAGAGCCCGGTTCTTAGCCAAACCCCCCGGTAAGTGAGTTATGCTTACCCTACTTTAAGTATAACTTATGTTTAAGTTTATTATCGTTATTATGAACTTATAAATAATATATATATATATATATATATATATATATATATATATACATATATATATATATATATATATATATATATATTAAAAAATATAATATATAAAGTGTTATTATAATATCTTTTAACTACTCGCGGTACGGGGAATATGGTTTGAAGGGCCGCAGAGGGTTGTTGAATTTCAGAAGTGCTACAATGTCAAAATGGTCCTGCCCTCCAGTGTTTAATGTCTGGCCCATGTCTTTACATAGTGGTTGATAAGTATTGTTTAACACTTATAAAACAATATCTCAAGTAAAATAGTAGCTATAAATATTAGACTAAAATCTAGCGGTAATGATACTAGGTTTCGCCGAAGGAAAATAGAATTGTTAGACGCGAAGTGTTGCCCAAGTTTGGAATCATCACTTTAACAAGTGAGTGCATAGTTACTTTCATCTTACATATAGATATGAAGTATTTAATTTATATTACGTGCTATGTGTGCATATTATCTGTGTTCTTGATATCTATGTTGGATGAAAAAAATATACTTGTTTTATTTGATTTATACTGTATATGTATTTTATACCTATAAAAATATTGGGTAAAGATGGGTAGATGAATGATGAGAGATGAAAGATGAAATAGATGAACATTGGCAGCTATGGACTTAGTGCCTGATAGATAAACCCTTGTAGCTATGGACTTAGTACCAAATAGATAAACGCGACATTTATGGACTTAGTGCCTTACAAATGAACATTAGGAGCTATGGACATAGTGCCTTGCAAATTAACGTTGGCAGGTGTGGATTTAGTGCCCTATAAATGGATATGGACAACTATGGACTTAGTGCCTAAAAGATAACATCAGTTTCTATGGACTTAGTGCCTGTTGGATGAACCCTGGCAGCGATGGACTTCGTGCCTATTCCTTAGGACAATCCTTAGGAATGAATGAATGATAAATAGACGATTCTTAGGGTAGATCCTTAAGAATAAAGAAGATAATGGGAATGGGAAGTTGGGTTAATTGTTTGATGATGAAACATAATAACTTTATTATTGTGGATGGAAAACCCTATGTACTCACCAGGTTTCGCAACCTAACCCACTCAGTTTATTTGTATCACAGGGGTCGATACGAAGCTACATTACACTGAGAGATTAAAGGAGTTCTAAATCACTAGTGTAAATGAATGTAAGGTCTGTTTATGTATTGACGATGACATCCCAAAGTTTTAATATAAACAGAAATACATTTCTTAAGAAATGCTTTCATAATATATTTATCATGTTTTCTGGGAACAAATACCGCAATATTATTCTTTAAAATGAATACTCTGATTTTCAAATAAGCATAAATAAAATTTTTAAAATGACCGTGAATTTGGGGATGTAACAATTGGCATTAGAGCATTAGTTTAAGCAAACTAGGAATTTGTAGGAAAATTTCTAGACTTAAACTTTGAATGCTAAGCGATGATTGTGAGGAATGTGTCTAATATATTTTAGGTGTGTTCAATGATGCCTAAATTTCTTTATGTGTTAAATGATTTTTGATGCTTTATGATATCATTATTTGATTGGATCTATGGTGTATTGCCGACTGGATCGAGAAATTTTATGTGTTCAGATTTGTAAACATTTAATTACGGTAATAGAACTGGCATGTAACTTTTGGAGTAATAAGGAGGATTACATGTCTAAACCTTCTCTCTATATATTCTCGCCCTGATACACTAAACGCATGCTTCCCTGAGCATAATGGCATGGTGAAGACTCGTAGCGAATTGAGTAAATGGAGGAAAGGAGAAAGCTTACGATAGTGAATGATACCTATCGGAAGATATCGTAAGAGAGGTATCTTGCCTTTAGAATACATCTAAATAGATAATCCATCTGGTACGGGAGAAGTACACTTTCGATTGGCAGAAAGAAAGAATTTTGGGATAATTCATAAAGTTATCCAGTGGTCTGGAATTTCCACTACCAACCGAGTGAAAGTAGAATTGTCTATTGAAGATACGCACAGAAGAAGTCCTAGTAGACTCTAGGGAAATTTTTATGATTATTTGGACACATTCGTATATGTTAAATTGTTTTGTGATTTTAGGAAATAAGAATTTGGGGATTGCGAGGCAATACTTGGGACTAGGATGAGTAGGTGGGAAAGGTAGTAGAGGCCTATACTACCGGAAGAACAGGACTCGTACTTGGATCAGGAAAACTCACAAGGTTACCAAGGCGCTAGTAATTAATTTTGTTTGATTCATGTATGTCGTTACCATCGTTTCGGTAATGACTAAGAAGATGATTGTTATTACGACCCTAATTGTCATATAATATCGAGTCCGACTAAGATATGTATTCTACATGGTTTAGAGAATCAATTTCGATGTAGTACACTTAAGCCAGAAGATTGAGGTGAAATATAATCGAAGCGATCAGTAGAAGTATCGCGATTGTTGCTAGAGTAAGAAGCTTGTAACTAGAAGTGTTGCATGCTAGAATGTGATTTTATCACATTAGAACATAAAGGAAGGTATATTCCATTCTGGAATTTGAATCTAAAAGACTTGAGTCTAAAAGCGTTGCATCATGCGATGAGAGGTCATTAGAACATGACCCATCGGTCTATTATGGTAATCAAATGAAAGAAATTATATTAAATCTGTTAAAAATAAGAAGGAGTCTCCAATAAGGATCGATTTTGTAACTCGAAGGTTACGATTGATAGTCCAACATAGGATAAAGAGCAGGTGCAAGATTAAGCACCGCCTGCAGTCAAGAAATCCAAGAGTCAGATACTCATTGGAAGGAAAATCGAAGTTACAGTTGTTACTTAGGATGAAGAGATAACGTATGGAGTCATTATACAAGCCCTGTTTCGTTGATGATTCTGGGACGTAATCATCCTAAGGGGGAGAATGTTGTAACACCCGCAGATTCGGGCTAGTCAATTTAGAAACAATAAGCATCAAAAATGACTTTTTGATAGCAGATTATTTAGAATAAAATAATCTTAACCAAGTTAAACTATATGTCACAAGGTTTCAATACATATAAAGGACGCTAAAATCCGAGTTATAATGAAGAAGATATGACCCGTCGAAGTTTTACGGTTAAACTAGCACAACACCGCATAACGTAAAAAGTGAATTTTTGATAAATTGATTTTTAGCCTTAGAAATCTAAACGAAAGTCGTAGTATACGTTCAACCGAGAATGTACATAAAAAGAACGTCCAAATCTGACTTCGTATGAGGAAGTTATGATCTTTCTAAGATTTCACATAGCAGTGCCCAACCCAACAATCGAATTTTAGATCGGTTGATTTTTAGCCGACACAACCTTATTGAGAATTGAAGATGTCCTTAATAGGAGTTCAAAAATAGAATTTATGAATTTTACAAGGTCGTTAACAGTATAATCTTCTCATACTGTTAAATTTAAAATCGGTCGAGAATTAGTCGACAGAGTTAGAAGTGGAGTTGTAGATCTTGTCAATACCGCGTGGATATAAAGAACGTCAAAAAGAGAGCTTGTATGCAAAAGTTTAGGATTTTAGAAGATAATTAGTTTTTGTAATAGCCACGAGGCGACACGTGGCGCGATCTAAGCCACTACTTCCTCACCACGGCTTGGCACCAGATGGTGACACATGGCTACGAACGCCCTACATTTAGCAAGCGAATGTCTTGCGTTCAAACCGGACTTAGCCTATAAATACAGGTACAAATCACCCCAAAAACTCACACCTTTCCCATTCTTTCTCTCTCAAACATCTCTCTAAACCCCTCACAACCTTTAGCACCTCCTGAGTGCTAGAGGCGTGTCACACCCCCAAACCAGACGGCGGAAACGTCCGGGGGTGGAGGACTTCATTTTGTAGTATCACAACACATGCATCATAGTAATCAAAGTACAAACAACCCTTGTATTTAAAAATTATAAGTATTTACATGTGTTCAATCATTGTATATTGAAACCAAAATAGTTATACAAAAGAAGATATGACTCAAAATAGCTCCATCTTCTCAAAAAGCTTGGGGAGTACCTGTGTATTATTTCCCTGAGAATACAAGAAATTTGAAAAGAGAGTATCAACATAAAGTTGAGTGAGTGCATATGTATTTATGTTTAAAAGGATGTTTCGGTATCTCGAATATGTATACTGTTCCAGAAAATCCTATATTTTCTGCTGTATATGAAAAGTAGTTTTATTCCCATAAAACCGTTCCATTTGTAAACCAATGTTCTCTATTTGTAAAACTTGTAACTGAGAGTGTGCCTGGTTTCACTAGCTGTTATTGAAAGCTGTATTGTACTATTGTAGGTTGTATTCTGTAAACTGGTACTTTGAAGGTGTACTTTCGTTTAGTTGATTATACACTAGCGTATTGTTAATATCTTTTTAATGAGTTATTATAACCATACTTAGACATGATGGCCTGAAACAAACGCTTTGTGAGCGTTTAAACTGTTGATAACAATTGCCACTCATTGGCGTGTATGCCTGACTGTAGCTAGCAGCCTGAGTGTGGGGTTGTCAATCCCAATATAGATCTACACACAACTTGTTTCGATCCCCTGGCTGGAGATTCTGGTTATAATGTCAGGACTTTAGCTTGTTGTCTAAATGAATTAAACAACCTGAATTGAATAACTCATAAAAAGCATATAAACGTTACATGTTTATTAGTCATGAAAAGTCAATCATTCTGAAATAAATGATTGACAATATGTTCTTGAATTAGTATTCCGAACATGTATTTGACAATTGTAAACCCTTGTTTCTTGTAAAACAGTGTATTCTAGTATACTTGAATCATGAATTATTGTTCTATGTATCATAAATTATACCTATTATAATTTATATGTACTTTCTGAATCGGTATTTAACTATTTTTGCATGTAACCCCTTGCTCAACATGTTACAAAGGTATTTGAACTGATGAAATAACTTTTATATTTATATACATACACAGTTCTATATATAAGTAAAATTTAAACGACACTCGGACAAATAACCGGTACTATAAGTTCACATCCAAACAAGGAAAAGGACTGTCACACCCCCAAACCAAGGATGGCGGAAACGTTCAGGGGTGGAGGACTTCATGTAGTATCACAACAACGAGTATAATAGTGCGCATAGTAAATACAACCATCATAAATATAACTGAAAAAGTTACACCATAGTATGAGTTTACATGTTTCAAAATCAATTACATTATGATGACAAAAATGTTTAATTTGACTTCTGGCGTCCCATCCTCAAAAGCAGTTGATTACCTGTTTCACGGGTTTCCTGAGAATACAAGTAGTTTTGAAAGAGTGTCAACAATTAAGTTGGTGAGTTCATAAGCTTTTGGGTGAAATGTTGAAAAAAACCCTTATTTGTAAAATGGAATGTGTACACAAGAAAAATCCAATATTTTCCTTATAAAATATTATGTAGTCTTAAATCCCAAGACCGAATGCATGAGTGTGTGTTCGTAACTTAAACGAAGAATACAGTTTTAAATAGATAAAACCCCTTTCTGTTTTCCTATTTAAAGTAGTATCTCCCGTAAACTTTAAGTGATGTTAACTCCCCATGTTAGTCGCTATAACCATACTACAACCGGATGACCTGTTACAACGTTTTTCAGACGTTAAAATTTGTTATGACTTTTGTCACCCGTAGACCTGCAGGTCCCGCTGTAGCTAGCAGCAAGATGTGGGGTGTCAATCCCAATATAGATCTATACACAATTATCACGCTCTCCCTACGAGATATTATGGTTATAACTTACAGGAATTTCTAATCCGTACTCTAAGAGTACATTTGGAGAATTGTCTCACAACTTACGTTAACGAGTTTACGTGTAGCATGCTTAGAATGCATAACTATGCTTCATGTGTTTTATCTTGTATGTTTGTAATGTGAAAGGACTCTTAGAATTTAGGAAGTAAATTTCCGTTATTTAACCATAACTTAACAGAAACCATGTGTAAATTATAAAGTCATTAAAGACAAACACTTTGCTCAACATGTTACAAAGTGTTATGAAAATTGTAAGCTGTGAACTAGTTTTTAACCTTTCTGCACTGTTTTATAAAAATCATAGAAAATTCATACGAAGTCGAAAACTGAATCCGTAAACTTTAAGAGTTTAAAAATTGTGTCTAGTTTATCCATAATTTTTAGTATGATTTTTAGAAGTGTCTAACTTATGTGAAAGTGTTCATATTCACAGACTGGTCCGAATTCGTTTCGGAAATGATAGGCAGTTTTATAAAATTCACCATAAATGGTAGAAACATCGTATGGAGGTGTGGAAGTAGTCATTAGAAAGGTATAAACCTGAAATACTTGCATATGAAACAGTTTTGAAATATATTAAGTTTATGTTGGTCAAAACAGTCCGTGAATAGGACTCAACTTTTCTGTGAAAAGCTGAAGTATGAGTTTGAGTTATATTAAGGTGTGTTAACTTATATTTCCCCCCTAAAACTTGAAGAAAACATGAAAATGTAGGGGTATGAACTCACCTTGAGTGATTTCCTTAGATGTATGCTGAAGAGAAAGGGTTTCTAAGTCAAGAACACTTGATAGAAGCTTGGAGAGTTGAAGATCTAAGAACAATTATGGTGACATTGGTTATGAGAGATTCATAAGTTGAGTGAAGGAGTGAAGAATGTTCAATGTAGGATGAGAATACTTACTGAATGAGGGTGAGAAGTTCAAAGGAAGCCTTGGAGTCTCGAGTTCTTAGAGAGGGAAAAGAGAGAGAGAAGGGTTTGATTATTGGTAAGAGTGTGAGTAAAGTGGAAGGAGAGATGGGAGTTCCTAACTTTTGATCAAGTTACCAGCTGGAGGAGAGGTGTGAGAGGACAAATAGTTGACTAGGTAGGGGTGAATAGTGACTGGGCGTTGTCCTAAGTGGGTATGGGGGATAGCATGTGACACACTCTATGGGAAATCAACACTCTAACACAATGTCTCATCCAATAGATATTGTCCTTGGTTTACGATTCTTTCCCAAAATATGGTTTAAAATATGATAATATAGGGTCTTATATATAAAAATATAAGTTTGGAGTGTTTAAAATTATAAAAATAAAGGTCTGAGGAAATTTCCGGAGCAAAAATCACTTAAAAACCCTAAAGAGTCCGAAATAGGTAAAAATCCGGAGTGATGGGGTGAAATCCGGAGTCACAGCAAAATTTCTGGAGCTCCTTTAAGCTTTCCGGAGCTATAACCCAATTTTACGGAGGAGAGGATTAGGCTGCGAGGGTCTGAAGCTTCCTTCTCGGATCCAAGGTCAGGAGCGAGTTTGTCCGGTTCATCTTGGAGGTCCGAACCGCCCTTCCTGTTCCGGAGTCAGAAGGGGTTCCGAAGCAGGAGGATAATCCGGACTAAGGGGGTTCCGAAGTGAGAAGCCTCTTGGTTCCTTAGAAGGTATTCCAGAGTAAGAGGGTTCCAGACCAAGAGGAGTCCGGACCAAGAGGGTTCCGGACCAAGAGGGTTTCGGACCAAGAGGATTCCGGACCAAGAGAGTTCCGGACCAAGAGGATTCCGAACCAAGAGGATTCCGGACCAAGAGGGTCCTTTTGGGCTGTTTTCGACTGAGAAAGGTACATAGAGAGATTTGGGAGAAATTTCACATACTTGGAGAGATTTCGGAATGTTTTTCTTCGTAGATCAAAGGTCGTAGGCTTAGTTACAACCCATTTTGAGTGTTATACGCCCCCGAAGGGTACGTAATAGTGTTTTATAGAGTTGTTACTTCCCTCAAACTGATTATGGTTTAGGAATTTTGAACATTTGAAACTTTCAAGTGTTACTTTGCATTAAGATTTAGAGTTACACATTAGTAAACATAAGGTAATCCCTAACATATTGGAACTAGTTGAGTTGACCAGATTGACTTGTTGACTTTCTTGACTTTGACTTGACCAGAAAGTGACGGTTGTCACAAGGACCCAGAATGAGTTATCAGTCCTAAGCCTTTTAAATCTTATATATATATATATATATATATATATATATATATATATATATATATATATATATATATATATATATATATACAAATATGAATTTTTGGGGAAAATATAAGTTTATAAAAGAGTTTAATGTTTTGAGTATTTTTGATGATTTAATGTCGTTTATCATGATTTGAAATCATGATTTTATAACACAAAGTTATTGTGTTATACTTGTAGTCCCCCCTTTAAAACAGTAGAAATTATGAAAATACGGGGGTATGAACTCACTTGATAAGTGGTGATTTGGACAGCGTTTCGTTTCCTGGAAAGGAGTTTATTTGACGAAAAACCCGCTTAAATCGAGCAGAGTTTCGACTGGAGAAATTTGTTTTTCTCGGGAATCTCGAGGCTTCGAGGCTTGCTTAGGGTTTTAGACTTGATATCGGCGCTTTTGGGATTGTATGTAAGTTTGTGGAAGTGAAAGGAGCGAAAAGAAATGGAAAATGGGGTGAAAAAGTGTAAAAATTCGGAGAGTCTCGCATGCCTTATATAGGCCGAAGCCTCGGATCCGAAGCTAGGATAAACTGCCGCGTGTTCGGACAGGTGGCGAGGGAAGAAGGCTCGCTTCGGACAGCTGGCTCGGTGTCTTGGATGGCCATTGGACCGAACTTCGGTCGAATCGGAAGAAGGCGCGTATCCGAGGGGCGTGTTCCTACGAGGGTGTCGACTGGCAACTGGACCTCGGCTTCGGTCCAATCAGAAGGTGACACGCACAACTTCGTTCCAATCAGAAGGTGCCATGAGGCAAACGTGGGGAAGCCTCGCATGCGAGGGTGACGTGGCCGAAGGTACACCATGCGAATTTGCCCGATTTTCAACATTTCTCGATTTTTGTGCCAAAAACTTGCGAAATTCATAACTTTCGCATACGAGCTCAGTTTTCGACGTTCTTTATATGCACGCGTAGGTAAAATTATACTCTACAACTTTCGTTTAGACTTCGTCGGCTAATTTTGAATTTATTTTTAATATTATTATTTTTAACAGACCGGGACAGGAAATCCGTTAAAAATTCATAACTTCTTCATCCGACGTCCGTTTTTGTCTGTCTTTTTACCGTTGTACTACTATTGACGAGACCTTCAATTCTTGTTTAGGTTGTGTCGGCTAAAAATCAATCGATCTTTATTTCGTGTTTTTAGCTGTATACTGCTATACTGAAACTTAGAAAAATCATAACTTCCTCATACGAAGTCAGATTTTGATGTTCTTTTTATGAAAGTTCTCGGTTTAACATAGACTACAACTTTCATTTAGGATGTTAGGGCCAAAAAGCCTTTTATTGAAAATTCAGTTTTTTTTCACTGAACAGTGTTTTGCCGGTTTTGTCGCAGATCTTCGATTGATCATAACTTCCTTGTTATAACTCGGATTTTAGTGTTGTTTATATTTTTGGAAACCTTTTTACAATGTTTACCACTTGGTTCATCCCAATCGAGATTGTTTAATACTTTATTTTTTTGAGGGTCAATTATGTAAATATACACAGTATGCTAAAATTTCTCTTTATTATTTTTAAAAAGAACTACAAATCGACCAACATTATTACATAGGCTTTAAATAACGGTTTGTTACAAGGCGATTCCCGGAGAGCCAGAAGGCTCTGAGAAGAAGAGCTTTAGACTCGGAAGTTCTGCCCCCGCAGAGCCCGGTTCCAAGCCAAACCTCCCGGTAAGTGAATTATGATTACCCTACTTTAATTATAGCTTATGTTTAAGTTTATTATCTTTATTATGATCTTATAAAAAAATATATATTATAAAATATAATATATAAAGTGTTATTATAATATCTTTTAACTACTAGCGGTACGGGGAATCTGGTTTGAAGGTCCGCATATGGTTTTTGGATTTTAGAAGTGCTATAATGCCAAAATGGTCCTGCCCTCCGGTGTTTCATGTCTGGCCCCTGTCTGTACATAGTGGTTGAAAAGTATTGTTTAACACTTTTAAAACAATATCGCTCGTAAATATTCGCTATAAATATTAGACTAAAATCTAGCGGTAATGATACTAGGTTTTATAGAAGGAAATACAATTGTTAGAAGCGAAGCACTGCCCTAGTTTGAAGATTTAGTCCTAGCCTGCTAAAATCGGCCCCAAGACTCCTAAGGTTAAATCCTAGCCGATTTTGAGCTTTCTAACCTCTCTCTATCTCTCTCATCATCTTCCACTTGTTCATGGTGTTTGTGACTTGTTTGAGGCATCACACTTTAGGTGCTAAGCTCTTAAAGGCTAAGTTCTACAAGTTACATCAAAAGGTAATATTCTAACTAGTTTTATGATTTAAATATCACCTTTGCATGTTAGTTAGGCTTCATGCTTTGGAAAATGAATATTGCATGTATAATTAGAGAAATCTTAGATCCAAAGCATTAGGGTTGTATGTGCACCATAGGGATGTTAGAGTACATAAAACCCAACAGTGGTATCAGAGCAATGGGTGTTTTCTATTATCTTGATGCAATTGTGTTAATTTTCAAAGCTGAAAAATTTCAATTTTTGTTGTCTGACTGCTGGACTCGACGAGTCCCATGAGTGGACTCGTCGAGTTGGATCATCTGGGGATGAACTCGTCGAGTCCATGCCCTGACTTGACGAGTTGGACAGTCTGTTGGCATAATTTTTCGAGTTTTTTGGCCTGTTTTGGATTAGGATCATTACCACAAACTGTTTTGGTTAATAAAATTTGATTTTGTTGATATGGTAATAATTATCCCCATCCAATAACATGATGATTGCCAAATTTTCAGATAATTACTTGATTTTGTGAAAAACTAATTATTTGTAAAAATTGAATCATTTTGCTACAAGAGTTGAATTAGATCAATTTACTAAAAGATAAAATGATATGATTATTTTATTAGTTTAAAGTTTGATCTAAATGTTTCTTGAAGAGTTTCATAACTTGTCCTCAAGTTATGGAACTTGAAAAGTCTCATTCATGAAACAAATTAACTCCTTAAGTTATGAAATTCAAGAGTCTTGAAAAGTTACAAAACTTGCCATCAAGTTTAGGAATCTAAAAGGTTTTGAAGAGTTTCAAAACTTGCCCTCAAGTTTTGGAATTTAAAATTTGTTTAAAAGTTTTAATTGTGAAATATTAAATTCTAAACCTTTTGGCTTCATAACTTAAATTTAGACTTAAAAGTTTAATTATGGCTTTGTTGATAATTAATTAAAAGATTAATTAAAAGAGTAATTAATAAATCCATAATTATATGGTTGGAGTTTAATTAAATTAAAAGTCTAGTTTAATTAATAGATTAGAGCAAATAGTATTTTAAATGTATAAGTTACACCCTTATACTATATAACATTAAACGTCTAATATATTATATATGTATAAGTTAAAAAAGTCAATCTTACCGTTAGTAGGCCTCATTTACAAAGCTGGTCTATAAGGGGTGTTTAAGGAAGCGGCCTGTAAAATGACCGCCATTGGGTAGTTAGCCGAACGGGTCGTTAGCCGAACAGGGTTGATAGGACATTTAAATCCTCATTAAAAGTAAAATGAAATACAAAGTAACTAAAAACTTTATAAATTCCCAATCTTAGTTACCTTAGGAAAAATGTGAATTTGATGCTAACCCATGAAATTTCACATTGCACCTTATTGGTTAGTTAGTGGAGCGTGTGTGGTTAACCGGCACACTAATGTTGACTAATAAAGGATGACAATGGGTTTCTCGTAAATTATCATTGATCAATGGAGTGTGTGTGGTTAACCGACACGTTGATTAGGTGATTAATGATATCGAGAGTACCAAGATATTATGCATGGTTATTCACACCTTGTTTGTGATCCTCGGTATCCCAGTCACAAACTTGAAGGGCATAATCGAGATTAAACATGCCATTGAAAAGTTCAATGAATCCCAAAAGAATCTAGGAATTTCAATTCATTTAAAACCTAATATTCATTTTTGTTTTTCATGGTGGAAATTAGTAATCGTCATTTACCTACCTTCAAATATTTTGCAATTGGATTATGACATCCCTCTTCCGAATTGTAGAATATTGTGTTGGTTCCTAGCCTAAATATCTCATTTGGGTGTTATATTAAGGACTTAAATCAATTAAATTGAATTTATCCCTTGTAGATGTCTAATTCTGACAACTATGGTCTTCCCGAATCTTTTGAAAATAGCTTCCCTCACGAAGATGATGTTCCATGTTTCAATCATGAAAGTGGAAATCATTCTTCACTTCCTCCACCTCCTCCAATTATTCTCCCTGACCCACATGTTCGTCGACTTGAAAAGTTCAAGATCACTCAAGCCTTGGCAAGCAAACATGAATATGGAAACTTTGTATGTGCTCACGTCTTAGACATAAAGCTACATATTGACAGACTGTGAATGTTGGGTGTCGTGTTCCCAAGGAAGCTGGCTGTTGACTTGGTTCTCCATTCGCTTCCTAAGTCATATGGTGAGCTTGTTAAAGTCTACTATGTGACAGACCATGACGTGACGCTTATTGATCTTACTTATTTGCTTATTGCTGCTGAACCAACAATGATTTGGCGCACTGATAAAGCAAACTTGATTTGAAGATCTACTTCCCAAACTTCCATGGACATTAACAATACCGACATTAAAAGTCCAGAAAAGCTTTCTCTTCCCAATGGAAAGGGATTGGCCAAGTTCAAACCGTTTGATCAAATGACAAAGAGAAAGGCTAAGTCTGTGATTGTCCCGTGTACCATTCCGAGAGAGTCTATTTGTTTCAATTTCCAAGAGAAGGGGCGTTGGTTGCGAAGCTGCCCTGACTACCTGAAAGATCTAAGAGATGGTAAAATCAAATTGTATGGTTCTACTTCAGGTAAGTTCACTATCTAACTCTATTAAGTTTTTACTTCTATATTCTTAATACATGATGTGATAATATTGCATTTTCATGTTTTGTAGGATCAAAGAAGAGAAAGGATGGTTGAAAGAAGAGTAAGCTGGTTCTGATCGCGAAGAGATGGATTTCGATCGCATGGTTCGATGATTAGATTTTTAAGCTGTTGCTTAGGAGTTATGATAGATTGCTTAGGAATAGATAGCAACATAGTTTTCATTGGTATTTGGATTGTAAGGGAAAGATTTTCCGCAATTTTATAAATAAAGAAAATTTTGATTTTATCTTGTTTCATATTTCCTTGCAAATGGCATTTATGAAAATTGGTGTTTATATATTGTTAGCAATATTGGAAAATGGATTTGATTCTTTCGTTTGTGGTAGTATCAAAAAATTTACCAAATAAGGAAAGATTCTCATCACCCAAGTTTCATTTGGATAGAAACTTGGAATCATGCGACTTGGATTGTATGATGAACGAGAACCTTCGTCTTGGGGAAAATTAAGACTAATTCCTTGTTCACATGTATATGTGAGTCAAGTGAAGGACTAGGGGATCGGGTACACTTGGTTGTGCACTGGTCAAGTCCACCACAAAGAACGAAAAGACTATTCGTCATCATTTACTAGAAGTTTAGTAAATATGGTTATGCTTACTAGATTAAGTGTAATTATGAATCATTGAAAAGGTTTCACCGTATGGCAGAACAAATAAGAAGAATCAAATTAAGCAGAAAGATAAAAGTTTCTCCAATCTGAAAGAAAAGAAGAATACTTGAGTATCATGTTTTATGATCATCTTAGTGATTATGGAACCATATCACAATTGATCCTCTAAGGACATCTTAGTGCATTTGTATGGCCAAGAAGGGGAATCGTGAATTGTTGAAATGGTTAAACCAGGAAGATGAGTCATACTTCGTTCCAAGATCAAGCCTTAGAGTCATACTCCAAGATTGTACATTGACTGACATAACTTAAGTAGGTTTATAATACCTCATGAAATGTGGAATAGAAATGTTTCTTATTCATGCATATTTGAAATTGGTAGTTGTGTTGTTTTGGATAACACAAAGATCAAATAAGACCAATTACATGAAGTGTTGTCTTGATAAGATCTCACGCTAACTCCTGAATATATAATTGTGTCAAGAAATGTTTCTTGACAAGAGAATCTTATATGTCAAGAGGTCAGTGGGAGTCTTAATGATCTTGAATAGTTTCCAGAACTAATCTAGAATAAACCAATTAGTTATCACTAGCACACGACTTAAGGTTAATAACCTATCGTGTTGACATATTCTTGTTTCTGTGCCCATTCCAGTTACAGTTGACTATGCATATGAGTTCTATGAGTTCTCATCTGTTTGCATAAGGAAAAGTATCTTGATCAGTGAAAGTTCATTGATCAGTAAGGGTGAGTTGCTGAACAAACTGGAAGCAATGGTAGGCTATTGGGCAACTAAATGACAAGAAATTAAGATTGAACAAGTTCAGTCCACGTGAGTTTGAATTTGTCATAGACCTTGTCTTAAGATAATGGTTGGAAATGAAAGATTCACATGGATAGGAACACATACACCATTAAATATAAGTGGTAAGGTTTCTCTCCAATTCATAAAAATGATTGTGAGGAAACACTTTCACTAAGTAGACTTTCAAGAGTTAGCAATTGTGATATTTGAATTCTCAAATTCGATTATGATTACGGCATCCCTCTTCGTAGTTCGAATTGTGAAAAATGGCAAATAGTTTGAACATTCGGGAGTTACTGCCGTAAGTTCTGAAATAGTTTATACACACATATGAGGTTTCTTATAAAAGGTCTATGAGCTTAGATAAAGGATTATCGAAGCATCTCATATCAGAAATCTGAACTATGGAAAGAAATTCAATAAATACTGATTTCTGGAAGTCCAACTGATTTCTAGATACATGTCAAAGCTAGTGGGAGCATAAGGGAGAGGATACTTATACTTTATTTCAAATCTAAAAGCTTAGATTGAAGTATTAATCAAACTTAGTCATGAGTATATATGAATATCTGAAAATTCTACATATGGAAATATTATAGCAAGAGACTGGTCAAGCATCATGTCTTTATGTAAGACATTATGAATCGTATCCCATATGCTTCGGGTATAGGATCGATTGCATATGCTATAATATTTATGTGTTTTGAATTTTCCAAATGCCTAGGGCATCAAGATGGAAATGGGAACAGAACCAGATATGACTAAAGTTGCTAAACAATTGCTAAGAACAATCTGAGGTTTGCCAAAGATTGGTTACTTATGGACAGTTAGAAATATAGTAATGGATGGACCATATTGACATAATTTTGAATAGATGGAAATCTATTAAGAATGGATTGTCATATGGAAAATAAGGAAATGTTTCCATAATAGGAGTTGGATATTAAGAATCTATGTGTAAGTTAGAAACCTTCATGCAAGAAGGATGTTCAAAGGAATGTACTTTGAATGTGAGACTTCGTATCTGTGGAATTGTCTTGTAACAATCTCCAGTAGAGTACTTTGTAATATCATTTTCCAAGTCTCTGTGACTTTCGTGCATTGATGTGACAATCCAAAATTTTTATTTTATACACTTATTCAAATCAATGAAGGTTAGACTCGTTTTTGCTATTTTCTAGCACTATTTAGAGTCAATTAGAGTGGTTAAAACCTAGTATAATCAAGGTATGAGTCGTGGGATGAGTATTGTGAGTGTAACACCTTGCAATTGAGCCAAACACACCAACACAAGGTGTGTGCGGCCGCACACCCGAGTGTGCGGCAACACACCCATCCCAACCGCACACTCTCACCTATATATAGAACACTTAGTCATTTTGAACACTTTTTCCACTTCTTCAAAGTAAGAACTCGAAATCCTCTCAAGTATCATCCAAATCTTCATTTTGATCTTCATAAAAGGTAGTAATCCTTCCTTTTATTTGTTGATACACGATCCTAACTAGCAAAACCCTTTGGTTTGATCCATGAAAACATCCATTTTTAGTCAAGAACACCAAGAACACCAAGAACACACACTAGTTTTGGACCTTAATCACCCTTTTAAGCCTCTAAATCGGATATACACTTGCAATTGCTTGTTATAAGCTAAAGACCCTTGAATTTACACATCAAAAACACCATTTCATATGATCTTCAAGTGTGTACGGCCGCACACACCATGTGTGCGACCGCACACACAAAGTATACCCGCACACACTCTTTTGAGGTCCAAAAATGGCAATAAACTCCATCGAAGGCTAAAGCATGAAGTAAGAAACCTTCCTAGATGAGTCCTAAAGCCTTAAAATACGTTTTGGCACATTCCATAGGGAGTGTGCGGCCACACACACACCCTGGCCGCACACAGCCTGGCCGCACACACCCCCTGGCCGTACACACACAAATAGTGTGTAATTTGACCATACACTCCCTTGTATAGCCATATACCCCTTATATACAATCATATATGGTTGTAACACTTCAAAATAAGTGTTTACTAGTCCTAAGGTGGTTCAAATTCAATAATTAGTTGTTATAAGCACTAATTGTATTCATATATGTATCATTATATGTTAAATAGGATCCGCATGTGTGTTCAAGTCTTCACTTGACACTTAGCATCCTATCCGGCACTTTCATCCAAACCACTCACTACATGTGAGTTCATACCCCTTAATTAACCTTTTAAATGTTTTTAAATGCTTTTATGGGGGGGATTACAAGTTGAACAATTTTAGTTATTATATCAATCACATGTGATTAATAACTACCAAACAAGTGGATTTCTTACTTTTCAAACTGTGTTATCAAACTGTTTTACTTCAAACTGTTTTACAAACTCTTGTACATATCATATACTTTTATTAAACTCTTTTAAACTTATTTTCTGTTAAATGTGTAGCTATATATATATATATATATATATATATATATATATATAGTTATATAAGTAGGATTGAAAGGACTTAGGACTGATAGCTCACCTTACTTCCTGTTCCTTGTTTGGTTGTGGACTTAGGGTATTCAGGTTATTTGTCCGAAGGTCGTTTGAATTCTAGTTATATATTATGTATATGTATATAGGTATAAAGGTTCCTTCTTTCATTCAGTTCAATACCTTTAGGTAGCAAGGGTATACACACATGTTCATACATTCAAACAACATTACTAGTAAGCTATAATAGGTACAGTTTAGGGAGATACTAATACTATTACTAGAACAATGAAACATACAAAGAGTCAGTTCATACATGAGTCAATACTATACAGAGAGAACATAAAATACAAATAGAGAATACTATGATGAGAAACAAACAATACTATATAGAGAGAACATACATACATGCTAGACAGGGAGAGAACACACAATACAGCTAGCACATACATATACTAGAGCATTACTACAGTTATGTGAGCCACGTAACGGGGCATGGCATTACCTGTCATGACCGTTTTTGTATCCAGAATCTCCTTAAGTGGGGAGCGTATGAGTTTGTTTATAGATCTATACTGGATTGACTATCCTACACCTTGTTGCTCGCTACAGTGGGACTTGGAAGTCTACGGGTGCCAAACGTCATTTCTTCCGACATCTTACATTGTCGCGTTCTATAGTCGGTAGCAGGATACAGGCTGATCACATGATACTTTAAATAACAATTGGTTTAAGGTAGTTAGTACAGCAGTAGTTACTTAATACAACACTACAGTACTATTTCATTTTCCTATTACATTCAATTTGTGATATTCACACAATAAACAGTAATGTAAAAACTATATTTTTGGTTCATGATAGTCAGATTTGGGAAAATTCATACTCTTACAAGAGAGACACACACAGACACTAGATTCCTTGGTAGAAGGCTACTTTTAGTAGGAAACATAGGGTTTTCTAGGGGAGTTCAAACAATTACAAACTTTTACAAACATTTGCAAACTTATACATTACAGACTTACAAACACTTTCATACCAATACAGACACTAATATACTTATGAACTCACCAGCTTTAAAGTTAATAAACTCTTTCAAAATAACTTGTATTCTCAGGTCACCAGTAGACAGGTACCGGTGCCAGGTTTTGAGAAGATGGAGCTCGTTCAAGACTCATCTTTTATTTTGATTCATATTTTTGGTGTCTATATAACTTGATAGAACACACTTGTATGTAATTATATTATTAATGCAATGGATGATGTTGTTGCTTGTTTACTACTTTGGATTGTTGTGATACTAAACATGACGTCCTCCACCCCCGAACGTTTCCGCCGTTCCGGTTTTGGGGTGTGACAATTGACATTACATAAGGATCATTACATGATAGTTTAGAATCTTACACATTCTTATAGTGGCAAGAATTAGGTATTCTTACACTAAGTAATAAGGATTTTGAATTGTGAAATGAACATAATTGAAATGTTTTCAATTGATCTATTTCACAAAGTAAGGACCATATATAAACATAGTGTGCATGCTTTAATTCAAGTATTAAGTTCATTAATCGAAACATTATACAATAAATAATGTTTAATCAATATGGTGATTAAATAATAAATGTTTTATTTATATTCAAAAGTTTTGAAACGTATTGGATTCGATTATTCTTGTGTTTCACTTTGCATGTTTTACTTCCCGAATAACTAGGTTATTCAAACATCCAAAGTCAATCATACTTTGGAAGTAAGTAATGAGGTAAGACTGTCATGGATCCGACTGTAGATTGTCTAAGGTTTTAGACATAGCACAAGTTTGCTGTAGTGTTCATGAATACTACTCTAATAAGAATTGAGTAATTGATCAAACCCACGCTCATTTGAATCACTTCATGGATTTTACCACGAGTGATCATGAGACGATAATATCTTATATTCTTGAAACGAAGACATGTGAGTTGTAGTTTACAAGTCGGTTGCATAATGATGATATGAAAACACACCAGTAACTTGGTGTTATAAAACGTATTGTTGTGTGTGATTTGATGAGTAAATAGAGAAAGCATATGAGTCAAAAATTATCCGGTCCTTTTACCCTAAAAGGGATAAAAGCGATATCTGTGGGCCCTTCGATGATTTAGTGATGACACCTTAAGCGCTTGGCCAAGCCTGGACTGATTTGATTTGTTCAATTAGTTAGTCATCATAAATTAGAAATCGGGAAACAACACATGAATAGAGAGAATGATTATAATCCATGTCTCAGTTCATACGATATCTTGTAGAACGGAGGAATATATGATCCCTTATCTAATGGACGTGTCAGAGTTCGACAACGTCTTTTGGGAGCTACGATTGCTGGTCGGTTTTTCAAGTCGTACTTGTAGTTATAGTTATTAGACTTATCCAAGTGGGAGACTGTTGGATTAGGTGTCTAAACCCATAACTATAATTGGTATGTACTTGACCCGAGAGCAGCATGGTCCATTTCGGGTTGCCTTCATCAGAACCATTTGGAATTAATTTAGTGATCAAAAGGGACTAATTAAATTTGCAGGGACTGATTATGTAAATCAGTGATATTTATAGTTTGGGCTAATGATCCATGTTGATTATGAATGGACTAAATCTTTGTGAGAGTCCATGAAGAGTTAGTCCATAAGGCTAACAAGTTATTGGATTAAAAGCCCAAGTGAATTAGGGTTAACAAGTTGAAACCCTAGGAATTCCAAACTATAAATAAAGCCCCTAGCTTGCTAAAATCGGCCCCAAGACTCCTAAGGTTAAACCCTAGCCGATTTTGAGCTTTCTAACCTCTCTCTCTCTTCATCTTCCACTTGTTCATGGTGTTTGTGACTTGTTTGAGGCATCACACGTGAGGTGCTAAGCTCTTAAAGGCCAAGTTCTACAAGGTACATCAAAAGGTAATATTCTAACTAGTTTTATGATTCAAATATCACCTTTGCATGTTAGTTAGGCTTCATGCTTTGGAAAATGAATATTACATGTATAATTAAAGAAAACTTAGATCCAAAGCATTAGGGTTGTATGTGCATCATAGGGATGTTAGAGTACATAAAACCCAACATTACTTTCATCTTACACATAGATATGAAGTATTTAATATAAATTATAAGCTATGTGTGCATATTATCTATGTTCTTGATATCTATGCTGGATGAACAAAATATGTATGTTTTAATTGATTTAAACTATATATGTATTTTATACCTATAAAAATATTGGGTAAGGATGGGTAGATGAATGATGAGAGATGAAAGATGAAATAGATGAACATTGGCTGCTATGGACTTAGTGACTGGTAGATAAACCGTGGCTACTATGGACTTAGTGCCAAATAGACAAACCTGACAGCTATGGACTTAGTGCCTTACAAATGAACATTGGCAGCTATGGACTTAGTGCCTTACAAATGAACGTTGACAACTATGGATTTAGTGCACTATAAAATGATATTGGTAGCTATAGACTTAGTGCGTAACAGATAATATCGGCTGCTATGGACTTAGTGCATGTTGCATGAACCCTGGAAGCGATGGACTTCGTGCCTATTCCTTAGGAAAATCCTTAGGAATGAATGATGAATAGACGATTCTTAGGGTAGATCCTTAAGAATAAAGAAGATAATGGGGATGGGAATTTCGGTTAATTGTTTAATGATGAAACATAATAAATGTAACGCCCGTGTTTCTAGGCTAGGAACTAATGATGATGTAATAGTCTAGGTTAACCTTTGTATCCCGTTTCGAAATAATATAAGTGTATTATTGGGTATTATGTGTTTTGTGCTTAATTGTGTGACTTAAATGAATTAATGGCAAAACTAAGCATCATAATAAAATGTTAGATAGACCCGATATCTATACATAAAGACGTAGTGGTCGAGACAAGGATTTCGGTTATGTAAAGAATGTCGAAATCCGAGTTATAACGAAGAAGCTATGACCTGTCGAAGTTTCACGACAGAGCCGGCACGACACTGTGCGACGTAAATAGTGAATTTACGATAGATCGATATTTGGCCTTAGCGATCTAAATGAAAGTCGTAGAATACGTTAAATCGAGAGTGTGCATAAAAAGAACGTCCAAATCTGACTTCGTATGAGGAAGTTATGATTTTTCTAAGTTTCAGCTTAACAGTATGCAACCCAAAACTCGATATTTAGATCGATTGATTTCTAGCCGAAACAATCTAAACAAGAATCAAAGATCTCGTCAATAGTAGTGCAACGGTAAAAAGACAGACGAAAACGGACGTCGGATGAAGAAGTGATGAATTTATAACGGACTTTTCCTGTCCCGGCCTACTAAAAATATAATATTAAAAATGAAGTCAAAATTAGCCGACGGAGTCTAAATGAAAGTTGTAGAGCATAATCTCACTTACGCGTGGATATAAATAACGTCGTAAACGGAGCTCATATGCAAAAGATATGAATTTCTGAAGTTCGGGGCACGAACTTCAACCTGTGTCAGAACTCACGCCGTGAACATAGAGTTCACGACGTGAACTCAGTGATTGACACCTTCAGAGCCTTACAGACTGATGTCGCGACTACGCACCTGATGACGACCAAGTTCACGACGTGAACAAGCCTGGTTCACGACGTGAATAGCGAAATTCAGCCCTATAAATAGAAATCGAAGGCAGCCGGTTTTGGTTGCTAATTTCTCAACCTCTCTCCTAATTTTCTCATCATTAAGCCTACTTTAGCCCCCCGAAGTCCCGATATCATCCCCGATACCCGAAGCAAGTCCCGAAGCCCCGAAGATGCCGAGAAAAAGAGTTTTCGAGCCGAAACTCTGCCCGCGAGAAGCCCGGTTTCTGAGAAAACATCCCGGTTTCATCGAAGAATATAACCTTAAGAGCCGTAGTGCTGTCCGATCATTGTCTTATCAAGTGAGTGTATAGTCACTTTCATCTTACACATAGATATGAAGTGTGTTATAAAATACGTGCTATGTGTATATTTATTGTTTGTTTATTAAGATGGATCAGACATACCCGATCCGGGAATATTTAAAGAGGTAAATTTTAGATCCGGGAGTACGGACTATGTATTTTTGAACTATGTCTTCATTAGGTGATTTTGAACTAGATGTTCATCAGATATTTTGGAACTATGTGTTCATCCGATAAGGTTTCAAGTGCGTAGTCCCTTTGATGAACATGATTTTAATACAAGTATTGGATAATGTATTAAATATATATATATATATATATATATATATATATGTGTGAAATATTTGTTATTGCTCGAAATATGTGTTAGATATATATTTGATGATATACAACGTGCGAACCAGTTACGGTCCAATATGTGTTAAGATGTGTATATATGATATTATTACTTAAAACTTTGTGTTAAGTATACACTAGTTAGCGTTGCCTAAACGCAGATAGTATCGAAAATTCATTATAAGCATTGTAGGTTTGCCTAGTGATGGGTTAAGACTTAAAAAGGGATGTTTAGTTCAATTAAGTTTCGACATTGGGTAGCCTCTTATTAAGAGTACGTGTGTGGTGAGATTGATGATCGGTGGAGTACGTCCTACGTAGAGAAGTACATTTTATGTACGAAGTCCTTTTCAAAGCTCTGTGTCTTAGGTGGTTCTTGTGTCGGGGTATTATTATGTTCTCGGGTACGAGTCCTACGCATAACAGAGTACTATAATGTGCCAGAAGTACTATCATGTACAAAGTCCTTTTTTTTTACACTATTGTGTGTCAGGTTACGGGAGCGTACCAGAGTACATTATTAGTATTTCCCTATACTTTTTATTTTGAAGAGCTTTGGAGTCTTCGTTTCTTTTATGAAGTAATCGGACGAGCTTCATGTGTCCGTGTTTTCTTTCACGAAGTAATTGAGGGAACTTCGTAGACTGCCTAATAAAGTGTGTCCGTAATAGACCACTACCAGGTATGTCTGATGTTGTATTGCCGGATAGGGTGAGTCTGGGGGTAAAATACCTCACGATATTCAGACCACTGCTAGGCACAATTATCTAGATAACCACCCCTGTCTTAATTGTCTTGTGGACTTTTTTACGAACGGAGATTCGTGGTGAAACTTATTCCATTTCCCTGATTTGATGTATTTATTGATCCTCGTTTGCTACCAGGGAATTTCCACAGCAGCTTCGTCTGTTTGTTGTTCATATCGATTCCTTAGGCTAGATCTCGTAAGATTATTGTATAGGGTCAGTATGTGGGGATCGACGGGATGGGATAGATTGTTTTAGAAATATGATATATATATATATATATATATATATATATATATATATATATATATATATATATGTTAATTAATAATAGTGGTCTTGCAGGATTTAAATATACATTATTATCACATTGTTTGGACTAGGTGTTCATTAAGTATTTTCAAACGGAGTGTTTACTAAGTATTTTGATTTAAGTGTTCACTAGTTGTAATCTAAATATCCTGGCAGCTGCGCCTAAAGGATAATATTGGCAGCTATGGATTTAGTGCCTTATAGATGTACAATGGAAGCTATGGATTTAGTGCCTTATAGATGTACGTTGAGAGTATGGATTTAGTATTGTATAGATGAATATTGGTAGCTATGGAATTAGTGCCTTTTGTATAAACCTTGGCGACGATGCACTTCGTGCCTATTTGACATAAATTGTTGGGGAAAGCAATGTTGTCACTCCGATGGTTGCCCTATTTGACAAAAATTGCTAAGGAAACCCCGAAGCAGTGTTGTCGCACCATTGAAAATCCTTATACTAGGTCACTTATAAATAGATACTTTAGGGACGTATAGTGAGGAATACGGGAATGGGTAATCTCCTTAGGAATGAATGAATGGAGGACAGATGATTATTAAGATCTTTAAGAATAATACAAAAAAGATAATAGGGAAGGGAAAATTTGGTTGGTTGTTTGATGTTTAAACATAATAAATTTATTTATTGTGGGTTGAAAACCCTATATGCTCACCAGGCTCCCAAGCCTGACCCACTCAGTTTTTCTGTATTACAGGTAGTGGAACAAGAGCATAGTTGGACGATGACGAGGGATTTTGGATTATAGGCCAGTAGATATAAATAAATGTTGTAAGGCCTTTATGGTACTGTTTATGCTTTATGTCTGTATCGGAACATGACATCCCGAGGTTTTATAATATAATGAAAATTCATTTCTTTAAGAAATGCTTTGATAAACTTTTATCATATTTTGCTTTGGGAACAAATTCCGCAACTCTTTTAATCAAAGGATTACTCTGATTTTATTTTAAAAGCATAAATTAAATCGGTCTTTTCTGGCCGTGAAATCGGGGATGTCACAGTTGGTATCAGAACATTAGTTTAAGCGAACTAGGAATTTGTAGGATTTCTAGACTTAAACTTAGAATGCTAAGCGTTGATTGTGAGATGAGTGTCTACCATATTTTAGACACGAGCACAAGTATATTTTAGGAAAGATGCCTAAAATGCTTTTATGTGTTAAATGTTATATGTTTGCCATATATGCCATTATTTGTTTGGATCTATGGTCTGTTGCCGACCGGATGTGGAAACCTTATGTGTTCAGGATTCTAAGCATATGACTACGATATTAGAACTAGCATGTAAACGTTTCGGAGTGATAAGGAGATTTATACGTCTATCGTAAATAAAGCCTTCCTATCTTAAATTCTCGCCCGGAACACCGAACATCTGCTTGGGTGTACAAAACGTCATGGTGAAGACTCGTAGAGAATTGAGTAAATGGAGGAAATGAAAGGCTTATGATAGTGAATGACACCTATCGGAAGATATCATAAGAGTGGTATCTTGCCTTTAGAATATGACTGATAAAATAACGGAACGTTTAGAGGAGTACGGTACGTCTGAAGTACACCTTCGATTGGCAGGATGATGGAATGATTGGTATAATTCCTGAAGTTGTCCCATCGTCTGGAATTTCCATCACCAACCGAGTTGAAGTAGAATTGATGATTGAAGATACGCATGGAAGAAGTCCTAGTAGAGTCTAGGAAAATTTTTATGATTATTTGGGCACATTTGTATGTGTTAAATTGTTTTTTGATTTTAGGACTTGGGGACTGCGAGACAATATTTGGGATGAGTATGAGTAGGTGTGAATAGTAGTAGAGATCTACACTACTAGAAGCACAGGACTCACACTTGGATCAGGGAAAGTCACAAGGTTGCCAAGAAGCTAGTAATTGATTCCGTTTTTATTCACGTATGTTGTTACCATCGTTTCGGTAATGAGTAAGAAGATGATTGATATTCCGACCCTATAGGACATATCAAATCGAGTCCTATTAAGATGAGTTTGTTACGTGGTTCGGGGAAAGTTGAGTCCAAGGTTTATTGGACCGTTTAAAGTTCTTTTGAGAATTAGGAACCAAGCTTACAAGCTAGGACTACCAGAAGAACTAGATGATATTCATAACACTTTCCACATGTGTTATTTGAGGAAGTTCACGGGAGAAGTTCCCGACATAATTCCAATTTCTTAATTAAGGTTGGATGAAAGCAAGAGATTAATTGAAGAGCCAGAGGCAATCGTTGACCGTAAGACTAAGAAGTTACGACGCAAGATGGTCGATTTAGTGCTTGTCCATTGGAAACATACGAATGGGCAAAATCTCACTTAGGAAACGGAGAGTGACATGAGGAGTCGCTATCCGCTTTTGTTTGTTGATGTGTGATTCCGGGGACGGAATTATCCTAAGGGGGAGAGAATTGTAAAACCTGTGTTTCTAGGCTAGGAACTAATGATGATGTAATAGTCTAGGTTAACCTTTGTAGTCCGTTTCGAAATAATAGAAGTGTATTATTGGGTATTATGTGGTTTGTGCTTAATTGTGTGACTTAAATGAATTAAGGGTAAAAATAAGCGTCATAATAAAATGTTAGATAAACCCGATATTTATACATAAAAAGGTAGTGGTCGAGACAAGGATTTCGGGTACGTAAAGAATGCCGAAATCCGAGTTATAACGAAGAAGTTATGACCTGTCGAAGTTTCACGACAGAACCGGCACGACACTGTGCGACGTAAATAGTGAATTTACGATAGATCGATATTTGGCCTTAGCGATCTAAATGAAAGTCGTAGAATACGTTAAACCGAGAGTGTGCCTAAAAAACGTCCAAATCTGACTTCGTATGAGGAAGTTATGATTTTTCTAAGTTTCAGCTTAGCAGTATGCAACCCAAAACTCGATATTTAGATCGAGTTATTTCTAGCCGAAATAATCTAAACGAGAATCGAAGATCTCGTCAATAGTAGTGCAATGGTAAAAAGACAGACGAAAGCGGACGTCGGATGAAGAATTTATGAATTTATAACGGACTTTTCCTGTCCCGGCCTACTAAAAATATAATATTAAAAATGAAGTCAAAATTAGCCGACAGGGTCTAAATGAAAGTTGTAGAGCATAACTGTCACACCCCAAAACCGGAACGGCGGAAACGTTCGGGGGTGGAGGACGTCATATTTAGTATACAAGGCATGCATCATAGTAAGCAAAGTAATGAACAACCATTTCATTAGAAAGAAAGTGTTTACAAAGTGTGTGTTCACAAAACATAGAATACATAAGCAAATAACAAAACAAGACTTGAAGCTATTATGTTTCATCTTCTGAATTCCCAACGCGAGTACCTATCTACTGGTCTCCTGAGAATACAAGTTATTTGAAAGAGTTGATCAGCAATTAAGCTGGTGAGTTCATAAGATTTTAGTGATGTAAGTAAGTTCTAGAAAGTTGTTGTAAAATGTAGTTGAAAAATGTAGTAAGTTGTAAGTTTTTTTTAGAAAAGTTCGTCTGTTCCTCTAGAAAATCCTATATTTCCTACTTTAATGAAAGATAAGTAAAAATGACTCTACAATCCTTTCTATGAGTACTAAATGGATACAAGTTATATAAGACTCAGAGTAAACCAAACAATCGATTGTGCACATCTGCCCTAAGGCGGAAAACACACATCCCATTGTTTGTTTGATCATTGTGGTATATAACCCTGGTGTATTCACTTGTTACTCATGGAGTTAATTGTAATGGTTCCTTTATATTTAATGAAAAGATTCTTTAAGAAAACCCTTATTCCTTATAATAAAATGGTGACCACAGTGATTACTTCTATAATCACTTAGTTTATACTGGCTATATATGATTTAATATCGAATAGAAAGTTAATTGGGTGAATCTGCCCTAAGCCCACAACCAAACAAGCAACAGGAAGTAAGGCGGAAAGCACACATCCAACTATCTATTGGGTATTAATGATATATAACCATGATGTATAAACTCAGGTGTTATGGAGTTAATCACCTAAGGTCCTTTAAGTTTATATTGGTTTAATAAAATGGATTAAACCCTTAACTGCTAAGTTTCTAGTTTCGTATACCAAAGTTCTGATTTGGAAAGTATGTTTTGTACTAGAAAACTGTGCATTGACTCTGTGTCCTATGACTTGACCCATACCTGGTACCCTTATGATGACTTAATGTATACTAAGCATATATATATATATATATATATATATATATATATATATATATATATATATATATCTAGAATCGAATAGAAAATAGACTGGGTGAATTCGTTCCAAGCCCAGAACCAAACAAGGAACAAGAAATGAAGCGGAGAGCACACATCCTATTACCTGTCAGATCCTATTGATATATATATATATATATATATATATATATATATATATATATATATATATATATATATATATATATATATATATCCTTTGATGTATACATTAAGGAATCATAAGGTTAGCATTGTGGTCCTCTCTACTAAATGTAGCCTTCTACCAAGGCATCTAATGTTATGTGTGTTTGTTTTTTGTATGAGTGTGTATTTTCCCAAGTGAGACTATCATTAACCAAAAATATAGTTTTTACATTATCGTTTATTGTGAGAAGATCACAATGTGAATGAAAATGGGGAAATAATAATAGTACTGTAGTATTGTATTATAGTAACTACTGTTGTACTACCTACCTTAAACCAATTGTTATTTAAGGTATAATGTGATATGATTGCACCATACTATCGACTAATAACACGACGATGAAAGACGTCGGAAGAAATGACATTTGGCACCCGTAGACTTGCAAATCCCACTGTAGCGAACAACAAGGTGTAGGATAGTCAATCCAGTATATGTCTATACCCAAATTCATGCTCTCCCTCTAGGAGATTCTGGCTGCAAATCGAACCATGACAGGTGATGCCATGCCTCGAAACAGTGATTCACATTTATGTTATAGTATGTTTGTACATGTATTGTATTTACTAGCTGTATTGTATGTTCTCTCTGTCTAGTATGTAGTATGTTCTCTTTGGTTCTCATCATAATATGTTCTCTTAGTTTCTCATAATAGTATGCTTTGACTCATGTATGAACTGACTCTTTGTATGCTTCATTGTACTAGAAGTAATGAATAGTATCTTCCTAAACTATACCTATTATAGTTTACTAATGTTTTACTTGAACTATTTATTGAAAATACTCATTTATCTACTAAGTTATGCTTGTACTTTAAAAACGGAGTTTTTGTAAAACTATAAAGTAACATAACTTTAAAAGAGTTTTTGAAATGTTTTGATCACTTATAAAAGACATAAGCAATCTTTTGAAAGATGTTTATAACAAACAATTACACAATTATCATTGTGTTCAACTTGTATTCCCCCCCCCCCCCCTAAAAGCATTTAAAACAGTTAAAAGATTCATTACGGGGTATGAATTCACCTGATGTGGGTGATTTAACGAATACGCGTGTAAGGATGAGAAGTTCCACGAATGAAGTCCCGAGACACAACAAGTCCTAAATGACATATTTTGGCATGAATATAGTGTTTATAAGCAATTATATGAAAGGAAACACCTTCCGGGACTAGGAAACACTTTGACCAAGTGTTGGAATCACATGTGATTCATCAAAGGAAAGTGGAATGGCACTACCATCAGTTTACTGCCATGGGTTTACGGCCAAGGGAGTTTACGGCCGTAAACTCATGGTCAAACATGCATAAGTGTGTGTTTGAAGGGTAGGGAAGCTTAAGGGACTTTTACTCTACACAGGGATGAGAAAGACCAACTCAATGGAGGCTTTTGATGAGTTTACGACCAAGCAAGCAGTTTACAGCCGTAAAATCATGGTCATTATGCAATTGATAGTGGTTCAAGGTCCTATTTTCATCAAGGAAGGGTTCTAGGTCACAAGCTTTGCATCTAGGAGGGTTTATGGCCAAAATGGCACCCTTATAGGGGTTTACGGCCATGGGAGATGGCTTGGCCGTAAACTCCTTTTGGTCTTGCATTCTTGATGATTTCAAGGTTCTAAGCATGAGTCTTAACTAGATATCAAGTATAGGGAAGAGTACTTACGATCTAGAAGCTTGAAATGGTTGATTTAGGCTAAGAACACTAGTGTGTGTTCTTGGTGTTCTTGGTGTTTCTTGAAGATCTAAGAAAAGATGCTTTTCATGGATGAAATCATTAGATGATACTAGATTAAGAGATGTATCAACTAATCAAGGAAGAACACATACAACTTTTGAAGATCTAGGATGAAAATCGGGATGATAGTTGAGAGAGAAATGGAGTGTTCTTGAGTTGGAAATGAAAGAATGAAGAAAGTTGAAGGATATGAGCCTATATGGAGGGAGTTTACGGCCCACCTTGAGTTTACGGCCGTAAACTCAAGTGTTGTGGCCGTGAACTCTAAATGAAGAGGTTAAGGCTTGATTCGTTAAACAGTGTCTCTAGCAGGTACATTCTAACACTCATTCCTTAAGTGTACTAGGCTTAAAACTCCTTAGAATGACCTTTAACCAGGCTAGAGCTCATTACCAATGAGTCTGACACTCAGTTGAGTTGACTGACTGAGCTTTTAAAGCAAAAAAATTTCGGGTTGTCACAATAATCTCACTTATGCGTGGATATAAAGAACGTCGACGTGAACATAGAGTTCACGACGTGAACTCAATGATTGACACCTTCAGAGCCTGACAGACTTATGTCGCGACTACACACCTGATGACGACCAAGTTCACGACGTGAACAAGCCTGGTTCACGACGTGAATAGCGAAATTCAGCCCTATAAATAGAAATAGAAGGCAGCCAGTTTTGGTTGCTAATTTCTCTACCTCTCTCCTACTTTTCTTATCATTATGCCTACTTTTAGCCCCCCGAAGTCCCGATATAATCCCCGACACCCGAAGCATGTCCCAAAGCCCCAAAGATCCTGAGAAAAAGAGTTTTCGAGCCGAACCTCTGCCCGCGAGAAGCCCGGTGTCTGAGAAAACATCCCAGTTTCATCGAAGAATATTACTTTAAGAGTCGTAGTGCTGTCCGATCATCGTCTTATCAAGTGAGTGTATAGTCACTTTCATCTTACACATAGATATGAAGTATTTTATAAAATATATGCTATGTGTATATATATTGTTTGTTTATTAAGATGGATCAGACATACCCGATCCGGGAATATGGATTAGGTAAAGAGGTAAATTTTAGATCCGGGAGTACGGACTATGTATTTTTGAACTATGTGCTCATTAGGTGATTTTGAACTAGGTGTTCATTAGATATTTTTGAACTATGTGTTCATCCGATAAGGTATCAAGTGCGTAGTCCCTTTCATGAACATGATTTTAATACAAGTATTGATTAAAGTATTAAGTATATATATGTGTGAAATATTTTTTATTGCTCGAAATATGTGTTAGATATATATTTGATGATATACAACGTGCGAACCAATTATGGTCCAATATGTGTTAAGATGTGTATATATGATATTATTACTTAAAACTTTGTGTTAAGTATACACTAGTTAGCGTTGCCTAAACGGAGATAGTATCGAAAATTGATTATAAGCATTGTAGGTTTGCCTAGTGATGGGTAAAGACTTAAAAAGGGATGTTTAGTTCAATTAACTTTGGACATTGGGTAGCCTTTTATTAAGAGTACGTGTGTGGTGAGATTGATGATCGGTGGAGTACGTCCTACGTAGAGAAGTACATTTTATGTACGAAGTCCTTTTCAAAGCTCTGTGTCTTAGGTGCTGCTTGTGCCGGGTATTATTATGTTCTCGGGTACGAGTCCTACGCATACCAGAGTACTATAATGTGCCAGAAGTACTATCATGTACAAAGTCCTTTTTTTTTTACACTATTGTGTGTCAGGTTACGGGAGCGTACCAGAGTACATTATTAGTAATTCCCTATACTTTTTATTTTGAAGAGCTTTGGAGTCTTCGTTTCTTTTATGAAGTAATCGGACGAGCTTCATGTGTCCGTGTTTTCTTTCACGAAGTAATTGAGGGAACTTCGTAGATTGCCTAATAAAGTGTGTCTGTAATAGAACACTACCAGGTATGTCTGATGTTGTATTGCCGGATAGGGTGAGTCTGGGGTTAAAATACCTCACGATATTCAGACCACTGCTAGGCACAATTATCTAGATAACCACCCCTGACTTAATTGTCTTGTGGTATTTTTTACGAACGGAGATTCGTGGTGAAACTTATTCCATTCCCCTCATTTGATGTCTTTATTGATCTTCGTTTGCTGCCAGGGAAGTTCGAAGCAGCTTCGTCAGTTTGTTGTTCATATCGATTCCTTAGGCTAGATCTCGTAATATCATTGTATAGGGTCAGTATGTGGGGATCGACGGGGTGGGATATATTGTTTTAGAAATATGACATATATATATATATATATATATATATATATATATATATATATATATATGTTAATTAATAATAGTGGTCTTGCAGGATTTAGATATACATTATTATCACATTGTTTGGACTAGGTGTTCATTAAGTATGGGAGTGTTTACCAAGTATTTTGATTTAAGTGTTCACTAGTTGTAATCTAAATATCCTCGCAGCTGCGCCTAAAGGATAATATTGGTAGCTATGGATTTAGTGCCTTATAGATGTACGTTGGAAGCTATGCATTTAGTGCCTTATAGATGTACGTTGAGAGTATGGATTTAGTATTGTATATATGAATATTGGTAGCTATGGAATTAGTGCCTGTTTGATAAACCTTGGCGACGATGTACTTTGTCCCTATTTAAGATAAATTGCTGGGGAAAGCAATATTATCACTCCGATGGTTGCCCTATTTGACAAAACTTGCTAAGGAAACCCCGAAGCAGTGTTGTCGCCCATTGAAAATCCTTAGACTAGGTCCCTTATAAATAGATACTTTAGGGACGTAAAGTGAGGAATACGGGAACGGGTAATCTCCTTACGAGAATCCTTAGGAATGAATTAATGGGGGACATATGATTATTAAGAACTTTAAGAATAAAAAAAAGATAATGGGGAAGGGAAATTTTGATTGGTTGTTTGATGTTCAAACATAATAAATTTATTTATTGTAGGTTGAAAACCCTATATGCTCACCAGGCTCCCAAGCCTGACCCACTCAGTTTTTCTGTATTACAGGTAGTGGAACAAGAGCATAGTTGGACGATGACGAGGGATTTTGGATAATAGGCCAGTAGATATAAATAAATGTTTTAAGGCCTTTATGGTACTGTTTATGCTTTTGGTCTGTATCGGAACATGACATCCCGAGGTTTTATAATATAATGAAAATTCATTTCTTTAAGAAATGCTTCGATAAAGTTTTATCATATTCATTTCTTTAAGAAATGCAACTCTTTTAATCAAAGGATTACTCTGATTTTATTTTAAAAGCATAAATTAAATCAGTCTTTTCTTGCCGTGAAATTAGGGATGTCACAATAACTATATTATTATGGGTTGAAAACCCTATGTACTCACCAGGTTTTCCCAACCAGACCCACTTAGTTTATTTGTATCATAGGTGTCGATACAAAGCTACATTACACTAAGAGATTAAAGGAGATGTAAATCACTAGTGTAAATGAATGTAAGGTCTGTTTACGCTTATGTTTCTGTATTGATGATGACATCCCAAAGTTTTAATATAAACAAAAATACATTTCTTCGGAAATGCTTTGATAATATATTTATCATGTTTTCTAGGAACAAAGTCCACAATATTATTATTTAAAATGAATACTCTGATTTTCAAATAAGCATAAATACAATTTTTAAAATGAACATGAATTTGGGGATGTCACGCCATTCTCAACATTATCCTTTTATGAAGTGATATCTCAGTGCAATATGCTTTGTCTTGGAGTGTTGCACTGGATTGCGCCAAATTCTTATAGCACTTTTTCAATCACAATACAGAGGTATTCTCTTCATGTTAATTCCATAATCTCTAAGTTGGTTCTTAATCTACACTATTTAGGACGTACAAGATGTTGTTGCAATGTATTCAACTTCAGCAGTCGATAAGGACACACATGTCCGCTTCTTAGATTGCCAACTAACAAGTTTGCGATTCATAAACTGACATCCCCTAGAAGTGCTTTTACGATCAAGGCCACATCCTCCTAAGTCAACATCGTAATAAGCTTGCACAAAGAATCCCGAATTGGATGGATATCATATTCCGAGAGATGTTGTTCTTTTGAGGTATCGGAATATGTTCTTTATAACTACCATATGTGGTTCGCGAGGACTCTCCTGAAACCTGTCACAATAACATACAACAAACATAATATCCGGATGATTCGATGTTAGATACATTAAAGATCTGATCATCTGCCGATATAATGTGATATCAGCTGCTGGTTTGTCCAAGGTTGGAGTAAGTTTCGTTTCGAATGCCATTGGAACCTTGACCTTTGAGTCACCCACCATTCCGAATTTAGCAAGCAAGGTCTTTGTGTAGGCTTCTTGGTTGATGAATATGTCCTATGAACTCTGTCTAAAATTTAAACCAAGGAAAAAGTTAATAGGACCCATTGATCTCATTTCAAATTTAGTTTCCATCAGTTTTCGGAATTCAGCTGTTAGTTTAGGATTAGTGGATCTGAAAATAATGTCATCAACATAAATTTGAACGATCATTAAATGGTCACCATCTTTCTTGCGAAAGAAGGATGGGTCAACCAAACCTTTTTTTGAATTTATACTGCTTAAGGAAACGATTCAGAGTTTCATAGCATGCACGAGATGCTTGTTTCAGAACATTGCAATGATTCGAATATTTTTCATTTACAAAACCTGGTGGTTCTTCCACATAGACAGTCTCCTCGAGCTCACCATTCAGAAACGTGTACTTCACATCCATCAGATAGACTTCAAAAAATTTATGAGCGGCATAGGCGAGAAAAATCCGAACGAATTCCAATCTAGCAACCGGTGCGCAAGTCTCTTCGTAGTCTATTCCTTCCTCTTGGCAATAGCCTTTAACCACCAAACGGGCCTTGTTTCAAATCACGTTTCCTTCTTTATCCATCTTATTTTGGAACACCCATTTCATTCCGACTACAAATGTCACACCCACGAACCAGACGGCGGAAACGTCTGGGGGTTGGGTGACTTCATCTTGCATTATCATCACAGTGAATATAAATGAAACATGACAAACACCATCATCATACATAACAAATACAACCATCATTGTTTACATCAAGTATTGTATTAAATATTACATGAACAAATAGTTAATGTATGATGATACAAAATATGACAATTTCCATATGTTCCTGTCGACCTTTCAGCTTAACGGTTTCCTGAGAATACAAGTTAATTTGAAAATGTCAACACATATAATGTTGGTGGGTTCATAAGCATGTTTGAGTAAAATGTTTTGTATTACTTTGTAAACAACAGAAAATCCGATATTTTCTGAAAAACGATTTGAAATGTTTGTGTTGGATCTTGTTTTAATGCATGTGTGTTAATGTTTGAAAATGTATAAAGTGAATGGTCCCAGACAATCCGACATTTTCTGTTTATAAAACGTTGTGGTCTTATTAGTGTAAGTTTCCGTGTTACCAAACTGTAAATGTATTCCGTAAATTTTTATAATGGACTTAAATTTCTTTGTGAGTCGTTATAACCATACTTGATAATGACTAATCCGCCCATCATGACGTTTTTCAGACGCCGACTTGTTTAAGGTAAGGTTTGTCACCCTAAATTGGCTTAGTCTAACTGTACCGAACAGCTCAGGTGTGGGGTGTCAACGCCGTATAGATCTATACACCAACTCTCGCTCTCCCTCCAGGAGACTCTGGTTATAACTATAGGCTATGGTTGTACACTAGATAGGTGTCAAGCGAAATGTCTCACACAAGCCTTAACTGGATTTACACGAATATGGATTTGCACAGTATATATTGTTTCCATGAATATATTTAGTTTTCCAGGCCCAACGAGTATATATATGGATATTCCAGGCCCAACAAGCATGTAAATGGACCACTAAGGCCCAATAAACATGTAATGTATATTCCAGGCCCAACAAGCATGTAAATGGACCACTAAGGCCCAATAAGCATGTAATGATATTCCAGGCCCAATAAGCATGTAAAGGGACCACTAAGGCCCAATAAACATGTAATATATATTCTAGGCCCAATTAAAGTGTAAACGACGTAATTAATCCGTTTGTTGTTACGTTGGTTGGTTAAGATTAATTGTTCACCAAAATAACATAAAAGGGCCCAGTTTTTGTGAAAAGCCATTTTTGGTCCTTAAAAACCGAAAATTTACAACTTAGGTGTAATTTTTGTAAAAATGACACTTTAGGTCCCTTAGGACCAAAGTTTACATTTAAGGCTAGTTTCAAATAAAAATAACATTTTTAACCCAGTTTCCTCAAAAATATCATTTTCGGCCCAAGTGTATGAAGTTTTTACATTTTCGGCCCAAAGGCATAGAATTTATCCTTTTTGGCCCAAATTTGATAAAAATATCATTTTCAGCCCTTATAACCAAAAATAACATTTTTGGCTTAACTTTGTTTAAAATGACACTTACGCCCACAAAAGTCCAAAAAATTTACAAATTTAGCCCAAAAACCGTGAAAGCCCAATATGAGGACCATTTGTGAAAGTTTACACTTTTAGCCCTACTAAAATAATAAATACCATAAAGATCCATATTTATTCAAATAAATCTTTTCAAAACTGTGAGTTATGTATAATAACTTCACTTTTTGATTATTTTGTCATTTTTGGTCCTCTTATGCGATTTTCTTAGTTTAAACAACCTTGAAATGTTTCAAACCTTTTCTTTTCATAATAAGCTATATCAAGTGTTATGTTCTATAAAAATCATCATATTTTAGTATATTTTAGAGTTTGTGAAGCCTATAACACATAATCACAACATATAACATGACAAACACACATAATCATGCATATACACATAGATCTACACAAAACAACTTGTATTCTCCCCCAAAACATAATAAAAACTGAAAATAGGGGGTATGAACTCACATTGGTTTGATGGGTTTGGTTTTCATGAAGAGTTTGGAGGAGATTTCGGCCTAGCTCACCTCTTAGAAGAGATCTTCGAATTCTAGGAGTTTTTATGGGCATGGATCATGAAATGAAGTGTTTATAAGTGAAGGATACATGATAAAATGAAGTTAAACACTTTAGTTATTGAGTAGCTTACCAAGAATGATGGTTTTTGATGAAGTGTTCTTCAGCATACACAAATTTTGGAAGATGAAGATGAGAGAATTTTAGATGGTTTTGAGAGGAGTTTAGTAGTGTTGGAAGTTTGAATGGAGAGTGGTGAGTGAAGAGAGGTTTGGCCGGGATTAGAAGAAGAGGAAGATAGAGTGACAAGATGTTGCATTGAGATATGGGAATTCATGGTTGTATGGTGTGTAATGTGCTTAGATATCCAACATGTAATGTTGAGGTGTCACTAATTCAATAATCCATGTTTTTTTTATAAAACCGAGAATGAGAGAGGAGGGGGAGAAAAAGAGACGGGTATTGAGCTTGGACATATACGGAGAATATATATACAAGCCCAAATAGAATATTTTCAGCCCATTGGGCCCACATGTGGGTTTACGGCCCAAAAGGGTGAACATAAGGGGTTTTCGGCCTATTTAAGTTCAAGAAGGGTGATCACGGTCCATAAAGGCCCATGAAAATGAAGTGAGTCATTTTAGGTCCAATAAGGCCCATAAAAGTATAATGGCCCAAAATGTTATAGTTTAATGAATGTGGGTCCAATTAGAGCCCAAATAGGGTTCCTTGGCCCAACATACCCAACTTGAAAGTTTATTGGCCCAATAGGCCCAATAAAAGGATCCTGGTCCATTTTGAGTTTGAACCGGGATATTAGGGTTTCAAACCCATAGTTGAGTATATGAGATGTATTGAATTAGGTTTTGAACTTCACGAGTGAGTTTTGGTTCAAATAGTTGTTTTTAGAATGAGCAATAGTACATAACATTAACTTAGATTACAAGTTACACAAAAGTTGAGTACATGAGGACAAAATTTTCTAGCCAAAAATGCTAGTTGTGACAACAGATGCATACTTCAGACTGGGGACCAATCTCCATACTTTATTTCGCTCGAATTCAGTGAGTTCTTCCTACATAGCTTGAACCCAATCTGCATGATCAAGAGCAATTTTCACAGTTTTAGGATCAATTTTAGAAATAAAAGAGTTAAACATGCAAAATTCCAATTTAGAAAATAATACAGTTTGTTTCGATTTTTGTTGAGCCCGTGTAAGAACTCCTGAAGATGAGTCTCCGATCACTTGAGATAGTGGATGATCTTCTGTCCATTTAGACATTACAGGATAGTTTTGATCATAGGAAGGATCAATTTCAGCATAAACTTCTTCAAGCTTCGATTGTACATCCGAGTCATTATTTTCATTCTCCCCCTGTAAGATTGCATGTGACCCGTCATTTGGATTTGGATTCTCCCCCCTGATAGGATCATCGTAATTAATGTTTTGAGTGGAACTCTCCCCCTGGAATGGAGAATCAGAAGACTTTGATTGAGGGTCATTCAGCTCAGGAGGAATCTCTGCATTTTTGGCAGCTTCGTCGACAATCTTGATCAATTCATCCTCTTGGATGTCTTCTGTGTTTGATTATGAGGAAATAGCTTTGTTAGGTTCATCAAACAAATAAAGGAATTCCTCATATAAATTCACAAGAGAAATAGTCTTTGAGTTTGTTGATGGAAAAATCTCCTCCGATTGACAATCTTCTTTTTGGTATTTCTTCATACAAATGTCATCAAACATGACATAGTAGGTTTCCTCAATCGTTTTTCACTTCTTATTCAGAAGCCTATAGGCCTTTGATGTCAAAGAATACCCTAGGAAAATTCCTTCCTCAGCTTTCATGTCGAATTTTTTCCGATGTTCATTGGAGTTGAATATAAAGCACCTGGAACCAAACACATGAAAGAATTTAACGTTAGGTTTCCGATTGTTAAGAATTTTATAAGCAGTAATCATAAATCTTTTGTTGATATAAGAACAGCTATGAGTAAAACAAGCCGTGGCAATGGCATCAGCCCAGAAGTAAAAAGGAAGATTTGCAAATGACAGCATTGTCCTTGCAGCTTCACAAAGAGATCAATATAGTCTTTCAACTACACCGTTCTGTTGTGGAGTGTTAGCCGAAGAGAAATTATGAGCAATCCCTTTGGTAGTTAAGAATTCTTCAAATGCATGATTTTTGAATTTCGAACCGTTGTCAGTACGAATTTTCTGAAAAAGATTTCGTAATTGAAGCTCAATCAACTTGATGAAATCTATTAGCTTCTGAGGTGCATCAGATTTCTGTCTAATAAATAACACCCATGTAAATCTTGAAAAATCATCAACAATAACCAAAAAAATTTTGTTACAACCAATACTTTCGATGGTTAATGGACCACAAAGATCAATGTGTAATAATTCTAATGGCTCAATGATTTTGGTATTTATGATGGTTGAGTGACTCTGACTGCTTTGTTTTTTGAGCTCACAAGCAGCAGATACATGTTCATTTTCGAACTTTAGAAGAGGTAGACCGCGAAGAAGATCACCAATGACGAGCTTGTTAATATCCTTAAAATTCAGATGGGAAAGCCTTCTGTGCCATAGCCAACTATCATCCGAAGATGCTTTCGTAAGCAAGAAAATAGAAGATTTCCCTTTGATTGGATTCAGATTCAAAGGATACATCTCTCCCTCCCTTTTTGACTTCAGAAGCACTACTTTAGATTTCTTTTCGATTATTTCCGAACCTTCTTCATCAAACGATACCTTTATACCAGTACCTACAACCAATTGCAAAACACTTATCAGATTGTGTTGCAAGCCCGCTTCATATTCTACCTTCCGAATAGAGAATTCTCCATTTGTTATCATTCCATAGCTTTTTATCTCTCCGGTGGCGTTGTTTCCAAACTTCACTCTTCCACCATCCTTTAAAGCCCGAAACTCTCTCAGTTCTTCTTTCCTTCCAGTCATGTAGCGAGAACAGCCACTATCAATATACCCCTCGGAATCGTACTGGTCGTCACACATAACCTGCAAAATTTAGAGAGTTTTAGGAACCCAAACATTCTTGGGTCCTTGTGAGGATTTCTTTTGAACAGGAAAAATCTTAGTTTTATCAACCCAAAATGATTTTCTTTTCAAAACACGATTCTTCCCTTTTTTGATTTTGAAAACTTCAAATTTATTATCACAAAGATTAATTTCAACAACATTAGATTTTCATTGAATAAATTCTTTGTATTTTGGAGCCATTCTTTTTTAGGTTGTTTTTTCCTCTTTTTTCAAATTTGCTTCGTATTCTTTGAGAGAAATCTCTGGCTCTGAAGCAATATTGCTTTTACCCTTAAAATATTTTGATTTCTCAATTGGTTTTGAAATCTTTGATTTCGGAGAAAAACTTTATTTTGGCTTTTCAATTGGTTTCGAAATCTGTGATTTTGGAGAAAAATTTGTCTTTGGTTTCGGAGAGAAATCATCTTTTTTATTAGAAGATCATTCTGAATTACCATAACTTTTATTGGAATCCATTTTCTTCCAAAAACGCTTTCTTTCTTTCAAATTATTCCTATACCTAGCATTTAACTATCTTTTCTTAGCAATTAGTTCTTCAGCAGACTTATGAATGTTAGATTTCGGTTTTTCTTTTCTGACAGGCGTTTCATGCTGTTCCGAAGAGGTCTCACTGGAAACATCTTTTGTGCCACTTGGTCCTGCTGTGTCGTAACAAAAGTTCACACGATTCAAAGGTTCTGAAATGTATTTCCCTTTTGCCTTCCATGAGGTCATTTCTAAAAGACCTTATGTTTCATCCACATTATCTATCGGCTTTGACCAGAAGAATTCATCACAGCCGTTCGCATTATCAGCAAAAAGGGACTTTAGTTCAAATGTGTCATTTTTGTTCAGACATTTCTTCACAAAAACTTGATTAGGAACAGTTTGGACCTTAGGAAAAACAGTTGCTTCTTCTTTTAAAACTTTTGAGCCATTATTTTCAACAACTCAAACAAATTCTATTGAGTTTTCAGAAATTAAATTTTTCTTTGGTTCATTAACATTTTGCATAAAAACAGAACAGTCAATTTCATCCTAAAAAAATTTCACTCATTTCACTTTTATCCAATTCAGAAACGTTTTCAGAATTAAAAGTATTTTCAGAATATAATTTCTTGCATAATGAGACATATTTCTGCATAGTACTAAATTTGATTTCTTCTTTATCTTTTACATTTCACATTTCTTTCAACATATTTTTGTGGTCTTTGTACTGAATGTATTCCTTAATTTTCTCAATTCCAACCCTGTATGAATCAGAAATGTCATATGAAGAAACGATAGATTCACATTTATAACAATCAGCATCGATTTTATCCTCTTTAAATTCAAGAAAGGCTAAAATCATTTTATGCAAACCTTTCCCTATTTCACAATCCAAATGCAACTGAGTAATATTAAAATATAAACACATAGCAATCAAACAAAAAATATTCCTCTATTTTAAAAGTGCAATGATGTCTCTTTTAAGATAAATAATGTCAACTCGTGATATAGTAAGATCTACATCCAATGCCTCTATTCTTAATCTTCTATCTTCACTTTTAAAGGTTACCCTGTTAAGTTGATCACTCATATTAGAATTACTGAGACGGGTTCATTTCAAACTATCACTAAAATTAGAAATAGTATATTGTAAGTCATCTAATTCTGAATCATAACGGGACAAAGAAATATTAAGAGATTTGACAATAGAATGTACCTTGTCAACCACCTTCTCACATTCTTTCACCTACTCCGAGACAATCTTCTCAGCAAAGCAGCTCTCGGAAACCTTTCCGCCATCAGTTACATATCCCCTTGGTTCCGAAACACCATTCTGAACCTCAAGCATTTGCCTTCATATCCCTGCTACTCTGAATTCACCATAAAGCACCCGCCATGAGTGGGTTTCCTAACCTCATCATCCTCAGAGTCTGTAGACCATACTTCGACTCTACCGTCATCACTTTCCTCTTTTACAATCAATGCAGGTTTCACATTTGGTGTACTCTTCTTTCTAAGTTCCTTTATCTTCTAAAGGTAATATGCTTCGTCTTTCTCTTTTTCTTTTTTCTCATTCTGTCTCCTCAACAAGCATTCCTTCGCAAAGTGATTCTTTCCATGAAAATAATTACAGTCATAACCCGAATCACCCAGTAGCTTCTTTTCCTTTTTCTCTTCATCATTTATAGAGTTCTTGAAACTTTCCTATATTTGCTTTTTCGAACTTGAATTACCCTTCCTGTATTTGTTCTTGAATCAAGTAAAATTCTTCTTAAAGAACTTCTTGGTATTGGATACCATAAGAGCCTTGTCTTCTTCTGAAAGTTCACTATCTGAAAAATCAAATTCGGAATCACTTTCTGCTGACTTCTTTCCTTTCGCAACCAATGTTAAGGATCCAACACTGGAAAAAATCTTTACTTCCCTAGAAACTTCATCTTCGAGAGATATCAGAATGTCCACAAGTTTGGCTAACGAATAGCTTTTAAATTTTTCATGTGCCTTAACAGTGGAGACAATAGCCTTCCATTCGGATCTTAGTCCATTCATGAACGTGAATTTTTGTTCAAATGTTTCATGCTTAAGATTGTTTTTGAGCATTCTTCTTAACAAATGATTGAAGCGATTGAATGTCTGATCAAGCTTCTCATCAGGTTTTTGTACAAACGCTCCACACTCCTATAGGAGGAATGTTTGCACAGAGTGTTCTAAATCAACATCACTTGAATATAACTCCTTCAACCTATCCCATATACCTTTAGCAGTATCACATGCACTAACATGACAAAAGGTGTTTGGAGGATGAGCAAACCGAATAATTCTTATTGCTTTTATATTGCTCATTAACTTATAGTTCTCATCCTATTGAACATCAATATGCTCAACAATCAATGCATTGTAATCCGCCATAGTCTTGATTACCTTTTTTGTGCCCGTATGCGTGTACGTCTCCTATGTCATTGAATACCATATAGTGGAACTGTGTTCTTTGATTCCAAGAACATAGTGTTCAAAGTGAAGAGCCCAGACTTCATAGTCTTCTGGAAAGAGGATTGGAATCCTTGTCGTTGATCCAATATTTCTTAAGAGATTGAACGAAAGAGAGTGAGGATCTTCATTAGGTATATTATTAATAATTCACTAAAACAAATATAGAACCAGATGTGTAAAACGTGAATCGAGTTCAAGGCACAATATTGAGATCTAGATCTGGAATCTACAATCGATTGATATGATTGAGACAACAAGAACAGATCTAAGAGAAACATAGAACCCTAGCAAAACTCGACAGAAGAATAGCGAATTAATTACACTGTCTCTTGCTCCGATACCAATTGTGAAAAAAATAAAGATGATCGATAGATTCTATATTAAATACGTGAATTAAAGACAAGAGACAATGATCAAAAGTATGTCGAATGATTAGATTCAAACAACTCAAGAAGAGTTCTCAAAGATGGAACTTCTCTGTAAGAGCTTAGAAAAACGGAGTTAGGGTTCACAAGAGCGTTTTTCCTAATAAGTTACATGCATTCTATATATAGACTATGCTAATTAGTAGTTCCGAACCTAGACAGGCCCATTTCGGAATATACAAAACGATAAAGCATACATTTGACACAATACTTCCTAGACCTAAATCTTTTTTTTTTAAAGTTAGGTTGTTTTGGAACTAATGGATGGTATATGTTTATAATGTTTAGAGAAACTTGAGCATTTAGACTTGAGGCTAAATCCATTGTGCAACAAACTGAATATTGCTTCTTTGTTGGTTGACCAATGATACCAATGATTTTTAATTTGAATGAATTATCAAATTATATAGTTAGGGAAAGTCCTTTAACAACAATGTATTACATTTATTTAGCATTGGAATGATTATTTGTATTTGACATACTATATATCAAATTGATTGTATTTTTCTTTTTGTATGATATGTTATTATGTATTATCAGATAGCAATGGTCATTTAATTTGAAAATAACTAAATCTATTAAAAATATATATTTTTTTAAAACATTTAAAATTATGATAAGAAAAAATGTGTGTCGTCTTCCTTTATGACAGGCGTTTCATTGATATGCATTGTGTGTCAACTATGTGCGTTGTAAATGCGCGTCATAAGGTTACAACACACAAATTCATGTCATCTTTCTTTATGACAGGGCCTTCCTTGACACGCATTTGCGTGTCGTCTGTGAGTTTTATGACACACAATACGTGTCATTAAAGGGTTATATTTGTAGTAGTGATATGTTTTTTTGAATTTGATAATAGTGTTATTGTTAGCTTTGATATAATACTTCTTATACTATATTGATGTAAAACATTGATTATTTTGAAGTATACCATATGTCTCAACGACCTCTTCCTCAGGTATATTAATAAATAAAAGTTAATATGATATGTGTAATTTTATTTATAGTTATTGTTATGACTAATTATTTTTTTTAAAAAGTTATTTTCTTAATATTTTAGTTTCTATCATTATATTTATTTAAAAAAGATTCTATTTGCTTTTAAATGTAACAATATAACTTTTTTATATAATGTTACTTTTAACTATTGTTTTTTTAAGTTATTTCTAAGCTACTTATTTTCTAATATCCCAAAAATCAAAGCAAAAATTTTCATTTTAAAAAGACATCCAAAACCCATAAGTTTTACAAAATAAGTTCTCAAAAATCACTATCATGAATCAGAGTATCCTAAAATCATAAACACATAAAATCAAGGATGATGTGCACGATTAAGCCTTCGTCTTTCCCCTGTCCTCTGAAGTACCTGAAACCATAAAATCAAGCTATAAGCCAAAGCTTAGTGAGTTCCCCCAAAATACCACACTCAACCAAATAGATAACTGCATGAAAATATGAGCTTTCATCCTGAATGGACCACCTCGCAGGGCCTACAGGCTATCTTGACCGCTCTCCGGGCCTTCGAACTGACTGGACTGCCTCATAGGGCCTACAACCTAGCCGTACCACTTTGGGTATCTTGGCCATCAACACAAAGGAAGACTACCTCAATCTATCCATAATATGTCGACAAACACAATAAATAATCATAACACATATCCAACAAATACAGGTAAGCATTCAGGTCTACTAATCTATCATAGAACCAGCATCACATCACCCTATGTACCAAGGTACAAAACCTAGTGGGCCGACATTGGTGCCTTTGACCCACAAGTAATTTGAGGAAGACTCACTTCAAAGACTGAAAAATAGCTGAACAAATCGCCGCTCCAAAATGTTGCCTCTACAGATCACCTATACAATTAGCAGGGATCCAAACTCAAACTACCATACAAATAACCCAAAATGCACTTAAGTCAAACTTGGTCAAAGTCAAGGGTCAAAAGTGAAGCTCCAGCTGGTCTCCATGTCGTGGCCATCCTTGGCCACGCCGTGGGCGCTAATCTCCAAAACAGATAAGCCTTAGCCCAGTCGCCACGTCGTGGCAACCTAAGGCCATGCCAAGTGGATAAAGTTCCAACTTTATCCGATTTTCTTCGATTATAAGGGTTCAAAAGCTCAGATCTGGTCCATTCTATGGTCCAAGTGGATAAAGTTCGAACTTTATCCCTTTAGTCTAGGGATGAAAGTGGGTCCAAACCCGGACCGGATGGACCCGGAACCGGTTAATGGGATTTTGTAGAACCGGAAACCGTACCGGTATATAGGAACTGGTTCAGGTTCGGTTCCGGGTATGGTTCCGGGTAAAGTGGGTCTAGAACCGGAAAACCCGAAAACATCAAAGTGGGTAGGTTGGAACCAGATAAAGTGGGTTTAGAGCCGGAAAACCCGGAAAAATCGGAATTTTTTGGTAATTACTACTACTTAGTGGGTTGAACTTTGAAATTTTTCATATTGATATCCCGACTTTGCGAGATTGTAACTCATTAAATATATAACAAAAATTAACAAAATTATAGTCTAAAATCATGTACAAACTCTAAAATACACTCTGGAAAAAACCGTATGTTAATCCGATTTTAAACGACTGTGATATGCATGTAACATTTTCACATAATACAAAGTACATAAACAAATAGCTGAAAAGTTGAAAATTTTCAGTTTTCATATCCCGAATTCAGAGGACTGTAAATCATTGAATGTTAAACCAAAAATGACAAAATTATAGTCTAAACTCATGTACAAACTGTAAACTACAAGTTGGAAAAAACCACATGTCCATCCGACTTCAAACGAATTAGATATGCATCTTTTAAAACTTTCACTGAATACAAAAAAAAAACTTCCAGCTTTGATATATCGACTTTGGGGGACTGTAAGTCAATGAATATAAAACTAAAAATGGTAAATTTATAGTCTAAAATCATGTACAAACTCTAAACTACATGTTGGAAAAAACTGTATGTCAATCAGAGTTGAAACGAACGAGATATGCATCTTTTAAACATTTCACAAAAAACCGGTTCCGACCCTAAAAGTGGTTCCGGTTCCAAACACCGGTTCCGGTTTTTAGACCCTGTTTACCCGGACCCGATGGACCCAAACCCGGATAAAGCCATTTTTTTAACTCGGAACCGGAACCGGTTCTATATATTCCGGTTCCGGTCCGATTCCGGTTCCGGTCCAGTTTTCTGGTTCTAAATCTCATCCCTACTTTAGACTCTCCTAGAGATAGAGATCTCACTCCTAGGTCCAAAAAGGGGCAAAGCATAACTTGGCTTAAACCAATAAGCACTTAATCTTGAAGACCTCTAGTCCAATCCTTCTAGAAAGGTTTCTAGCATCATAAATAACATAAAAAATCTATGCTTTCCATACATGCATATCCAATGCATGTCTTGAAGTCCCATTAGGTCAAAAAGAGGTTTTATGGCAAAAAAAAAACCCATGCATGACACCAAAAATCATTACTAAACTAGATCTAAAGCACCAAATACCCTCAATAGCCATGAGATTCATAAAGTTACAAACTTTATGAGATCTCACCATTACAACCAACAAAAACATGAAGATTTAGTGACAAAACTCAAGATTTAGCAACCTATCATAATAAAAATCGAGTCTTAGACACTTATAAAGGTCCATAAGAGTGCTAAAACAAAGGATGGGGGCTTTCTTGCTGAATCTAAGATCACTTCTTCTTCTTTCTTCCTTCAATGGCTTGAACGGACACCAAAAAGGGCTTAAATAAAGCAGGAAGGGGATTAGGGTTTTCTGAGGTCTCAAGGAGGGTGATCGAGGCTGAGGGTAAGCAAACCCTAGCCTCCTCATTCTTTTAAATAAATAAAAAAAACCCAGAAAATTGGGTTTGTGTGAGGCGTGTCAAACCCAACAAATAATAGGGGTACAACAGACTCCAAATACACTACTTTAATGCACTAAAAAGTAGTACAAGGCAAGCAGGGTCGAACCACCGAGACACGGGACAAAAGTATATACCTCTTTGTGCAAGGTACTTTGGTCACAAAGGGGGGTTTTGTTTGCAAAAGTAAATAACTAAATAACAATCTACTTTAAAAGCACGCACAAAATAAAATAGATTTGTAAACAAATTGTAAAAGTGCTTCCAGTTCTAGTTCTCTATGTTGTCATTGAACTTGATTATGACTTGATGTAATTCATGATTGCTATTCTAAGTTGGTACTGAAAGATATTAACACGCTCTAGTACCTCTCGCTTGCCAAGTTATCTAACCAAAACACGCTCTTTGACTAGACCTAGCTTCACTAATTCAACCTAAACACGCTCTTAGATTGCATTGAAAAACTGCATTAAGTTTTATACAAGCTTCCCAACAATGTCCATTTCTTCTCATACGCTCGGAAGTATGAAAACATGTGATATATGTTTTACAATAAGAAAACTTATTGCTTGTTACCAATTATTAACTTAATAGAACGATTAGGTGCCCTAAAAGTTAATTAACTACACAAATATTCAATTCATGAAAGTGGCCAATCAAACACAAATCAAATTCAAGGATTCTAGTTTACACAAAAACATAATCACTATAATAGAATCACAAATCAAACATCAAATCATATGCTTCAAGTCAAGCAATCAACATGTTTTAAACAAGAACTATAAACTAGGGTTTCTTAGCCACACATCGCTAAGAAGAAATCAATCAAGAATAAAGATGAAATTGAAATGTTTAATGCTTACTAAAATGAAATCAAAAGTATTTGCAATGATTAGGTCCTCTCAAAAGCTCCAAGAAATCTCTTAGAATCGCCCAAGATCGCCCCCAAACTGCTCCAAAAACCGTTCTCCCCTTCAAAATGACGTTCTTGTGTTTTTTAATTAAAGTTCACGTGCTTTCCATAAGACCATGCGTTTTTGGCATGGCCATGCCTTTTGCCCATGTGTTTTTGGCATGGCCGACGCTTTTTGCTAAAATTCTAAAAAGTCTTCACTGTTGGCTCCATCTTCAATCTAGCTTCACCACGAGTCATGTTGCTCAAATATAAGACGACAAAGGACAAATACGACCCGTGTCGGTGTGACAAGAATCGCGTTTCGAACATAGTCCTTTGCTATGATAATAATGCACAATGACTCGGGTTCCATCTTCATGTTTTCTGCCATGGAATGACCAGTTCATATTCTCCTCATGCTCCAAAGCTCCAAGCATCCAAGCTCCATGCATCCATGCATCCATGCATTCAATCTCTACGTTCCATGCTCCATAATGCCTGCAAAATAAATCAAAAATGGTGAAGTACCAGGTATTCTTAATGAAATATGCAATTGCCCAAATAGTGAACTAAATGCAAGAATTATGAAGTAGAATGCTATGAAATAACAGAAATAACATGCAAAATAGGTGCATAAAATGCACCTATCAGACCTCCCCAAGCTTAGACCTTTCTTGTCCTCAAGAAATAACAAAATCGAGAATCACCCTAGAGAAGACGATAGGCGACTAAAAAGAAACTAAGAAGAAAAGAATGGAAGGAACGAAAAGGACTAAGTGGAATGAAGAGTGAATGCATGCAATAAAAGAAAAAAAAACTAATGAAAATAACATATGTACAAAAAAAATATGCTTAAGAAAAATGAAACAAAGAAAAACGATCAGACTTTACATCGATGGTGCTCCAATCACTAATACCTAGGCGACCATCCTGCTACCTTTCATGTATCATAGACTCCCAAAGTGAGGAAGACCACGAGACGATGTAACCCAATAATCCAACCATAGTTTTATTTAAACTTTATACCTTAATTAGCTTTGTGAGCGAAAATAACATAGTTCGGGATCTCATGTCCTTAAGACTAGATAGTCAAGAATCAGAATCGACGCATCCTTAAGAACTCGTCACGGCAAATCAGCTTTCGCTGAAGCAGTGAGCCCACCCGAAGGGGCCCAACTCCTATGCTTTCACTTTTTCGAGAGCCACAAGTATCATATCACACAGTTCTTCATTCGCCATATTTGAATTTGATATGGCTTCTGGTTTGATTGAACTTGAATTTGTATCTTCGTTTTGAGCTTGAGTTCTTCAATCAACTTTTTGACTGTGTGGATCTGATACTTAAGCTCTCTGTTACCGCGAGGGTAACGCGTGTCAACAAATAGGTCCGTATTCTGTGGGTCCAAATTTGTCGATAAAGATTATTTTTAAACATTCAAAAGCAAATCATCCTAAAGCTGTTATTACCGCTCACAAAAACGTTTCAGTATGCCATTTTTTATTATTATCTAAGGTTGGGGTCTCGAATTACGGTGTTTGGTTCCCCTAGTTATGGCAGCTGATTCTACAGTTCCTGTAACTATCCGGTCGCTTCGGTATTTTTTTTTTCATTTTGATTTTTTGTTTTCCCACTTCATGGAGTTATCGCATGTAAAGATTCTCCTCATCTCGTATTTTTTTTGTGTGTGATTAACAATGCAAAATGCAAAGAAATTGAGAAAAAGAAAAAAATGAATTTTTTTTTGAATGCTTTGAAATGAATGCACGAAAATTGAAAATAAGAAAAGTAAAATCTTTTTGGATTTTTTTTTGAACGATGAAATGCATGTAGCAATTAGAACCTAATGTACAAAGACCCCTCCCCAAGCTTAAGATTAAGCATCGTCCTCGATGCTCGGAGAGGGTAGGCCAACCTAATGACCACGAATGTATAACTATATAGAGCACATGAACGAATTCTCAACAATTCTAGTCAAACAATCTTAGGATTCATGCATCAAACTTGATATATGGAAGGAATGTACCATTCAAATGCTTGAATTTGTGATGTGTGCTTGACTTTTTCACTTCATCTTCAACCTCAAGAAAAGTTGAGCTCTTCAATGGTGGAATACACAAACGGAGGTAGAAGCTTCCCTTCTTCTTTACAAAATACCTCCCCAAGCTTGCTCTTGAAACCCTACAAAATAATTTTGAAACCTAATACAAGAATCAAGTCAAAATTTATAAAGAAAAAAAACTAGGGTTTTATGCAAGATTCGATTTTGTACACTTTCATGGAGGGAATTCTACATAGATGAAGAAGAAGATGGAGTTAGGAACTTAAAACAACAAACCTTTGAGCTTTAATGTTGGATTGATTGATGAAAGTCAAAAGTTTATAAGTGTTTAGGAGGAGAGAGTGGGGAGGAAGAATGACACAAAACACATGGTCCAAGCCAGGGCGTGCTTTTTTATGATAACCCATGCTTTTTTTAGCATGGGCCGTGAGTTTTTGTGAGAATCATTAAAAGTTGAAATCGCATGGTCTATTCTTAGGCCGTGCGTTTTTAGCATGGCCCGTGTGAAAAAATTTTTTTATTGAAAAACCTCGTCGGTCGCACATGGTCACAAAATTAGGCCATGCGTTTTTTAGTCTTGCTCATGCCACTTTCACATGCCCATGCTTTTCTTTTCTGTTAACCTCAAAAATCACGGTTTTTTTTTACGTCACAAAAATGCTAATTTTTAAACACATGACTCCCTCGCAATCTTTTATTTTTTTTATTTTTATTTTTTTTGCATGAAACTCTAAAAAGACTTAAAAACATTGCAACACAACAAAATAAAGTAAATAAAAAAAAGAATGGAAAGAAAATACTCCCCGAGTTGCCTCTCGGTTAGCCGCCCTTGTTTCAAGTCTTTGGCTCGACTTGGCCTTGGAATATGTTATTATTTGAATGTTGGGGCTTTCCAACTCAGTGAACTTCTTACTACTTCCTCAAATTGGATACTTTTCTTGTACGTGGCTTTCTTTTTGCTTGGGAACCATACTGGACTTAGACCCTTGATGATAACAATCATCCAACTGACCCCTTTCATGTACTTGTCCAGTAAAGTAATCGACTCTTTTTCTTTGATACGGTGGTTGAGTTGATGACTGATTGGGTGTCTTCCTTCTCGGGATATGTATCCTTTAAAGGGTCCAACAAATTTATCGTTTCCGACTCTAGTGGTTGGTCTACCAGTGATATGATTTTCTCATTGGTAGTGGGTGGCACAGTCTCTTTTTCGTCAACCTCCAATACATCCTTTACAGCTTCCATGCCATTCTTCTCCATTTCTACTTCTTCCTTGACATCCTTCTCCACTTCTACTTCTTCCCCCTCCTCTCCGTATTCAAATTGCAATCTTGGATCATCAAAAATTTTCCCATCGTTCAAGGTAATGGCAGAAACGGTATGCCTTGGGTCCTTTCAGTCTGCGATGGTAATTTGCCTTGAGTTTCCTATATACTCACAGATTGAGCAAGTTGTGCAATTTGTTCCTCTAAGATTTTGAGGCTAGCTTTGGTTGTTTCCTGGAAGATTTGGGTAGTAGTGGCAATACTTTTCACAATGTCTTCCAAGGACATGCTCGAAGTTTCAGCTTGTTGGGGAGGTGCAGAATATGGTGGTTGGAACTGTGGAATTGGTTGGTATTAGTCATTTGCCAAGCTTGGTATGGGTTTTTACATTGGTTGTTTCCCCAAGCTTGGTTGTTATCCCACCATTGATCATGTTGAGGTTGATCATAACTCCATTGATTTGGCCAGTAGTAGCTTCCCCTTTCTTGCACTTCCTCCCATTCCCTTTGTAAATATGGACACATGTTGGTGTCATGTCCATTTTGAGTGCAAAAATCACAAGGAATAGGTGTGGGCTGCATAATTTGGTCATTTCCAATCATCATAACAATATGGGCCATCTCAGAAAGTTGGTCTTTAATTTAAGGAGTGTTCATCTCCGAGCCACACTTTTTGTTTTTGTTTTTTTTATTGTTTTTTTTATTGTTTTTTTAGAGATGTACCTGCTCACAAAAATCTTGGTATAAACAATTAGTAACACCGTGTCCCCGGCAACGACGCCAATTTGTTAGGCGTGTCAAACCCAACAAATAATAGGGGTACAACAGACTCCAAATACACTACTTTAATGCACTAAAAAGTAGTACAAGGCAAGCAGGGTCGAACCACAGAGACACGGGACAAAAGTACATACCTCTTTGCGCAAGGTACTTTGGTCACAAAGGGGGGGCTTTGTTTGCAAAAGTAAATAACTAAATAACAATCTACTTTAAAAGCACGCACAAAATAAAATAGGTTTGTAAACAAATTATAAAAGTGTTTCCAGTTCTAGTTCTCAATGTTGTCATTCAACTTGATTATGACTTGATGTAATTCATGATCGCTATTCTAAATTGGTACTGAAAGATATTAACACGCTCTAATACCTCTCGCTTGCCAAGTTATCTAACCAAAACACGCTCTTTGACTAGACCTAGCTTCACTAATTCAACCTAAACACGCTCTTAGATTGCATTGAAAAATTGCATTAAGTTTTATACAAACTTCCCAACAATGTTCATTTCTTCTCATACGCTCGGAAGTGTGAAAACATGTGATATATGTTTTACAATAAGAAAACTTATTGCTTGTTACCAATTATTAACTTAATAGAACGATTAGGTGCCCTAAAAGTTAATTAACTACACAAAAATTCAATTCATGAAAGTGGCCAATCAAACACAAATCAAATTCAAGGATTCTAGTTTACACAAAAACATAATCACTAGAATAGAATCACAAATCAAACATCAAATCATATGCTTCAAGTCAAGCAATCAACATGTTTTAAACAAGAACTAGAAACTAGGGTTTCTTAGCCACACATGGCTAAGAAGAAATCAAACAAGAATAAAAATGAAATTGAAATGTTTAATGCTTACTAAAATGAAATCAAAAGTGTTTGCAATGATTAGGTCCTCTCAAAAGCTCCAAGAAATCTCTTAGAATCGCCCAAGATCGCCCCCAAACTGCTCCAAAAACCGTTCTGCCCTTCAAAATGACGTTCTTGTGTTTTTAATTAAAGTTCACGTGCTTTCCATAAGACCATGAGTTTTTGGCATGGCCATGCCTTTTGCCCATGTGTTTTTGGCATGGCCATTTGTCTTGACCATGTGCTTTTGGCATGGCCCAGGGTTTCTGCTAAAATTCCAAAAAGTCTTCACTGTTGGCTCCATCTTCAATCTAGCTTCACCACGAGTCATGTTGCTCAAATATAAGATGACAAAGGACAAATACGACCCGTGTCGGTGTGACAAGAATCGCGTTTCAAACATAGTCCTTTGCTATGATAATAATGCACAATGACTCAGGTTCCATCTTCATGTTTTCTGCCATGGAATGACCGATTCATCTTCTCCTCATGCTCCAAAGCTCCAAGCATCCAAGCTCCATGCATCCATGCATCTATGCATCCAATCTCTACGTTCCATGCTCCATAATGCCTGCAAAATAAATCTAAAATGGTGAAGTACCAGGCATTTTTAATGAAATATGCAATTGCCCAAATAATTAACTAAATGCAAGAATTATGAAGTAGAATGCTATGAAATAACAGAAATAACATGCAAAATAGGTGCATAAAATGCACCTATCAGTTTGTTAATTGCCAGCTGCGACGCCGTGGCTATATACTGCCACACCATGGAGAATTAAATGAACCCACAATCTTATCTTGATTTGATACATCGTGGTGCCTCCACCACGTCGTGGCAAACACTAAAATGCCAATAATTGTAAATGTGAAGTACCTTGGGATTATGGGTGTTATATAGTTGAAAATTCTTAATGATTATAAAAACAGTTTTAGAAATGCTTTTAGTTAATTTGCATTATAGTTTAAGTTTTGCATTTAAAATTATTGTTTTTAACTACTAACTATTTACAAAATAATCTTTGGATTTCCTTTAAAGTTAAATTGAAATTTTGATTTAATTTAATCCTTTAACATTATATTCAAATTAACAATTCAAATATTTTATGAAAACTATTCAAAAGATGTACATTTAAAATGATAATGGTTCACATACAACATATCCATACTAATAACTTAAGTATAATATTTTAAAAGTTAAAGATGTGCTTTTATAAGTGGAAGTAGAAGATATTATTTTAATTTTGAATTTTAGATAATATATGATTACAATTTAGGTTTCAAATTTATTTAACATTTTCAACCAATTTATAATCTTTATCAGGAAAATTTTGAAAAGTCATAGGAGTTTCAAACGGATGTGGTTAAAGTACAATGTCTATTTTAAAGTGTGTGTGTGTGTCTCTCTCTCTCTCTCTCTCTCTCTCTCTCTCTTTATATATATATATATATATATATATATATATATATATATATATATAACTCAACACACACACACACATACACATACACACACAAACATATATATATATATATATATATATATATATATATATATATATATATATATATATATATATATATATATATATATATATAACCCAACACACAGTTAAACATATATTTTAAATTTTGTATTAAAAAACATATTAAACAATCATAAAATCATACCAAAACAATGACTATAAATGAAAACACTCTTAATACATTTGATACATTGAGAAACATAATAAAATTATCAACTTTGATGCAACAAAATATATTTCTTCAACTCTTCACATCTTTCAATTTTCCGATTTTGAATCACAAACCACTGAAAACATATGAATGTTTTTTGTAGGAAAATTATATTTATACACTACTAATATTTTTAGAAATGTATAAATATGGGAAAATAAAAACTCAATTGTAACTGACACTAATTTTAAAAACATAAAATTCATTTTGTTAAGTTATTAAATGATATACGTTAAAGACTCTTGAGTACTTGTTATTAATTGGTTTTAACATTGAGAGTGTCACACACCCGGACGAGGCGGCGGGACATGTCGGGCTGTGAGACTAAGTTCATGGATCACATTTAAGTAAATATATAACACAAGTACAAGAATAAAAAAAATCGCATTTGTATTCCATCTCGATGTTTAAATACAAGGTTCTTATATATAATAATAATAGTACATGATTTGCCTTAACAGTTAGGCATATAATACGACAGCTAGTAAACTAGGTCACCTGTAATCCATTCCGTCTTGAATGTCTGTTTAGTGATTCCCTGAGAATACTTGTAATTTTGAGGGTCAACACAAGGTTGGTGAGAGTTACATATTTTCTGCTAAAAGCAGTATTACTTTTAAAAAAGTTTAAAATGTATTTTCTTTGTAAGTATAACCATAGTTAAAACTGTGTTTGTAAAGAGTCTTTGAAAGCTAAAAATGTATCTTTGCATAAGTGATTCCATACTTAAAAAAAGCTTTGATAGCAACCAAGCCCATGGTTTGTAGTGAGTGAGTGAGAGAGAGAGAGAGAGAGAGAGAGATCATAAGTAAATCCATACTTAAAATAGTTTCGAAAGCATCCAAGACAATGGTTTGTAGAGAGAGAGAGAGACCATAAGTAAATCCATACTTAAAATAGTTTTGAAAGCAACCAAGCCCATGCTTTATACTGAGAGAGAGAGAGAGAGAGAGAGATTCTAGTTAATGTTTATAGTAAGTCCTATAAGTAAGCTATGTGATTGAATGTACCCCCTAGAATGCTTCATTGGACGTTTCAGTAACAATAGTAGACACCTATCACATGCTTTTATAGTGAGTCCTATAAGTAAGCTATGTGATTGAATGTACCCCCATATAGATCTATACATATGTATTTCGCCCCGAAGATTAACGATTATAGTATTGTGTGTATGCTAAGTATTTAGACTTTGTCTTATGAATATACTCTCTCTAAAAAGTCCTTAATTAAGGTATGTGAATAGCTCTCTTCCCTAAATTATAAGTGGATAAGTTGCTAGGCATAATGAATTGTATAAAATTTATAAAATTCGAGTATATCGGGTAAGTATGTATAGCGTAAGGTACTCACTTTTATAAAGAGATAAGTCTTAGAGTAGTGATCATAAGTATATGTATAAGTTTTAAGTTAAAATCTTTATAACTTATATACATATGCACTTAAGCATATATACAAACATGCATGAAATAAGTTTGTTCTTTGAAATACTACCAAGGTTTTGTCACATTTCATATATATATATATATATATATATATATATATATATATATATATATATATATATATTTGAAAGACAAAATAGGAAAATTAATCTAGAATGTCGATTATGTCCATGTTTTAGAAAAATTATAGAAAAATCATCGGGAGTCGGAATTAAGATCCGTAAAATCTCAAGGTTTAAAAAAATTAGTCCTTAATTTTTTTTTCGTGACCTGATATGAACCGTAACTAAGGTGAAAATGACATTTTTTACAGATTAGTCTGGAAAAGGACTGCAATGATATGCAGTTTTGAAAAAATCATTATAAATTGTATAAAGATCGTATCAATGTGTGCGAGTAGTCCCTAAAAAGTTATAGATCTGAAATACTTGTTTAAACCATAGGGTTTAACATGGGCAAAACAGTTCTTAAATGAACCATAAATTTTCACATAAAATCATAGCATTTTGTAGTATGTTTTTCAAGAGTGTTTGTGCATAAACGTAATATGTGAGAAGATGTATCCCCCCCAACCCAAAAAAATATAAAAAATATATAAAAGGGACCGTAAGCAGTCACCTTTGACACGTGAACTTGGTTTAGACTCGAGAATGTGATTGTTTTTCGGGAAGTACCTCGAGAAAACACACACTAGCAACGATTTAAACCCGAACTGTTTTGGAATCAAAATAACCCACAAAATTATAATAAAAACTTTGATAATTGGACTTGGAAACCATCAAAAAATGTCAAGCAAAAAGTGAAAGGTGGTGGCGGTGGTAGGAGGAGCTAAAAGAGGTGGTTCTCGGTGGTTAAAGGACACCTCCGGTGGGGTGTTCTAAACTGAGAGAAGAGAGAAATGGAAAGGGAGTAATGGAGAGAGGTTGAAGGCTGGTGAATGTGTGAAGAAATGTGGAGGCAAGGGTCCTTTTTATATCCCAAGGAAGCCTCAGGGTTAGCCATGCACCATTCCTTCGTGGTTAGACTAACATAACAACAAACCCATGCTTTGTACTTTATTTATGTGTGCACTCAACAAGGTAAGATTGAATGGGGGGGAGTATTGTGCACGTGGGGAAGGCCAATAATAAAGAGTTGGCTGATTTTTGGCTCTATGCAAAGTGGGATGTACTTGCATGATGTCATCTTTCTCTAAAATGCCCGAAAACCTTCCTAGATTTGTGTGCCAAGATCCTAACATCTATTATTTTTTTTCGAAATTGTCGTATGATAGAGTACGGTTAAAGGATTCCAAAAATCTAAATGGATTAATTTTTTGAGTTGTAGAACTCCGAGAAATCGCGTTTAAAGTTTCACGTCTAATTGACCTGAAACGTCCGAAATCCAAAAACGCTATCGGAATTTCCATCTAATGTGTGCAAGTGTCTCAACGGATAGATACGGTTTAGCAGTTTAATGAAAATGAGTGTTGTACTGGATTGTTTCCTTATAGCGGCCATATCGTTTGTATACGAACTCCGTTTTGGACATTTTTTATATTTTTGGAAACAAGCGAACATGTACATTGAGACAAGAGTGTTTGCTTCGCTCACAACTGCTTAATACGAATTTTCAAATTTTCAGACGTATTAAGTAGAGTTCTAGTTTGTGCTTTGTGATTCGTTTGAGATTTTCCACAACTGGAAGTACGATACCATCTGGTATCTTATAATAGTTGTAATGAGACTATATATTTTTCAAAATATGCTTTTAAGCTCAATAGGTCAAATTACAAAGAGGTATGCAGTGAACTCACTGTCTACAATTTTACACCTAAATTTCGGGATGTCACATTACCGCCCCGTTAAAGGAATTTCGTCTTGAAATTATTATTTTCTAGACTATTTTGTTCCACTATTATTCCGGTATACTAATAGAGGGAGCACCATTTAACAGTTGCGGGTACTTTTGTTTCATTGGATCCTCGCATTCCCATGTAAATTTCGGCCCTCTACGAGAGTTCCATCGGATTTTTACTATAAGTACGCGTTTTTGTTTGAAAGTTTTTGATTTTATCGATCCATGATCTCCACCAGTTCCTCCATGAATTGAAGTTTAGTCTTGACCTAGATCTCATTGAAAGGAATTACAAGGTTCCTCATCATAGAGGCACTTCTTAAGATTACACACTTGGAAGATATCATGAACTTCGCTGAGTTTTTTAGGTAACTTGAGTTTGTAAGTCAACAGACCAACCCTTTCCATGATTTCAAAAGGTCCAATGTATCAATGGTTTATTTTACCTTGTTTTCCAAATCTAATGACACCTTTCCATGGTGCGACCTTTAGTAGGACACAATCTCCTACTTCGAATTCTAATGGTTTCCGTTTCACGTAAGCATGAATTTTCTCACAACTTAATTGCTCCTTTATCTGAACAGTCTTCTCCATTTTTTCATGAATGATCTCAGGACCAGTATGTAGAGTATCTCTAGCATTGTTTTTAGCCAGTTGAGTTTCTCCAACTTCTGCCCAACATATCGAAGAACGAAATCTACATCCGTACAAGGCCTCAAATGGAGCGGCCGTTATGCTAGTGTGATAACTATTATTATATGAAAACTCAACTAACGACAACTCAGTATCCCATGCTTTACCGAAGTTTATCATACAAGCACGGAGCATGTCCAACAGAGTTTGTATATTTCTTTCACTATGTCCATCTGTTTGAGAATGATATGTAGTACTCATGTCGAGTTTGGTTCCTAGGGACCTCTGCAATGGTTGCCAAAATCTGGAAGTGAATCTACTACCTTGGTCCGAGATAATAGATATTGGCACACGATGCAGTTTGAATATCTCCATGAGATAGGTCCTGGTAAGTTTCTCTATCATGTCAGTTTCTTTGATGGCTAAGAAATGGACATACTTGGTCAAACTATAAACCACTACCCAAATGGTGTCATAACCACTTGAAGTTCCATGTAACTGTTGGATAAGGTGTCTAAGTCCATAACTATTTATGGTATGTACTTGACCTGACCCGGCATGGTCCATTTGGGTTGCATGGCACCATGCAATTGGATAAACTAAAATGAGAGAAATAACACTTATGGTTTATTAATATATTATAAGTTCTAATATATTAATAATATTATTTAATTAGTTTGATCAAGAATTAATTTAGAATTAATTAAGTGATCAAAAGATAACTAATTAAATATATGGGTAGATTATGTAAATCTTCCATATCTTATATAGTGGGCTAAGAGGCTCCATGGATTATCAAGTTGGGTTCCACCCATAGGATGCTCCATGGATGCTCCATGGGAGTTACAAACCCATGGGTCATGGAAATGAAGAGTCATGACACATTAGGGTTTACATGGTGTAACCCTAGGTGTGTCAACACTATATAAGAAACCCATTCTCCACCAAAATCGGCGACACATAAGAAACAAGAGGGCTAGGCCGATTTTAGAAGTGTGTATTCTCTCTAAAGTCATTCCAAAAGCATTTGGTGTTGTGTGAAGCATTTGAGGCATCACACTTGGGGTGCTAGGCTCACAAGGTTTCAAGGATCATAAGCAACAACAAGGTAAGTTATTCTATCTTTCATGCAAGTTAAAATTTGTTCCCCATGTATGCTAGATAGGAATATAAGCTTGGAATTCAACTTTGCATGATAATTAGACAAACATAGATCCAAGGTTATTAGGGTTGCATGTACACTTAGGAAGTGTTAGAATGCTCAAAACCCATCAGTGGTATCAGAGCCTAGGTTTGTTTGTTGTTTTTTTTTGTGTGCAAACAGCTTGATAAAAAAATCGTTAAATTACAAGTTTTTTTTAAGTGTAATTTTTTATTCTTGAAAGTGTTCATATTCATGTTCTTGAACTTATGAAGATTAGATGATCATAGGAATTGTTTGTAACCTTCATGGTAGTTTAATTCATGATCATAATGTGTTTTAATGGAGTCCATAACTTGTCCTCAAGTTATGGAAAACCAAAAGTCTCACTTTTATTAAAGCCATTAAAAGAACACAAGAGTTATAAAAATGAAGAGTCTTCATTTTTATTACTCAATTAATTCATAAGTTATAAGAAATGAAAAGTTTTAGAAGTTTACAAAACTTGCCCTCAAGTTTTGGAACATGTAAAGTCTTGATTAAAACTTTAGTTCCAACCCTTAGAATTTTAAAAGTTAAAATTCAACCCTTATACTTTATAATATTATAAGTTACTAATATATATATGTATAACGTCAAGTCGTCTTACCGCTAGTACGCCTCATTCACGAAGCCGGTCTATAAGGGGGGTATAAGGTTGTTGCCTATAAAATGGCAACTTAATGGGTGTCCACTCTCACCCACCGCTTCCATGATCGGTGGAGGGTCGTTAGCCGAACGGGTAAGACAAGGACTTATAAATTCTCATTAAAAGTATGATGAATATTATAAAGTAACTAAATGCTTTTATTAAATTCCCAATCTTAGTTACTTTAGGAAAATGTGAATAAGGTGCTAATCCATGAAATTACACTTTACACTTTGTTTAAGTCGTTGGTGGAGCGCGTGTGGTTAACCGGCACACTAACTTGGACTTAACAAGGTAGGTAAAGGGTGACTTAAGGTTTACCATTGCATCGGTGGAGTGTGTGTGGTTTACCGGCACATCGAATGAGTGATAAACCTTGAGGGTACCAAGTGATTTGCATGGTTACTTCACACCTCGTTTTGTGATCCTCGGTATCCCAGTCACAAAACTTGGAGGGCACACTCGAGATTGAAACATGCCTTTGAAAAGTTCATTGAATCTCAAAAGAATCTAGGAATTTCTAAGAACCAATTAAAAACCTAATATTTATAATTCGTTTTTCATGGTGGAAATTGGTGAATCGTCATTCACCTACCTTTCAAATATGTTATAGCTTGGATTACGGCATACCTCTTCTAAGTTATAATATATTGTGATTGGATCCTAGCCTTAATATTACATTTGGGTGTTTTATTAAGGACTCTCTTAATATCTAAACTAATCTTGTTCTCTTCTTTCAGATGTCTTCAAACAATGCTGCTTCTGGCTCTAATCCTAATGGCTCCTTTACCCTTATGAAATCATATGCTCTATCATAACAACCATGATGAAGGACGGGGAATCCGTCACGAGCCACATGCAGAAAATGCAAAGGTATGTGGATCGGTTGCTGAAGCTTAATGTGAACTTCCCTGAGGAGCTTGCAATAGATATCATTTTGCACTCCGTACCATCGTGCTATGATCAATTCTGCATGACATATCACATGAATAAGGAAGAGGTCACACTCAGCAAACTTCAGGGACTCCTCAAGACCGCAAAAACAGGTCTTAAGGGTAAGTCGGTTGTTAACACTCCTACTCCAAACTCCGCCCCGGTTTTGGCAATCGGGAAAGGTAGAGGGAAGAAGAGGAAGAGCTCTTCGAAGGGTACCAAGGCTAGGACCCTTGATGGCTCTTCTTCAAGTGGAACCAAGAAAGGTTTTGTCACTCCTTCTTCTGACCCTAAAGAGGCTGAATGCTTCTATTGCCATGAAAAGTCACATTGGAAGCGGAACTGCCCAAAGTACCAGCAAGATGTGAAGGATGGGAAAGTTAAACCCAACCATGCAGGTATTTACACTATCTTATCTAATAACTCACCCCATTCTAACTCTTGGGTCCTTGATACCGGTTGTGGTATTCATATATGTTCTGATTTGCAGGGACTAAGAAGAAGTGAGAATGTGGAGCATGGAAGAATAAACTTAATCATGGGGAATAGGAAAGCTTTACCTGTCACCAAGATTGGAGTTTATACTTTATCGCTAAGTAGTGGGTTTAGTTTAGATTTGAATAAATGTTGTTATTCGCCAGAAATGGCAAGAAATATTATTTCCTTTCATGCATTGTATAAACAAGGTTTCACCTTTTCATTTGATAATGAAGTTGGTTCGATTAATGCTTTCTTTAATAATGTTCTTTATTTTAAAGCATTACCTTGTGATGTTGTGTATGAAACTGTATCTGTGGTTGATAACTTAGGAAATAATGTATTGTGTATTGATTCTGTTAATGATAATAACTTGGATAAAGCATCATTATGGTATTGTCATCTTGGACATATAAGCAAGAAACGCATAGGCCAACTCCACAAGGATGGAGTCTTGGAGTCATTTGACCTAAAGTCAGATGATAGTTGCGAATCATGCTTACTTGGAAAAATGACAAAGTCACCCTTCACAGGTTCTTGTGAGAGGGGTGAAGGTTTGTTGGATCTTATACACACGGATGTGTGTGGGCCCTTCAAACATGCCACAAGGGATGCTAATCGTTATTATTTGACTTTTACTGATGATTACAATAGATATGGATATGTCTACTTAATCAAGCATAAGTCAGAGACTTTTGAGAGGTTTAAAGAGTTTAAACAGGAAGTCGAGAATCAATTGGGCAGGAACATTAAGATACTTCGATCCGATCGAGGTGGTGAGTATCTTAGTTCAGAGTTCCTCGACTATCTTAGGGAATGTGGGATTGTCTCACAATTGACACCTCCCAGGACACCGCAGTTTAATGGTGTAGCTGAGAGGCGTAATCGAACCTTGTTGGATATGGTTCGTTCCATGATGAGTCGAGCTTCGCTACCAATCTCATTTTGAGGGTATGCCTTAGAGACTGCCGCCCATATCCTTAATCTAGTTCCTACAAAGAAAGTTTCCAAAACTCCTCATGAGATGTGGACTGGTAAAGTACCCAAACTAGACCACATTAAGATTTGGGGTTGCGAGGCTTTCGTGAGACGCGAGACTCATGATAAGCTCGAACCTCGAAGTGAGAGGTGTATTTTCATCGGCTACCCGCAGAAATCCTTTGGTTACCTCTTCTACAGACCTAGTGAGAATGTGGTCTTTGTAGCTAGGAGGGCTTTCTTTCGAGAGAGAGAGTTCATAAGCCAAGGAGACAGTGGGAGGCAAGTTGACCTTGAAGAAATTCAAGAGTCAAGTGGTGAAGGAACTTCAAACCCTAGCACTCAACTTGAGGAGGAAACTTCTGTTGAGCCAATTGACAAGTCTGTACCTCTGAGGCATTCCACAAGGGTTAGGAATGCACCTGAGCATTACTATGGATTCCATATTACTGCGGAAGGTGATACACTTATCAGTGATGAGACACTGATAGGTCTGGATGAACCTAACAGTTACGCGGAAGCCATGGCAGGCCCTGAGTCAGCCAAGTGGAAAGAGGCAATGGACAGCGAGATACAGTCCATGTATGACAATCAAGTTTGGAACTTGGTTGAGAATGTACCAGGTCGTAAGACTGTAGGGTGCAAATGGATCTTCAAGAAGAAGACCGACATGGATGGTAATGTACACACTTATAAGGCACGACTGGTTGCAAAGGGTTTCTCACAAACTCCGGGAGTTAATTATGATGAGACCTTTTCTCTAGTGACCAAGATTAAGTCTATTAGGGTTCTGTTAGCCATAGCCGCATTTCATGACTATGAAATATGGCAAATGGATGTCAAAACCGCTTTCCTTAATGGAAAGTTGGCTGAGGATGTTTACACGCGTCAGCCAGAGGGTTTTGTCAACACAGAGTACCCTAATAGAGTGTGTAAGCTTGAGAAAACCATTTATGGGTTAAAGCAAGCACCTCGCAGATGGAATCTTTGCTTTGATGAGAAAGTCAAGGAATTTGGCTTTTCTAGGAGTGAAGATGAATCGTGTGTATATATCAAGGCTAGTGGGAGTATAGTTAGCTTTTTGGTATTGTATGTAGATGACATACTACTCATAGGAAATGACATCCCAACTCTGCAGGAAGTTAAGTCCTGGCTTGGGAAGTGTTTCTCTATGAAGGACCTAGGAGAAGCTGCCTATATTCTAGGGATAAGGATCTTGAGAGACCGGAGTAAAATACTAATTGGACTTAGTCAGAGTACTTACTTAGATAAGGTGTTGAAGAGATTCGGCATGCAGGACTCCAAGAAAGGAGAGTTACCCATCCAGAGTAACGCCAGATTGAGTAAGACACAAAGCCCTAGTACTGAGGCTGAGATAACAGAAATGAGTCGAATACCTTATGCTTCGGCTGTAGGATCGATCATGTATGCTATGACGTGTACTCGACCTGATGTAGCCTTTTCTTTGAGCATGGTTAGCAGGTATCAGGGGAACCCTGGCAAGTCACACTGGATTGCGGTAAAGAATATCCTCAAGTACCTACAGAGGACTAAGGACTGGGTCCTTACCCTCGGTGGGAGTGAAGACTTGAGAGTTGTAGGGTATAGTGATGCTAGCTTTCAGACTGATAGGGATAATTTCCGCTCTCAGTCAGGCTGGGTCTTTACCTTAAATGGAGGAGCAATTTCTTGGAAGAGTTCCAAGCAAGAGACAGTGGCTGATTCAACTTGCGAATCAGAGTATATAGCAGCTAGCGAGGCAGCAAAGGAGGCGATATGGCTGAAGAACTTCATTGGAGACCTTGGAGTTGTACCAGCTATTAAAGAGCCAATGGAAATTTTCTGTGATAGTGAAAGTGCAGTTGCCTTAGCCAAGGAACCAAGGGATCACGGGAGATCCAGACACATCGACAGAAAATACCATTTCATCAGACATCGAATAGAAGAAGGACTCATCGTGGAAAAGAGGGTATCATCGGATGAGAATCCAGCAGATCCCCTCACGAAAGGACTGACTCGGGTTAAGCATCTCCAGCATGCTCGGAGCATAGGGCTGAAGGATGATATTAGATTTAGTAGTTAGATAACCTTGAAATTTGTAAAGTGTAATTGACATTAGATGATGAATAAAAGGTGTTTTATTTATGAGTAAAGTGTTGCTATCTCTTGTCGATCGTTTACTATATTTCTTTTGCATGTTTTGACTTCCAGAATAATTATGTTTGGTATATCATATTATTCGAACCTCCATAGTCGGTCATATGTCGGAAGTAGGTATGAATCAAGACTGTCATGATTGGTTGCAGAGGTCTAAGTTGTTGGACATGGCTACAACACTCATGAGTGCTCATAAGTTCTGAGCATTGGACCCAACCCACGCTCACTGGAATCACTTCATGGAATTTATCTCGAGTGATCGTGAGACGGTAATATCATATAAGTCTTCAAACCTAGATATATGATTTGTTACTTATGAGTTGGTTATGCATTGATTGTACGAAAACGCATTGGTAACTCGATGTTATAAAACGTGCTCTTGTGTATAATTCAATGAGTAGTAGAACAAACATATGAGTCGAAGTTTATCTGTTCCTTCTTGGATTAGAAGCTGATATCTGGGCCCCTCGATGATTTTGTTTTGACCTATGTACCGGGCCCGGTCAGAACTAAGTTGATGTGTTCAATTGAGTTCTATGTCAAACAAATCGGAAATCGGGAAACAAACTGCTGGACACAAAGTAAGACACTGTTCCATGTATTTGTCCGGCTGATATCTAGAACAGAGGATTATATGATCGCTTATCTTAAATGGCGTATCATCATCTTCTCAGTTCCGAGAGACCTTGAAAGAGCTACGATTGCCGATCGGTTCCTGAAGTATTGCAGTTATAGTTATTAGACTTATCCAAGTGGGAGACTGTTGGATAAGGTGTTTAAGTCCATAACTATTTCTGGTATGTACTTGACCCGACCCGACATGGTCCATTTGGGTTGCATGACACCATGCAATTGGATAAACTAAAATGAGAGAAATAACACTTATGGTTTATTAATATATTATAAGTTCTAATATATTAATAATATTATTTAATTAGTTTGATCAATAATTAATTTAGAATTAATTAAGTGATCAAAAGATAACTAATTAAATATATGGGTAGATTATGTAAATCTTCCATATCTTATATAGTGGGCTAAGAGGCTCCATGGATTATCAAGTTGGGTTCCACCCATAGGATGCTCCATGGATGCTCCATGGGAGTTACAAACTCATTGGTCATGGAAATGAAGAGTCATGACACATTAGGGTTTACATGGTGTAACCCTAGGTGTGTCAACACTATATAAGAAACCCATTCTCCACCAAAATCGGCGACACATAAGAAACAAGAGGGCTAGGCCGATTTTAGAAGTGTGTATTCACTCTAAAGTCATTCCAAAAGCATTTGGTGTTGTGTGAAGCATTTGAGGCATCACACTTGCGGTGCTAGGCTCACAAGGTTTCAAGGATCATAAGCAACAACCAGGTAAGTTATTCTATCTTTCATGCAAGTTAAAATTTGTTCCCCATGTATGCTAGATAGGAATATAAGCTTGGAATTCAACTTTGCATGATAATTAGACAAACATAGATCCAAGGTTATTAGGGTTGCATGTACACTTAGGAAGGGTTAGAATGCTCAAAACCCATCAGTAACTTCGTTATGAAGTCCATGGATATCTGTTCCCATTTCCATTATGAGATTGACGATTGTTGTAGTAGACCAGATGGCTTCTGGTACTCAGCTTTGACTTTAGAGAAAGTCAAGTATTTACCGACATATGTGGCAATCTCTGCCTTCATGTTGGGCTACCAATAAATCTTCTTGAGACCTAGATACATCTTATCCGATCCAGGATGTATTGAATATCTTGACTTGTGAGCTACGTTTAGAACTAGACTCATGAATTCACCAAACTATAGGGTCCAAATTGTGTTCATGATATATCGTGTTCCGTCTTCCTTGAGGTCGAACCGTTTGTCCATTCCTCGTAGGTTTTCTTCTACGATATTTTTGCATTTGAGTGCTTCATGCCGAGCATCTTGAATTTGGGAGGTGAGATTGGAGTGGATGGTTACAGTTAAGGCTTTTACACGAAGTGGCTTTGCTTGTTATTTCCTACTTAAAGGGTCTGCTACGACAATTTGCTTTACAATGATGATAACAAAATTCACATTCGTTATCATTTAACAATTCAACCCACCTTTGTTGTCTCATTTTGAGCTCTTTCTGATCGAAGATGTGTGGAAGGTTTTTGTGTTCTGTGAATATGACATACTTTGTTCCGTTGAGGTAGTGTCTCCAATATTTAAGCCAAACATTATAAGTCATGGCTTGTGTAGTTGGCTTTGTTTGGATTAAGTTGTGAGGATACGTATGCAATGAATTTATTCCTTTGCATCAGTACACATCCTAACCCTTGGTGTGAGGCATCACATAATACTACAAATTCTTTTGTTCCCTCTGGAAGAGACAAAATTGGTGAACTGCACAATAATTATTTCAATTTTTGGAAGGCAGACTCTTGTCTGTCTCCCCCAATCGAATTTTTTGTCCTTCTCGGTTAGAGCGGTGACAGCCCTGACTATTTCAGAGAAGTTCTTGATGAATCTCCGATAATAGCCCGTAAGCCCTAGGAATTGGCATACTTCGGTTGGCATCGTTGGTGCCTTCCAATCCTTAACTGCTTCGATCTTTGTAGGATCAACATGAATCCCTTTGCTACTGACCACATGGCCGAGGAAATGCACTTCGTTAATCCAGAACTCGCATTTAGAGAACTTTTCATAATGTTTCTCATTTCTTAACAGTTCTAGAAATAATAGCAATTGTTGGCCATGTTCTTCCTTGGTTCTTGAATATATAAATATGTTGTCGATGAAAAGGATCAGGAAATTATCCAAGTAGGGTTTACACACCCGATTCATAAGGTCCATGAATACGGATGGTGTGTTGGTCAGTCCGAATGGCATAACCAGAAACTCATAGTGACCATACCGAGTCATGAATGTCGTATTTGGAATGTCTTCTTCTTGTACTCTGAGTTGATGATATCCGGATCTTAGATCGATCTTTGAGTAGCAGCAGGATCCTTGTTGCTGGTCGAACAGGCCATCGATCCTAGAGAGTGGATATCAGTTTTTGATGGTGAGTTTGTTCAACTCTCGATAGTCGATGCACATCCTGAAGATCCAACCTTCTTTTTGACTTACAATACCGAACCTCCCCATCGAGAGAAGCTTGGTCAGATAAAGCCTTTTTCAAGAAGCTATTGAATTTTACTGGATTGTTGTTGCAGTTCTGATGGAGACAGGCAATAAGGAGATCTTGCCACATGCGCTGTACCCGGGATTATGTCAATTCAGAATTCGACCTATCTAACTGGAGGTACTCCAGGTAGATCCTCTAGGAATACGTCCGGGTAGTCACATACTTGCAGAATGTCTTGGATTTCCTTATCATTGCCTTGCATATCAACCACATGGTCAAAGAAAGCGAAGCATCTATTTTGCAAACACTTCCTTGCCTTCATGCAAGAGTTGAATCTTAGATTCTTTCCTGATTTATGTCCTTAAATAACATGATCTTCGATGTTGGTTAAAGGTAGTCAAACAACCTTTTCTTAGCAAAATATTTATGCTCGATGAAGTGATAACCAATCCATTCTGATGATTACATCGAAACTGCCAATGGCCATCGACATTAGGTCGACGTGAAAGACGTGGTTATTCAGGGTGAGAAGGCAATTAATGAGTATTTCTAACATGCTTTGTAATTGGTTGTTTGCTACTTCTACCATGTAAGATTCATTAAGTTTGCATGATTTATGGTTATCCATGCTTCTAAAATTATGGGAAACAAAGCTTATATCAGCACCCGTATTAAATAATATGCAAGCATAAATATTGTTGATAGGAAACGTACCACTAACCACACTTGGTTCATGGAGAGCATCTCCAACACCTATCACAAATGCTTTTCCTTGGCCACCCTGATTCTTCAGTTTCGGGTAGTTCTTATTAAAATGTCTTAGTTGACTGCATTCGAATCAGTTACGACTAACTCTTACAGCAGTGGTTGAGGTTGTATTGTTTGGGGTCTTTTTGCAAAACTTAGAGGTGTGACCTACTAAGTTACATATACTACAGACCATGCAGTTTCCGACACAGTGAAAATGACACTGGGTACAGTGGGGTAAATTCCTAGAGTAGAGCTATGATGGGGTGGGAGTGTTTGTGATTGCGGCGTACACAACCACATGTTCTGGATTTGGTTTGCGATGCTTGAAGTTCCCCTTTGACTTGCCATGGAACTTCCTTTTTGTACTCCCAACCTGGTTCTTTTTAGTTTATAGGGTCATGGTACCGTGGCAGATACACTACTCAGTTAACTGATAGCCCAATTGATTGGCACTATCAAAGGTAGTGGGTCTGGATGAAGTAACCAGACCTTAAATTGGTGAAGCCAATCCCCAGATATACCTTTCGGTCTTTTGTGTTCCGGGTTCACCATTCCCGGGAAAAGGTTAGCGAGGTCGTTAAATTGGGAGGTGTAAGCAGTCAGCTCTGATCCTTTCATGGCAGGGTTCCAAATTATAGAGAGTGATCGATTCCAGAAATCCTATAGCTTTCCAAATTATATAGAGAGAATTGAAATCCTACCGATTTTAAATGATAGAGAGAGAAGTTTGGAGTCTACTAGATGATCGATTGGGAACTATGGGTTTCTCTGCTATGACGGTAGCAGAGCTATTAGTTATTTTTTTTCTTCGGGTTTAGTCGAACTAGGAAAAAGCTGAAGGTTATCCCATACTTTTAAGTATTTAAAATGTATACGTTGTTTTGGGGTTGATATAAGGTTTCAAAGGGACTAGGTTTCTGCAGCAAACCTTGAGAACATCCTTCAATCTCTAAAACTCGCAAACCGTTGTAGTTAGTAAAACTCCATGCTCAAGTTTGGTTGTGTACCGACCCGACCATAAGGAACATAAGTGTATGTTCCAGGTTTATTTGTGGTATGGCTTGTGTATGGTACTAACCTTAGTTGAGGCGTTTAACCTTAAGGGTTGAGTTGGTAGTTTTAGTTGAAAGGATGTTTAGAATTTTATTAAGTGTTCTCATCGTGGGTCAGAGTATATATAACTGTTATATATTATAGTTGGCGAGGTTTGTAGTATTATTAAATTTTGTTTTGTACTCCAAGACTACAAATATAGATGAGGGTCTGACAGGAAACACTGGAGGGTATGATCATTTTGGCAATTAAGCTGTTCTGAAATCTAGCAACCCATGTGGCCCTTCAAACCAAATCAACGTACCGTAAGTAGCCTAGACGAAGTGTAATGAATAATAATACTTTTATTAGGAGCTTGTAGCTATAGTTGTACTCCTCTTTCGACGATACAAGTTCTCTATAGCCAATTTAGCTCTGATACCAATTTAGCTCTATAGCCAATTTAGCTCTGATACCATCTTGTTGTTTGAATACAAGGTTCTTACATATAATAATAATAGTACATGAATTGCCTTAACAAATAGGCAGATAACACAACAAAAAGTAAACTAGGTTGCCTGAAATCCATTCCGTCTTGAATGTCTATTTAGTGTTCCCTGAGAATACATATAATTTTGAGGGTCAACACAAGGTTGGTGAGACTTACAGGTTTTCTGCTAACAATAGTAATACTATTAAAAAAGTCTAAAAAGTATTTTCTTTGTAAGTATAACCATAGTTAAAATTGTTTTTGTAACGAGTCTTTGAAAGCCAAAATGTATTTTTGCATAACTAATTCCATACTTAAAAATAGCCTTGATAGCAACCAAGCCCATGCTTTATAATGAGAGAAAGAGAGAGAGACCACAAGTAAATCCATACATAAAATAGTTTTGAAAGTAACCAAGTCCATGGTTTGTAGTGAGAGAGAGACCATAAGTAAATTCATACTTAAAATAGTTATGAAAGCAACCAAGACCATGGTTTGTAGTGAGTGAGAGAGAGAGGGATTCTAGTTAATGTTTATAGTGAGTCCTATAACCGAGTTATGTGACTGAATTAACCCCTACAATGTGTCATTGGACGTTGCAGTAACAATAGTATAAACCTATCACCCGCTTCGATTGATCAGTCGAGGTTCTAGCTAGGAAACGCATGTAGGGATGTCAACCACGTATAGATCTATACATACGTATCTCCCTCCGAAGATTAACGGTTATAGTAGTGTGGGTCTGCTAAGCGTTTAGACTTACCTAATGAATATAGTCTCACTAAAAAGCCCATAACTAAGGTATGTGAATAGCTCTCATCCCTAACTTATAAGTGGATAAGTTACTAGGCATAATGAGTTGTATAGAGTTTATAAAAGTCGAGTATATTGGGTATGTATGTATAATGTAAGGTACTCGCTTTTATGAGAGGGTCATCTCAAAGTTATGATCATAAGTACATGTATAAGTTTTAAGTTATAATCTTTATAACTTATATACATATGCATTTAAACATATATATAAACATGTATGAAATAAGTTTGATCTTTAAATAGTACCAAGGTTTTGTCACACATATATATATATATATATATATATATATATATATATATATATATATATATATATATATATATATATATATATACATATATATATATATATATATATATATATATATATATATATATATATATATATATATATATTTGAAAGACAAAACATGAAAATTAATCTAGAATGTCGATTCTGTCCCTGTTTTAGAAAATTTCTAGAAAAATCATCGGGAGTTGAATTAGGATCTGTAAATTCTCAAGGCTTAGAAATTGAGTCTAAGTTGTCCCTAATTTTTTTTCCTTACCTCATATAAACCCTAACTAAGGTGAAAAAAACAATTTTTACAGAAACCATTTTTACAGACTGGTACAAAAAAGGAATGCAATGATATGCAGTTTTGCAAAAATTATAATAAATTGTAGAAAGATCGTATCAATGTGTGCGAGTAGTCCCTGAAAAGGTATCGATCTGAGTCGCCTACATAAAAAACAGTTTTTCAAACTATAGGGTTTAAGATGGGCAAAACAGGTCTTGAATGAACCATAATTTTTCACATCAAAATGATAGCATTTTGTAGTTTGTTTTTCAAGAGTGTTTTTGCATATACAAAATATGTGAGCACATGTATTCCCCCCACAAATGTATAAAATCTATAAAATCTGGGAAGAACCACGAGAAAACACGAACTCGTAATTAAGGAAGTAAACTCAGACTTTTTTGGACTTGAAATAACGCACTAAATAAAATTAAAAACTTCGAGATTGGACTTGGAAAGCACACAAAAATGTCAATAACAAGGTGGAAGGTGGTGGTGGTCGAAGGAGGGGCTGAAAGAGGTGGTTCTTGGTGGTTATCGACGAACAAAGTCCACTTCAGGTACGGTGTTCTAAACTGAGAGAATAGAGAAATGGAGAGAGGTGGAAGGATGGTAAATGTGTTATGAAATGAGGAGGCATGGGTCCTTTCTATAGCCTAAGTAATCCTCAAGGCTAGCCATGCACCATTCCTTCTTCGTTAGACAAACACACCTACAAACCCATGCTTTGTACTTTGTTTATGTGTGCACTCAACAAGGTAAGATGGAAGGGCAAGGGTATGCTTTGTACATTGTTTATGGGTGAACTCAACAAGGTAAGATGGAAGGGGATGGGTATTTTGCACATGGTCAAGGCCAGGAAGAAAGAGTTGGCTGATTTTTGGCTCCATGCAAGGTGGCATGTACTTGCATAATGTCATCTTTCTCCAAAATACCCCAAAAACTTCCTAGATTTGTGTACCAAGATGCTGACATCTAATATATTTTTTAAAGTGTCATATGATAGACTAGAGTCCAAGTATTCCAAAAACCCGAATGGATTAATTTTTCGAGTTGCAGAACTCCAGGAAATCGCGTTTAAAGTTTTGTGTCTAATTGACCCGAAACGTCCAATTTTTCGACTTTTGCAAATATATTTGCTAAAAATATTTCAAGTATGGAATAAAATGTTAGACCATAGTCTGAGTCGAAAGACCCTCTCAGAATTTTCATCTGAGGTGTGCAAGTGCCTCAACGGATAGATATGGTTTTAGTAGTTTAAAGAAAATTAATGTTTTACTAGATTGTTTTCTTATAGGAGTCGTATATTTTGCATACGAACTCCGTTTAGGACGTTCTTTATAATTTTGAAAACAGGTGAATATGTACTACGATAGTAGTGTATTTTCTTCCCTCACAACTACTTAATACGAATTTTCAGTTTTTCAGGCGTATTAACTAGGGTTGGAGTTTGTGCTTTGTGATTCATTTGACATTTTCCACAAATGTAAGCACGATACCATCTGGTATCTTATAATATTTGTAATGACACTATATCTTTTTCAAAATATTCATTTAAGCTCAATAGTTCAAATTACAAAGAGGTTTGCGGTGAATTTACCGTCTACAGTTTTAGACCTAAATTTCGAGATGTCACAGAGAGGTTGTTGGGGATTTAAATGAATATGGTGCAAATAAATGACTTGCACCATATCCACTTGGATGATCTATGTTACAAAATTTATAAAGATATATATATATATATATATATATATATATATATATATATATATATATATATGGCATTTTCTTATTATTTTATACTATGTTTTTATGCTATTTGCAGCTAAAAGGTACTTATAATACTTTAATTAATATTTTACATGTATAATATGTTGCTAGAGCAAAAAGGAAGCGAAAAGGCTGGAAAATGGAGTTGGATTGCAAAAATGAAGAAGTTGGCTGAAGTAGCCCATTAGCCTAGCGTACGCGGCTGGGTCAAGACACGTTTTTACTACCTTACGGCCAGCGTAATTCCATGTACGCCCAACATACGATGTCGATTTAAAATTGTATATATAGCCATTTTTCGTTACCCTAGAGAGGGATTACAACTTTCATCCATCCTTGGTTGACAAGAAACATATTTGCTGCCGTTTTGAGGGTCTAAAATGCGGTCGGAAGGCTGTTAGGTTCATAGGAGCGATATCTGAAGGATTAGAGAGCGGATTCATGCCAGAAATCATTTGGTTCGTTGTTCCGAGCATGATTATCGTTCCAATATGATTCTTTATGCATTTAGTTTCTGATTTAGGGATGTAAAAACCCTTTTGCTTTATGTTTATGATTAGATGAGTCCTTGAATTTGTGGCTAAATTGCTTTGCAATTTATTGTTTCTTATTCAATTTATTATGTTTGCATGATAAAAGATCCTTATGTGTTGAAATTGCATTCTTATTTGTTTATTGTTGAGCATTGTTAGGTTAGATGAACAATCTAGTTTGATGTGCTTGAATCATATGAGTTTATGAGTTATAAATTTGTATGAATAGTATTTGATCAAAACCTAGGGTTAAACAGTAAGTTTGTGGTGTAAATGTGTAAGTCCACATGTGGTGACCACTCATATATAATTAGCTTCTTTATCTTTGATGTTAATAATTAAGTCTCTCATAATATGAACTGAATACTGATTTTTATGGTAATTAGTGCACTTGATCACTGTTACTAAAAGTCTTGAAAGTGAAACGATTAGTTGTTTAAACGTAGAGACGAGTCCTATTAGGAATCGGTGAACAAACAATAAATAACTTCTCTGTGAGAAATCATCTATGATTTTGAGATGTAATTTGTCTAAAACAAAGTACCTAAATAGATTTGTCTTCGGTCAGGTTATCGAGATTTGATGTTTAGTTGTTTATTTTTTATTAAATTCCATAAAACCCCTTTTTAATGTTTTTGTGTGTTTAGTGTAACCTATAATAAAAAACTCCAAATTCATTCACCACCGTTTCCCTTCTGTTCGACACCTGATCTTACCACACTATAATGTTGCACAATTAGGTACACTGCCTAGTTTGCTTATTAGTCCGTTGTGATAAAATCAGTTTTATAAATTTAAAACTTCAGCAGTTAATTCACATATATAGAAACACACATTATATATATATATATATATATATATATATATATATATATATATATATATATATACTCAAAAAATGATAATTGTCTCACATCATCATCATGGGAAAGTGTCGAAGAAAAGAAGACCCACATGCCAAAAATTGCAAGAAACTCCTAAATAATAGTTAGGATAATGTGATTACTCATAAATTCCACATATAAAGCATCTAACCTTGAATACAAGTGATGCATAATCTAACATACCATTACCAGTCATTAGTCATTAAACGTCATCAATAGCCATTTACCATGAATTTTAGGCTAGAAAAACTTAAGTTATTCACATTCTATCATAAATGTACAAATTAAGTGAGTAAATTTCATTTGTTATCATTTGTACTTCAAACCATAATCTTTTAAAATATCATTTAATGAATATACACATAGATACATATTATACCAAGAAATTTGGTAAATATTTATTCATACTTCTTTTCATAAAATTCATTATTTGCTATAACAGGGATAAGCATTTAGTACTTACTCGCCTCAATAGATTTTATAGCTTCTATGACATCATTTCCATTCTAAATGGGTTGAGAACACAAGTGTGACCCATGAATCGTAATATATGTGTTAAAATCTCATAAATCAATTATTAAGCTCTCCAAAACAAATTTTTTTTGTTTCAAAGTCTTTCTTGTGTTTAAATATGAAGATAGGTAAAAACGGGGACTGATTTGGATAATGGATGCAAAAGTTATGACATTTTCAAGTTTTGTCCCAAAAGACTACACGCTCCTGTAATTTAAGTGTGGACAAAAATATAGGCGTGCTTTTGTTCACCTCAATTACATCTTACACAATTTCTGTTATATAAACCTTAAATAATGTTCATGTGACAATTAGGGCGTGTTTGGCAAAAGTAGCTGTTAGCCGGAAGCGGGTAGCGGTTAGCTGGTAGCGGGTAGCTGGTAGTGTGTAGCGGGTATCGGGTAGCTGGTAGCAGGAAGCTGTAGGTTTTATTTGTTATATGAATGTTTGACAAAAGTAGCTGGAAGATTTTTGAAATATATAAAATTACATAAAAGGACAATTGATTAAAAATAAACAAATATATAAATATATTTTTAAGGGTAATTATGGAAATTGATTTCAAAAGCTCAGTAGCGTTTTGTTAAACGCTACATGAAGTAGCTTTTAGAATTGGAGCATTTTGTTTAAACTAAAAGCTAAACACTCGTACTGCCAAACGAAGCTTTTTGTTTAAACTAGAGCGTTTTGTCAAAAGCTAAAAGCTAGAAGCTCCCAAACGCTTCCAAAAGCTCCGTGCCAAACACGCCCTTAGTGTCAAAATTTATTGCGGATCAAAAGTTCATTGGTTCACTCTTTTAAATATAGTTCACCATTGAAATTACTTATATATATATATATATATATATATATATATATATATATATATATATATATATATTATTATATATATATATATATATATATATATATATATATATATATATAGTAGAATTGAATAGATTCTAAAGATATGAAATCATGCTTTAAATAAAGTAAGGATTGCACATGAGTGTAAATAAAATTTTTATTTGATAAGAGTATGTGAATTCGATTACAACTTTTGAGCATAAGAACTCGCAAAAGACATACCCTACTTTCTCACTAACATTCCTTTATATAGATTCACAACCCAAAGAGTCTGTTAGAAAAACATCTAATAGAAAAACGACACCTAGATAGTAACATCTTGTATATTAGTTAAGCTCACATCACTACAAAAACTAGGTAGTTAACTGATGTGTTTTATTTATGCACTAGTTTTTTTTGTTTATAAAGCCATATCAAATCTCTACTAGTCTTAAACACAAATAGACAGTGTACCTAACCATCAAGTAATATAGTTTAAGGTAAGAAAGGGTGTCGAACACAGGCAATGGGAATAGTTTAGATCAAATAATTCAAGTGTTAAGTAAAATTTTAACATAAAAGTAAAAAAGGGAGTTTTTGTTTAAAATAATTAAACTACTTTTAAATACTCAAATAAAGAAAATGAAACTAAAAAACTAAATTAAAACAATAGATAAGAAGTACTTCCACTAGAATACGAATCCCCCAAGTTTCTATGCTTGATTTATTAGAAGTGCAATGGATTAATCAGTTGATTACCGAATTGTAATATGACTAGTTATTGGATCCAAAAATTATTGTCAAACAAAATGGTTTGAAAACAATAAGTTGGATCCAAAAGTGAATCCAAGAATTTGGTTCGGAATAGGTTTAACTTGGAAAAGTTAGATCCGAAATTGAATCTGATTTGGAGGTTGGTTACTCGGAAATGTGGGATTTGAATTACAATCCAACAAATACAATGTGAGTCTGAATTAAACATAGGGTGGATGGGATTGGTTTTCTTAGAAAAATAGTCTTGGAAAAAATGTTATGTGACATTACATGACTTCATTTAATGCACATCTGGAAAAAAAAAATAAAGGTTAAAGGCAGGTGACAAAAAAAAATGGTCTGGAAGGCTTTGTCGGGTACAGGAGAAAAAAAGGGAGTTTTTGATTTTCCACGGTCTGGGAACTTGGAATCAAAATGTGACATTAACAATAAAATCGTCTAAATTTTGTCTAGTTTTCAGAACATCTTGAATCCCATCAATCGGAGTTACGAATCATGAGATATGTCCAAAACACTGAAGAGAGGTCAAGTTGCTAACAACATCCTTTTTGCGTCCTTTTTAGCTTCGTTCTCCTCCTTTTGTATCCCAACTCCTATTTTAACTGTAATTAAACATTTTGAAGCATACAAAAATGTCATATATCTAAATATATAACACTTTAATCAAATATATTATGAAAATGGCCTAAAATATATAGTTAAATAAGGCCACATCATTAACCTACGAAACAAAACATTCATTTGTAACAAAATATTGAAGTCTTATGATATTACAAGTACGAAACCTTTCACACTAAAACTCAGACACAACAAATATGTATTCCAAGACATAAACCTAACAAATATATATATATATATATATATATATATATATATATATATATATATATATATATATATATATATATATATATATAGAGAGAGAGAGAGAGAGAGAGAGAGATAAGATCGGGTGATGACTCTTTTTTCGGTGTGAACTCGTGAGAACACCTTAAAAAAGTTGAAAAAAAAAATAAAAAAAATACAAATCATAAAAGTGAGCATAGTACTACATCAGAGAGAAAAAAAAATTGGAAATTTTTTTTGGATCATTAAAATTGAAGCATGATTAACTTTTTATGATCTATGATTCAGTTTTATTGATCCAAAAAAAATTTCCAATTTTTTTTCTATCCGATGTAGTACTATGCTCGATTTTTTGATTTGTATATTTTTTCAATGTTTTTAAGGTGTCCTCACCGAAAAAAAGTCCTCGCCGGAACCAGACTGTATATATATATATATATATATATATATATATATATATATATATATATATATATATATATATATATATATATATATATATATATATATATATATATATATATATATTTACGGTCTGGTTCCGGTGAGGTCTTTTTTTGGGTGAGGACACCTTAAAAACATTGAAATATATATATATATATATATATATATATATATATATATATATATATATATATATATATATAGACACACACACACACACAGACATGGGATGGTTCAAATAAAAACAATATATAAAATGAGAACGTGAAAACACTACATTTAAGTTATTATTCATTTATAAATTTTGTATATATACAACTTTATGTTATTATTCACCATTAAATATACGAATATTTATATGTTAATATTCATATTAAATTTTACTACAATACTTCAAATATACAAAATTTATCACATAAAATTAACGTTAAAATGAATATATGAATAATCATTTCTTAGTATTCACATTGAAATTTACAACAATTTTAAATAAAAAAATCATAACAGAAAAAATTGTTCTCATATTCTCAGTTTATTTAGTGTTCATACACACACATCGATAGAGGATAAAAAATCATGAATTTTTGTATATTCATGGGTTTTTCGATAAAACTTGACTTTAAAAAAAAATAAAGTTAATTTGTTTTTCTATTTTTTGGTGCATGCACACGAACTAAGAAATATGCAACCTTTACTTTGGCCATCAGTCATTTGGATTTCTAACGCTCATGATTGATTCCTCTATTAAACACACACACACACACACACATATATATATATATATATATATATATATATATATATATATATGTAAAATTCAAGGTGAAGTAAATAGAGGAGTGAACCAAAGAAATTTTATCTACATGTAAATTTGGCACTAAAATTCACATGTGTATTAATATTGATGGATATTGGGGCTCAGACCTATAACAAATCTTGGTAATATTACCGTAAATAACAGTGTCCTTTTGGGTTACACGTAAGAACAAAAATGAAGCAGATTAGAAAATATATTTATTTGAGGGACTTGTTTTGTTAATTAAGGAATATGAAATATTCCAAAATGATGTGAATTCCAAATTAAGTTTGGTAATTATCTCTATGGATTCAAATCACATCACTATAAATAGAGGGCTCAAGATTCGATTTTGGCAATTGTGAAAAATACCTCTAAGCCTAAATACTTAGGAATCCTCAAAAACCCCAATGAATCTCGAAGTGGTGTTCCCAAGCCATGGAAACGTGTTCTCCATGTCGTGGTCGACGAATAAAACCGAGATATCGCTTTTGTTTGAAGTTCATTATTCGAGGATTCCTTGGATTTGTTTCATGTTTTTCTTTGTTGGCGCATTTATAGAAGAGGAACTCTATGTTGGGTTCTCTAGTCCGATCAACTGGCTCATCAAAAGAAGAAACGTACAAAGAAATGAAATGCATGTTTTTCCTACTTTGTTTATCCTATCAATGTTGCATAGATTAGTTAACGTCCCAAAATTTAAGACCAAAAATTTCATTTTATTAATAATAAAACCATCATTCAAATAGTGTTCATAAAACCAGAAAAGAAAATTATAGTATATTAGTCAATGATCTCAATACATTTGAGTCAAATAAACGGAAGTCGTGGTATGTGTGCGGTGCGATCATCCTGAGCTCTTCCCCTTCGATTCAAAAGTACCTGAAACATAAACTGAAAACCGTAAGCACGAAGCTTAGTGAGTTCCCCAAAATACCTCATACCATACATATCTAACATATAATGACCCATGCCTAAGAACCATCGGGCCCCGCCCGACATCGACCTCCGCCCGGAACAGATCTGTCAGAATATAAGATGGTCCCCACCTATCACATTCATCAGGCCCCACCCGACATTCATACAGACACATAAACACATTCAAGAATCACTAAGATAAATAGCATAAAATACACCCATCAGGCCTCGCCTGACATCGGACCCCACCCAGTATACATATCACATACCACACATGCAAGAGTTAGACAGACAACTAGCATCCAAATCATAATAAATCATGGTCCGACATTGGTGGCCTCGACCCATCAATCACAGTGAGGAGACTCACCTCAAACTGCAGAAAATTAGTTAAATGATCAAACAGCTGATCCAAAAAAATCCGCGTGCTAAACAATTAAACAAAACCCTAATTTATAATTAGGTCAAAATTCATAATCGGGGTCCCCGACCCAACACCTTCAGCCTCTACGGAAAAAGACTATTCTACCTTTTCCCTTATTGGGCCCAACTAGCTTGACCCAATAACCCTATAGTGGTTCAAAGCCCAATAACGGTCCAACCCACAAACCTAAGGTCCAACTATGACCCAAAAGATATAGAGCCCAAAATCTAGCTAAGGTCGAAAGTCCAATGGGAGTCCAAGTCCAAAAGAAGGCCCAAACAAAAGAACCCTAATCCCAGCGTACGCCCTAGATACTCTTCGTAAGCACTGCATATGTGTGTTAACCCAACCTACAGCCTGCTGACCTAGTACGCGCAACGTACTACTAAGTACGCCCGACGTACTGGCCAGAGTTCTAAATCCAACTTATGGTCTTATTCCCTTAAGAACTCTTTGTCCAATCTTCAGATCTAAGTCTTGTGGAACATCTTAATCCATAAATTCATGAACTTGGAGCCTTTGCATGGCTCAAAAGAACCCAAACCTTACTTTAGCATTCTACTTTCACCGAATGGACCTAACCACATGCATGGTTGATCCACAACCATCAAGATGCTAACTTTATGGCCTAAGAACCTCAGAAACATCAAGAGAAGCAACTACTCACTTATGGTGTGGAAGAAACCCACTAGATCTCAACATAGGGCCAAAAAGGGACCAAAACTTCATAAAGACTAGATCTAAGCATACAAGGATAAAGTTCCAAGGTTTATACCTCAATGAAGCTGGAAATGATGAGTGCAGTCTGGACCTACAAGTTCTCCTTTGATCATGGCTCCTTCTTCCAAGCTCGTCTTCCTCAAATCTCACCAATATACACTAAATACGCACACAATAGGGTCAAATCTCCTCAAGAGGGGCTACGGTTTTGAAATAGGACTCAAAGGGAAATGGATGATGAGAAATGAGATGATCATGGGTCATAATTTTGTTTAAATTGGGTCTAAACCCTAAATTTTAGAGTTTGTCCCATGGGTGTGTACACCCTGCGTACGAGAAGTACTCCCCGCGTACTCCCAGATTTCCGAAAATGGAAAAATTGTCCCCTATGGACCAAATCTTCAAAATATTTACATACCAAGGGTCAAAAATGAAAAGTACCTTGAAATGGGTGTTACAATTATCCCCAACTTGAATCAGACTTCTTCCTCGAATTCCTCTGTCGCAAATAGCTCTGGGTAATGCTCCACCATCTCGTCCTCAGGCTCCTACATCCATTCAGACCCCTTTAGGTGTTGCCACTGCACCTCCACCAACTCCACAACCTTGATCCTGAAGGTTTTTGTCTTCTTGTCGAAGATCCAAGGAATAAGAAACTCGACCCACCCGAGCTACAACCCAAAAAAGGACCGATGTACCTGGGGCCCCAATTTCCCCTCTTCCTGAATCAGATGTCTCATTTCCAAGGTGACACCTTCTGGAGAACCATATCCCCAACCTGGAACTCTAGATTTGATCGGCGTTTGTCGGTATAGCTCTTTTTCCGACTCTAAGCTATCTGAAGTCTACCTTGAACCTGCTGTATCAGCTCGATAGTCTTGAGCACCACCTCAGTACTCCCCATGACTCGCTGACCAACCTCACCCAACATATCAGGGTCCTGCACTTCCTCCCATAGAACATCTCAAAAGGAGGTTTATCAATGTTGGCCTGATGACTATTATTATACGAAAAATACACCAAAGGTAGATGCGTATCCTAACTCCCACCGAAATCAAATACACATTCCCGGAGCATATCCTCCAGGGTCTTGATAGTACGCTCACTTTGGCCATCAGTCCGCGGGTGGAAAGCTATGTTGAAATGCAGTCGAGTACCTAGCTCCTTGTGACAACCGTCAAATTTCGGTCAAGTCAAAGTCAACAAGTCAAACCGGTCAACTCCAATAACCCTTGTATGTTAGGGTTTACGTTATGTAATCACTATACAATTCGCTATTTTAATGAGAAATCATCATTTGGAAAGTTCATGTGTTTGATTTTCCTTAGCCTTAACAGTACTAAACAACGAACCAAAACGATAAAACATTATTGCACACTCATCGGGAGTGTGTACGACACTAAAACACGGTTTAACGGGGTTTACGAACCTTGCGTTATGAAGCCGGACACTCAAATTAATCACAAACGAAACCTCTCTAAATCGTTTTCACTCTATCTCTTTCTATTTGAAATCTCTCCCAAATCTCTCTTAAAAGTTCCCATAACTTTTTGGAATCATTCGGGTCATCCCGACCCTTAACCGGGTCAAAAACCACTTGAAACGGGGTAAAAACGGGTAAAATAGCCTTAAGGACCCAAAACGGAAACTTCAGGACCGAAGCCTCTCATCCGAGGCCTCGGATCCGAAGCCTCTCATCAGGACCGAAGTTGAAGCCTCTCAGGAGACCGAATCCAAAGCCATCAGACAGCAGCCTCGCATGCGAGGGTCCGAAGTCTCGGCCCCCATCCGAGAGGTCTCGCAGACGGCCCCTTTTTACCGGTTTTTCGACTACGACTTCGTTTTAACTCCGTTTTTCATTATTTTAACGTGGGATTTTCACCCAAAACTTTATTTTATAAACTAAGGCCCCAAAATATATAAATCTCCAGGGTTTTTATAAAAATATATTAAAAGAATTAGTGGTTGAACTAATTATTGAGGGAATATTTGCTTTTCCTTAATTTATGGCAAAAGCAAACCACCACCACCTCACTCTATGATTAGCCACTCTTTCCCACTACCCCTTGTCACCTTAGTGGACCTTTACACCCAATCTCCAGCTCTTCCCACGTTCTAAGAGCTGGAGAATTGGTCATCTCTCCTCATTCTCATTAACTTCTTTCATTCTACACTTAGCAACCAAAGAACACTCTCCAAAATTCTCTCATCTTTTCTCTCAACTTCAAGAACTTCAAGGCTTTCTCCAGGGATTTCTTTCTTCAATTAGTAAGTATCTTCATCATTCATATGATTATTACACTCCATTCTACTCAAATCATTGATATCTTACACAAATTCCATCTTATTCGGTGTTAGATTCTCGAATCATCAAGATATCTTCTTAGTGTTCTTGGGTTGAACACTTCCTCTCTCTTACTTTCATCTACTGAAACCACATAGGGTGAGTTCATACCCCTACATTTACATGTTTTTCTTAAGTTTTAAGGGGGGAATACAAGTAAAATCATCAAGAACACAATTAAACTTTTTCTATCAGATTACATCAGAAAAGATGAACTTCGATCACGGACTGTTTTGGTCAACTTAAATATTTTAGTTTTCAAAACTGTTCCAGGTGCAAGTAGCTCAAACTCTTAGCTTTAAAATGGCTACTTGTACATCTCCATATGAGTTTGCTACAATTTATGGTGATTTTTACAAAACTGCCTATCATTTCAGAGGCAAACCCGGACCAGTCTGTGATTATGAACATTTTCACCTCTGTTAGAGATCGCTAAAAATCATGATAAAATTTACGAACAAACTAGACTCATATTCCAAACTCTCAGAATTTGCGGATTTGGGTTTGGAGCTTTGATGATTTTTCTATAAATTTTCTAAGAACAGTAACAGAAACTGTATACAATAAAAAGTTGCTGTCAATTTCATTTCACCTTGTAACATGTTGAGCAAGGTGTATATCTTTATGTGATTATATGTTATTGCAATATATGACATTTTATCTTAACATTTAGACACACATCAGTTTACAAATGGATTTGGACATATAAAATATAAAGAATAACAAGTGATTATAATCAAAGTACAACCGATACATTCAAACATTTAATAAACTATTTTGAATATAGTTTGCATACATTACTACGTACTACCCTTGGTTGATAAACTATAATAGGTATAGTTTGTGATACATTACATAACACATACATTTAAAAAGGGTACATTTATACAAAAGATATTTTCATTAAGCAAGGTACGGCCATACGGTACCAAGTTTTCATAACACGTAATTCCGTTAATGACTTTATGAAACATTACATAACACATACATTTAAAAAGGGTACATTTATACAAAGGATATTTTCATTAAGCAAGGTACGGCCATACGGTACCAAGTTTTCATAACACGTAATTCCGTTAATGACTTTATGAAACATTACATAACACATACATTTAAAAAGGGTACATTTATACAAAGGATATTTTCATTAAGCAAGGTACGGCCATACGGTACCAAGTTTTCATAACACGTAATTCCGTTAATGACTTTGTGAGACATTTACTTCAAATTACCATTAAGTCCTGTATTGTAACCAGAGTCTCCTTGAGGGAGAGCGTGATAGTTGTGTATAGATCTATATTGGGTTTGACAAACCCACACCTAAACTGCATGCAACAGTTAGACCGATAGGTCTGGGGTGACAAATGTCATAACATTTCCGACGCCTGAAGAACGTCGTTTTAGGCAACCTTGGTCATAGTATGGTTATAATAAACTCACATAAAGTATTAATAAATATTGGAATTTACGGGAACTTCATTAAAATTTAACGAGTTTATGTCGATTTAAACTTGCATTGTTTTACTATAAATATGACAAATTACTTGTTCATTTCGGTCTTTGGGTTTTAAGACTACATTTACACATTAAGGAAAATATTGGATTTTCTAACATAAATACTACTTTTACAAACGAAAGGCTTTTAATAATACCAAACAAAAGCTTATGAACTCACCAACCCTTGTGTTGACACTTTTTCAAACAACTTGTATTCTCAGGAAATCATTAAACAGGTAACCAAGTGCATTTGAGGATGGGACGCTAAGGCATCTACTATTTCATATTTTGTCAACATAATGTAATTGATTCGTAAACATGTAATTCATACAATGATGTAACTTTTTCAATTATATATATGTTGGTTGGGTTTGCTTGAATTACTATTACAATTGTTGTTATGATACTATACATGAAGTCCTCCACCCCCGGACGTTTCCGCCATCCTTGGTTTGGGGGTGTGACAGATTGGTATCAGAGCACAGTTTATAGTGAATTAAGTATATCAAACCACATAAGATATACAAACTATAAACACAATTGGGACTAATAGTCTCTGATTTGTGCATTTTTCAAATAAATATACTTTTAGAAAATGAATGGTTTCTTATTAAAAGTATAAATACATGCATACATGCTCACATAGTGTCATAACTAGAAGAACATAAAGTAAAAGAAGAGGAGTTGTACATTATGGGTATGCCTTGGTATATGTAAATCAAGTCTGGGAAGGATATAGCCTGATCAACTATATCTGTTCGAGGAGTGACTTGCATATACTGGGGGATAGTCATAATGGGCAACAAATCTAACAACCTAACTACACCCTACAGGGAATACTTTAAGAATCGAATCTAAACACCTAAAAATACTATAGGAGTATTTGGTGATACTATAACCAACTTATGTGAAAACTAAAGACCTCTATTAGTAGGCCTATGATAACTGAGTGCATACGCCAAGGTTATACATAATTAAAGATATTATAGACTCAGAATCTATGACTATTGCTCTACTTCCTGTTCCTTGTTTGGTTGTGGACTTAGAGTAGAGTCATTTATTCGAAAGTCTATTCTATCTCAAATTATGTATAACTGATATGCACTACGTGATTATAGACGTAATTAATAAGGATCACCCCTATAAGTAATTATAGGATTAGGCGTCTATTAATTATCTCTTCTAGCACGAGCAACATGATGTGTAAATTTTAACGCCCGTACAAAACCTACTTCTACCTACTACCATAACTCCGTCTCCAAGACGTTAACAGAAACACCAAGAATAGTTCACTAAAGTGCGAAATTATACATGTGTATATAAATGGTAAGGATATTTACTAAAAGGTTTATCAATGAAATAGGCATGCATTTTATTTCATTGAATCTCACTACTTGGTATTACAAACAATTTACAACTGGTAACTCTAAGATTCTTTAGGTGTACCTCGAAGTTATGTGTAATTAAGGAATGATTGACCTAGAAATGGTGAGTCCGCCTTAGGACCTGTTCCTTGTTTGGTTGTGGACTTAGGGTAGACTCATTAGGATCAACAGTCTAATAAAATTTTAATTACACATAACTGGGGGCATGTCAAGTGAATCTTAGGGGTGGATCAGACATGGAACAAATCACAAGATTATAATCAAGTTATTCCTACTAAATTCATAAGTCTATTTATATAGACCTCTGGTATAGAGTCGTCGGCGTAGTCGTGTCGGCAATCTAGAATATGGCTAATACAAACTATAATACCCAAATTATACAAAATTTTCTGCATTAAAAATCAATAGACAAATACATAAAATGAAACTAAAAAGGGTATCAAACTATCAAGAGAAAAACACATACAATGTAGATTAAAATCCACTAATTATAACAAAATGGCTAAGGATTGTTAAGTCCTCTCTTCTTATAAATAGCTTTGAAGCAAGCTTGCCTAAGCTTCTTTGTTCTTTCTGTCAATTCCATACCTGGCAATTTCTCCATCATCTTCTTGTGCCCTTCTAACGTCTCTATCTCCTCCTTTAATCCCAACTCCTAATTTTTTTTAAAAGGTAGATGCAATATATTTTTCATGTGAGTTCACAAAATTTACAATGAGTTAAGTTTATATAAATATAAATCAGGAAATCGTAGTAAATCAATTGATTTGATGTGGCATATGCCTAGGACCTATGTTTAGTTATAAAGAAACTAACAATTAAAATTTTAGAAAATACCAAAACTACTTTGGTTACCAAGTGCATGAGTAATGTATAGAAGGTTATTATCATAATTTACCTTGGTATTTTCAATGAGGGATTGAAGGCTCTTAAGTTTTCTATGAGGCCATCTGTTTATGTTTAGCTCTCTGCATCTTTCTTCAACACTGTTAAACTTATCCCTAGTTCCTTTGCTGCTATGATTATCGGCATCTCAAAGTACTTCTCTATCTCTTCAAACTCCAATGGTCTCAATCTCTTTGCCACCTTCCGGCCACCGTGATCAGTGGTGGCAGCACTAGAACTACATGTAGCCTCACCACCGGATTTACAGTCTTCACTGAAACTAACCAATGGTAAATTACCATCCTCCCAACAATCCCATAAGCTTATATCTTCAAGGGGATCAAGATCGTGAAACTCATTTCTAGAAATGATGTTTTGATCTTTGTTAAGTACTGTGGAAACGTTCTGATCGAGCACTTCATGTAATTTTTCCGACAACTCGTAATCATGATGGTTGAGCATGCCACCACTGCAAAAATCCAAAAAAACTCAAGATAATCAAATCCAACACGATGAAAGACTCTTTTTGATCACTACAAATCCAAACCATGTTTTGATCAATGTCGACAAAATCACTTTTCTGTGCGTAAGATGGTGTAATGAGTGACGTTTATATATACCTGAAAAGATCTTGATGATCAAAGTACTGAAACCAATCGAGGTCATCTATGGGGTTTTGATGATCTGCAGGTGGATCCATTTGTGAGGGAGAAGTTAAAAGTCGCGGTAAGAATGTGATGATTTATATAAGTAAAGTGGGAGAAGTAATTAATAGCAAATTGTTGGGAATGCAACAAAACAAGTTAAGCACTTCTGAAAAATTGATAAATGATTTCGGTAACACTCGCGGAATATAAACTAGTGAAAATTACAAATGAAATGGAATATATATAGTCTATGATGTTATGGTTATTGTGTATCTAACAAATGAAGAGAAAATGAATATATATATATTCTTTGAGCCGTAACCTTCTTCTTCAATTCACACACATATACGGATATGTTGCTGCAAATTATGACTTGTGTGCCTCATGCATTTAATGCATCACATGCCTACTGCATATTCTTGACTTTGAAGCTACGTACCAGTTTCTAATTTCCCCAGTAGCACAGTTTTCATTAGAAAGTACTCCAAGTCTTCACACATGAACCAGTTAGAAAGTACTCCAAGTCTTCACACATGAACCAGTTAGAAAGTACTCCAAGTCTTTACACATGCAAATTATGACTTGTGTGTCGCTATAGGTATGTCGTTGGCTCTTGTTAAAAACCTATAGCGACAACAAGTCATCGTAATAGATTAAACCTGTGGTGACGACAACTCGTCGCTATAGGTAACTAATAAAACTTTATTTTTTTTTTACGCCGAGAATATGATTGACAAAATCTATCCGACGAGACCCTCGTGATACCTCTTGACGAAATTGAAATCAACGAGAGTCTCCACTTCGTGGAAGAACCGGTAGAAATCATGGATCGAGAGATCAAAAGAACAAAGCAAAGTCGTATTCCCATTGTGAAGGTCCGCTGGAACGCTAAACGAGGACCCGAATTCACCTGGGAACGCGAGGATCAGATGAAACAAAAGTATCCACATCTCTTCCCAAACTCTTGAAATCCCAGTCAAAATGAAAATTTCGGGACGAAATTCCTTCTAACGGGGGGATGATGTGACAACCGTCAAATTTCGGTCAAGTCAAAGTCAACAAGTCAAACCCGTCAACTCCAATAACCCTTGTATGTTAGGGTTTACGTTATGTAATCACTATACAATTCGCTATTTTAATGAGAAATCATCATTTGGAAAGTTCATGTGTTTGATTTTCCTTAGCCTTAACAGTACTAAACAACGAACCAAAACGATAAAACATTATTGCACACTCATCGGGAGTGTGTACGACACTAAAACACGGTTTAACGGGGTTTACGAACCTTGCGTTATGAAGCCGGACACTCAAATTAATCACAAACGAAACCTCTCTAAATCGTTTTCACTCTATCTCTTTCTATTTGAAATCTCTCCCAAATCTCTCCCAAATCTCTCTTAAAAGTTCCCATAACTTTTTGGAATCATTCGGGTCATCCCGACCCTTAACCGGGTCAAAAACCACTTGAAACGGGGTAAAAACGGGTAAAATAGCCTTAAGGACCCAAAACGGAAACTTCAGGACCGAAGCCTCTCATCCGAGGCCTCGGATCCGAAGCCTCTCATCAGGACCGAAGCTGAAGTCTCTCAGGAGACCGAATCCAAAGCCATCAGACAGCAGCCTCGCATGCGAGGGTCCGAAGTCCCGACCCCCATCCGAGAGGTCTCGCAGACGGCCCCTTTTTACCGGTTTTTCGACTACGACTTCGTTTTAACTCCGTTTTTCATTATTTTAACGTGGGATTTTTACCCAAAACTTTATTTTATAAACTAAGGCCCCAAAATATATAAATATCCAGGGTTTTTATAAAAATATATTAAAAGAATTAGTGGTTGAACTAATTATTGAGGGAATATTTGCTTTTCCTTAATTTATGGCAAAAGCAAACCACCACCACCTCACTCTATGATTAGCCACTCTTTCCCACTACCCCTTGTCACCTTAGTGGACCTTTACACCCAATCTCCAGCTCTTCCCACGTTCTAAGAGCTGGAGAATTGGTCATCTCTCCTCATTCTCATTAACTTCTTTCATTCTACACTTAGCAACCAAAGAACACTCTCCAAAATTCTCTCATCTTTTCTCTCAACTTCAAGAACTTCAAGGCTTTCTCCAGGGATTTCTTTCTTCAATTAGTAAGTATCTTCATCATTCATATAATTATTACACTCCATTCTACTCAAATCATTGATATCTTACACAAATTCCATCTTATTCGGTGTTAGATTCTCGAATCATCAAGATATCTTCTTAGTGTTCTTGGGTTGAACACTTCCTCTCTCTTACTTTCATCTACTGAAACCACATAGGGTGAGTTCATACCCCTACATTTACATGTTTTTCTTAAGTTTTAAGGGGGGAATACAAGTAAAATCATCAAGAACACAATTAAACTTTTTCTATCAGATTACATCAGAAAAGATGAACTTCGATCACGGACTGTTTTGGTCAACTTAAATATTTTAGTTTTCAAAACTGTTCCAGGTGTAAGTAGTTCATACTCTTAGCTTTAAAATGGCTACTTGCACATCTCCATATGATTTTTCTATAATTTATGGTGATTTTTACAAAACTGCCTATCATTTCAGAGGCAAACCCGGACCAGTCTGTGATTATGAACATTTTCACCTCTGTTAGAGATCACTAAAAATCATGATAAAATTTACGAACAAACTAGACTCATATTCCAAACTCTCAGAATTTGCGGATTTGGGTTTGGAGCTTTGATGATGTTTCTATAAATTTTCTAAAAACAGTAACAGAAACTGTATACAATAAAAAGTTGCTGTCAATTTCATTTCACCTTGTAACATGTTGAGCAAGGTGTATATCTTTATGTGATTATATGTTATTGCAATATATGACATTTTATCTTAATATTTAGACACACATCAGTTTACAAATGGATTTGGACATATAAAATATAAAGAATAACAAGTGATTATAATCAAAGTACAACCGATACATTCAAACATTTAATAAACTATTTTGAATGTAGTTTGCATACATTACTACGTACTACCCTTGGTTGATAAACTATAATAGGTATAGTTTATGATACATTACATAACACATACATTTAAAAAGGGTACATTTATACAAAGGATATTTTCATTAAGCAAGGTACGGCCATACGGTACCAAGTTTTCATAACACGTAATTCCGTTAATGACTTTATGAAACATTACATAACACATATATTTAAAAAGGGTACATTTATACAAAGGATATTTTCATTAAGCAAGGTACGGCCATACGGTACCAAGTTTTCATAACACGTAATTCTGTTAATGACTTTGTGAGACATTTACTTCAAATTACCATTAAGTCCTGTATTGTAACCAGAGTCTCCTTGAGGGAGAGCGTGATAGTTGTATATAGATCTATATTGGGTTTGACAAACCCACACCTAAACTGCATGCAACAGTTAGACCGATAGGTCTGGGGTGACAAATATCATAACATTTCCGACGCCTGAAGAACGTCGTTTTAGGCAACCTTGGTCATAGTATGGTTATAATAAACTCACATAAAGTATTAATAAATATTGGAATTTACGGGAACTTCATTAAAATTTAACGAGTTTATGTCGATTTAAACTTGCATTGTTTTACTATAAATATGACAAATTACTTGTACATTTCGGTCTTTGGGTTTTAAGACTACATTTACACATTAAGGAAAATATTGGATTTTCTAACACAAATACTACTTTTACAAACGAAAGGCTTTTAATAATACCAAACAAAAGCTTATGAACTCACCAACCCTTGTGTTGACACTTTTTCAAACAACTTGTATTCTCAGGAATCATTAAACAGGTAACCAAGTGCATTTGAGGATGGGACGCTAAGGCATCTACTATTTCATATTTTGTCAACATAATGTAATTGATTCGTAAACATGTAATTCTTACAATGATGCAACTTTTTCAATTATATATATGTTGGTTGGGTTTGCTTGAATTACTATTACAATTGTTGTTATGATACTATACATGAAGTCCTCCACCCCCGGACGTTTCCGCCATCCTTGGTTTGGGGGTGTGACACTCCTCGTGAACCCTCTTCCAAAACCTAGAAGTAAAACGGACATCCCTGTCCGAAACTACTGAAAACTGACACCCCATGCCGTGCCACAACCTCCCTGATGTAGATGTCAGCCAACTTATCCACAGAGATACTCTCCTGAATCAGAATGCAATGCGTGCTCTTAGTCAATCGATCCACGATGACCCATATCGATTACACTCCGCGTGCTATCCGATGCAACTTCATGATGAAATCCATAGTAATCTCTTCCTATTTCCAAACAGGAATGTTTAACGGCTGCACCTTGTCGTGAGGTTGCTGATGCTCGACCTTGCCTTTAATTCTAGTCAAGCACGTCTGCACATCCAGGCCACATGTCACTTCATACATGGCACCAATAATCAAGTCGGAGATCTCGATACATCTTTGTTGCTCTGGGATGAATAGAGAACCTAGACTTGTGCGTCTCCTACGTCAAAACCTAGCGCACACTGCCAAATATGGAACTCACACCTTCGGATGAAGGGTCAATAACCCCCACCTATCATAATCGAAGGAAGCCACCTGGGCCACTATGCGCTGACTCTTCCGATGCTCTTCCTTCATAGCCTCAACCTGAGTCTTTCGAATCTGTTCCAAGAATGGAGTAATCGTTTTCATCCTCAGGGACATATCTCTGATCGGAGCTACGACCGCCTTGCGATTGAGAGAATTGGCCACCACGTTGGCCTTCCCTGGATGGTAAAGGATCTCACAATCATAATCCTTCACCACATACAACCATCTACGCTGCCTCATGTTTAGATTCAGCTGATCTATCAAATACCTCAGGCTCTTGTGATCCGTATAGATAGTACAGCGGACCTCGTAGAGGTAACGCGACCAAATCTTGAGGGTGAGCAGCACATTCACCAGCTCCATATCATGCGTAGATTAGTTTACATCATGAGGCTTCAGTTGCCTCGAAGCGTAAGCAATAACGCGTCCCCTATGCATCAGAACTACACTCAAACTCATGATCGACGCATCACAATAAACCATATAATCCTCAACACCCTCTGGCAGGGGCATGATTGGTGCCTTACACAATCTCTACCTCAAGGTCTCAAAAGCTTCCTACTGCTCAGGCCCCCAATAAAATGTGACGGTCTTCTTCGTCAACCGAGTCAAATGAACCGCTATCTTGGAGAAATCCTGAATGAATCTCCGATAGTAACCTGCCAACCCAAGGAAATTTTAAATCTGTATGGAGACTTCGGAACTTCCCATCCCATCACCGCCTCGACCTTGGCCGGATTGCCCAGAATACCCTTCTGGTTGACGAGGTGCCCTAGAAACCGCACCTCACGTAACCAGGACTCACACTTGGAGAAATTCGCATACAGTCTCTCCCTCCTCAAGGTCTCCAATATCTTCGTCATATGCTCCTCATGAAGCACCTGTGTCATAGAATAGACCAAGATGTCATCAATAAATACAATCGCATACCAATCCAACATGGGTCTGCATACGCGATTCATGAGATCCATGAATGCGGCTGAAGCATTGGTGAGCCCGAAGGGCAACACCACGAACTCGTAATGACCATAACGAGTCCGAAAGGCCATCTTCTATGTATCCTCCTATATGACCCTCATCTGATGATAACCCGAACACAAATCAATCTTGGAAAACCAAGATGCACCCTGAACCTGGTCAAATAAATCGTCAATCCTGGAGAGTGGATAATTGTTCTTCACCGTCAGCTTATTCAACTCCCGATAATCGATGCACATCCGATGCGACCCATCCTTTTTCTTCACAAAGAAGATTGGCGTTCCCCACGCTGAACTAGTCGGCCGAATAAATCCCTTGACTAACAGCTCCTGCAACAGTATAGACAACTCTCGCATCTTTGGAGGTGCTAACCGATAAGCTGCTTTGGCTATTGGAACAGCACCGCGAATCAAGTCAATCCGAAACACCACTTGCCTCTCCAGAGGAACTCCAGGTAAGTCATCCGGGAACACATCCGGATATTCCTGAACAACTGGTACGTCATCCACAGCCGCCTTACCCTTCTCCCGCATATTCATAACATAGGTGACAAATCCAGAACAACCTTGCTAAAGATAACGTTTGGCCCTAGATGCTGAACATAAAATCGGCCCTCGCTGAACACCCTCACCCTGAATCATAAACTCTCCCCCACTTGGGGACAGATACGCACCAACTGATGCTCGCAATCAATCATTGCCCTATTGGGGCTCAACCAATCCATCTACACTCTAACCTTGCTCTCACGCAAGGGAATATGAACCTAATTGATCGGATACTGCTCGATGAACAACTCCAAGACACAACCCCGATGAACCCTCAACACTCGCACATGATGATCATCAGCAATCTCAACCTCTAGTAGACAATCTAGCTCCCTCGGAGCATTGGTAAATCTCTTGCTGAGGGAAAGAGATACAAAGGAGCGGTTAGCCCCCAAATCAAACAATTAGCAAAGCAGAGATACCATTCACAAGGAACGATCCTGTCACCACATATTGTGCTGCACGAGCCTCCTCACAACAGGTGCATCTGCCCTATCCTGGCGACCATCCGTGATCCTCAAAGTGTCCAGAGCGGGTGCGACAACCGGTTCCCTTACTACTAAACTCGGGAAATTGGCCATCTTATGTCCCCTCTGATTGCAATGAAAGCAAATCATATCACATACCTGGATGGTGGTGGTGGCAGTGCAATCCCTACTGAAATGAACTGTCTTTCAGCACTTGCAACAGCCAGAACCACCCACCCTTCACTCCCCATAGTTCTCTTGGCGCACTTACCGCAACGGCCCCTACCCTGTTGGCCCCTCGACCTCGAGTCAAAACCTTGGGCCTCTTTCCCGAACCCTCTGAACTCTTAACCTGATCCGACTTCCTCTTCCTCTCCATCTCCAAGTTAATCTCCCTCTCTCTAGCTCGCGCTATCATATCCTCTAGTGTCCTGCAACTGGATCGGCTCACAAACTGCCGAATATCACTCCTCAACATCTCGTGGTACCTTGCCTTCTTCACAAACTGCAAGATATCACTCCACAACTCCTTGTCCGCAACATATTGCGGAACCAGTAACACCCTCTCACGGAATGTAAGTCCCTAAATTTGCTTGTGTATCAATCAGACCCGTTTGATGGTGCGGATTCCCAATCAAACGGATGATGTCAGATCAAATAGAAGAGAAGGAGAAGAAGAATAATATGAATCTCAATGTATTAATGAATAGAATGATGCTCCTTTACATGAGATTCACACACACTTACACATACTCTCTTTTCTCTCTCTCTAGAACACCTTCAAATGCACACACTTAAGCTCCTCTATTGTTCATCCTTCACATTCACTCCTCACCCTATATATATATATATATATATATATATATATATATATATATATATATATATATATATATATATATATATATATATATATATATATATATATATATATGGACCTAAGGCCAAGCCCAAAATACAAATAATCCAATGCTCGGTCCAAGCTACAATTAATCCTATACTATTTTTGGCCCAAATAATAAAAACAATAAATTCTTAGAAAAGCAAAGTATAAACCATATTTTTGACCCAACAATCTCCCCCTTGGTTTATAGCTTTCTTTTCTTTTCTTAAATGACCCAACAAGCTCCCCCTAAAAAGTAGCTGGCTTTTCTTGTTAATCTTCATTGGGAGCTTTGGCTTCAACTTTAATCTTCAAATTCTTCACAACTTCAAGATGAACTTGATGAATCTTCAATGAATGACTTCATCTTGAGCAGTTGGGCTTTTCTTCAAGATTTGACTCTGAACGCACATTGGGTGAGGAGGCTTGATGTACTGATTCTTGAAAGATAGAGCTTTCAGCTTGAGAATCTTCAGAGAGAACAAATCTTCTGGATCACTTCAGCAGGTTCAAGATAGCAACAGACTGATTGAGGAGGCTTCAATTCAATCCGTCACATAGTCTTCAAGTCAGCTTCACCTTGCTTCTGGGGTTGAAAGATTGAATGTCGAAAGAATAATCTTCATTTCTTGCTCCTTCGAATGAGAATTCTTCGATGATCACGGATGAAGCCTTGGCTCAGAAATCTTCGACACAAACTTCCATGAGTTTCATCTTCACCTGAATTCACTATTCAAGACAAAACAAAACTAAAAGAAAAATTTAGCACACAATATTTTTGGATTTTTCATATTTTCTGAAAAAAATATAAAACAGAAATAACACTATTTTTGGATTTTTAATTTTTTTTTATTTTTGTTTGGTTTTTAAATTTTTTTTTAATTCTCCCCTAATATTTAAATTAGAAGAAACTATGAACAAATTTAACAAAAAAAAAATAAAATGATATCTAACTTTAAGAGTGATTTGGGATCAAAGTTTTTAGACAGCCTTTATCCGTTTATCAGTACCTCTCCCTTCATGAATAAATCTGGTCAATCGCCAGTATTGTGGTCCACTTAAACACGAGAGATTATGACAAAATTAGGACACACTACAAGTGACAAGACAATTTGATCCTATCTTCCTAGATAATATTCCTAAAGGACCATTCAGCTGACGACAACCAAAGATATTCTTGTCCACCTAAATTGAGCAGCGAGATCTACAGACAACCTAGTGATTATTCAATTTTAAATGTACTAGAACGTGTTTCCCTCTTCCTGACATACCCCAATAATCAGGAACTTCCAAAGTACTCCTTACTTTAGGTGAGCAGACAATTATTATGAGAGAAGTCAGATTTAGAATGCATATGATGTACACCAAGGTCGGATCTCTTCCAATCTCGCAGAGGGTGAAACATATGACTAACCAGATTTAGAGGGATTGAGAAGTAGAATGGTGCATATGATGTGTACCAGGTCGGATGTCTTTCAATCACGCAAAGGAGACAGCATATGGCTAACAGACAGGAAGAATTGCATAGATAGAAGATGCAGAGAAATAGAATTGCATATGTTGCAGTCCAGGTCGGATGTATTTCAATCACGCAGAGGAGGCAACATATGACTAACAGAAAGAAAGTAAGAAAATAATTTCCTATAGACTTACTTTATCGGAATTCCCCAGTCGCCCTATCAATATCGGAATTAAGGACAATGTCCGTACATCGAGGAAGAGTTAAACCACAGTTCTAGATACGGATTAATTTAATGTAACCGGTGGATTATCATGTATATCTCCCTGCTCAACCTATCTGAGCGTCGTATTGTCAGGCTAAATAGATCTATCTAGGTCATGATTTTTCAAGTCTCTAGATTCCTTAAGTTCATTAATGCCTAGTCAAGTCCATTTTAATCTTTCGTGCCTACCAGCGCATCGAACACAGAGCCTAGACAATTCAGATTCAGTCCCTTACACAGATTCAGATTGTCTGTTATCACATGATTATTTCACTTCCCATCACATCACCTGCAAGCACATTCCATAACCAACATATTTTTGGATTTTCTGATTTTCTAATGTTTTTGGATTTTTTAAACTTTTCTAATTTTTGTTTTTTTTTTATTTCTCCCCCTAAATTTGTGCATAGGAGAGAAATGAAAGTAAATGCGCAAATTTAAACTATCCTAAAACAAAAATTTGTCTTTGAAGCGAATCAGAGTAAGATAAACTCAGGAGTATAGAGAAGAAAACGCAAACCGTAATTCACTGATTGAATTTGCATCCAGAAGGTCTGAGAACAGCACGCATAATCTCAGAACAGATCCGAAAATTCTTCATGTCATTAAGCACTAACCCCATTTGTGATCTCTTCCTTTCTTCCTTTCCCGCAAAGGACACATACTCCCAAACAAAGTTATGAATGTTGTATAGATGAGAGATGCCTCCTATAATGTGCCTAGAACAGCCACTACCAACAAACCGAAGTCTGATGATATGCCTCCATAGCTGCTCCGACAGAGCAGGATTAGTTGGTCTTTGGAACCCAGTCCATTTTGAAACTGGGTTGACCTTTGTCATCCTTGCATAGTACTCTCTCCCATGACATATCTTGTTTATCACAAACAGAAGATGAAGAAATATTAGAATCGTTAGAAGATTTGGGAGATTGAGCCTTCGGAACCCATTTGTAGTTGGGTTTGACCCATTTCTTTTTCGATCTGATGGGTGGCTCAGCACTTGATTTTGAACTTGATGTCGGCCGTTGAGATGACTTTGATTTTGGCTTCACGGGAGCATCTCTTGGATTTGGCTTCTTGGCCGGCATTCCCTTCTTGTTCTTGGGATTCGGATTCTTGGCCTTGTGGGTTTGATTCTTTGCCTTCTGCGCGTTCCAGTCACCATGGTCTGAACGTGACCTTGAGGGGTTTCTTTTGAAGTATCTCCCTCTTGGTGCGTTGTGCCAGCCTTGTGCATAGTAGGGAACGTATGCGCGATTAGGACAATTTCGGGCAATGTATCCAGGTGTTCCACAGTGAAAACATGCCTTTTTCTTCACTGTGAAGTTGTTTCTTCCTGCCCCTGGTGGCGTGTCTTTGCCTTGTCTCTTGCTTTTCCCACACGCACAGTTGCAGCATGCATTCTGTTTAACTTGATTTGGTGGCCTGTACTTCTCAACAATAGGTTGATCAGAAGCAATTGAGTTCGAAGCAACAGATTCAGAGTTCAAGGAGATGCTGGTTTGTTCAATGGTGTTCTCCTTGTTCTCATCCTCTGCTACTTTACCTGCATATGAAGTAGATATGCTAGAAACAGGAACATCAGTATTTTCAAACAAATAATCAAATATGTCAAAAAAATTTAACTCAACATGATCCGATTCAAAAGCATCAAAGGCATCACAAGATGTATCATCAACTTTAATATCAGAAACAAAAGGTTGTTCATTGGAAACAGAAACATCAGGTTCAGGCTCAGTTTTGTTATCAGAAACAGAAACAGAATCTCCAGCTTCACGCTTTGCCTGATCTAATTGTTGATCTGCAGGGGAAGTAGAAATGTTAGAACTTTCAACATTAATAAGTCCGCCTGAAACGAAACCAGATGGCTTGCCATAAACCATAAACGGTTCATTGGCAATCTCATCCTTGGATAGGGGTTGATACTGATATGTATTATTATAAGGAGGAGGTACACTATCATATCCTAAACCCTTTGACTGATTTCATTTGAACTGCATGCAGTGATCAATCATGTTGGCAACTACCTCGCTTGATCCATCTAATTTTCTAAAATCAAAATTTGCAGTTTCAAATTGTCTTTTTAATGTATCAAGCTCGGTAATTAGCTCATCATTTTGTCTTTTAACATAATCATAAAGCTCACATTTTTCACTGTATTCTGTCTGAATTCTTTTAAAGTCCTTAATTTTTGTTTCTAACTGGGCCTTTAGGGGTTTCTGTCATTTTCTAAGTTGATATCCTTCATATCTCAGGTCCTCAACTTCTCTTTTTAATAAATCAATTTGTTCCCGAAGAAATTTAATCGTAGTTTCACAAGATGTAGTACATGAAACTTTATTAACTGGAACGTTTGAAGAACTCATTATTTTTAAAAAATATGCCCTTTGACTAAAAACTCAAAAGTCAACCTCAAAAGTCAAATTTGAAAAGTCAAACTCAAAAGTCAAACTTAAAAGTCAAACCGAAAAGCTAAATTTGAAAATTTAAAAGTCAAACGAGAAAGTCAAAGTTTATAGTCAAAGGACAAACTTTAAAAGTCAAAGTCAAAATTTTAAGTAAAAAATCAAAAATAAAATTCAAAATGTAAAAACTAAAATTTTTTGGTTGAAAAAGGAATTTAAAATTAAAAGAAAATCAATTTTGGGCTGAATTTGACAAAAATGCGAAAGTAGGTGCGAATGGCAATGTATTTGAATTAAAATCAGAAGTGATGAACCAAGGAGGAGCTTAGAGGAGTTGGTAAGACGCGTGTTTGATCAACCAGAGGTCCCGGGTTCGATCCCCGGCAACCCCCAAATCTGTTTCCCTTTTTATTGAAGCGCTGATGCGAGGCTGCTGCTTGCGAGGACGGGGCGCGTGTGCGAAGCTGCTGTGCGAGGCGAAGACCTGGTGCGAGGATGCTGCTCACCAAGCCGTCCTTCAAGCCGTTCACCGAGCCGCTACCGAATTCCGAGCCGAGCCCGCAAACTCTGGCGACCGTAAACCGCCGACCGTAAACCCTTCAAAGACCGTAAACTCTTCGCAGATTACGTGAAAAACAACGTTTTTCACCTGTTTTTGCTCCAAAACTCGATCAAAAACTCGTTTTTATCAAAAACGCGAAGAACAAACCCCCCCTAATCTTTCAAAAATAAGATCAAATATGCTCCAGATCTAACAAAAATGACTGATACAATCCAAGCTCTGATACCGCTTGTAAGTCCCTAAATTTGCTTGTGTATTAATCAGATCCGTTTGATGGTGCGGAATCCCAATCAAACGGATGATGTCAGATCAAATAGAAGAGAAGGAGAAGAAGAATAATATGAATCTCAATGTATTAATGAATAGAATGATGATCCTTTACATGAGATTCACACACCCTTACACACACTCTCTTTTCTCTCTCTCTCTCTCTAGAACACCTTCAAATGCACACACTTAAGCTCCTCTATTGTTCATCCTTCACATGTACTCCTCACCCTATATATATATATGGACCTAAGGCCAAGCCCAAAATACAAATAATCCAATGCTTGGTCCAAGCTACAATTAATCCTATACTATTTTTGGCCCAAATAATAAAAACAATAAATGCTTAGAAAAGCAAAATATAAACCAGATTTTTGACCCAACACGGAACATGGCAATGATCTCTGCTACTATCTCAGTTGTCTGGAAAAGGTCCTAAAACTCCCTCGCCAAATGTTGGACGTCAATCACAGGTGCGAACTCAGCCCGAAATCTCGTCACAAAATCCTCCCAAGTCATTATCTTAATCGCCTCGCCTCTGAAGGTGTGCCCAACCACCTACCACCATTCTCAAGCTATGTCCTTCAGTAGACAGAATGCAAGTCGGACCTTCGCCTCCTCAGGAAAAGGCTAGATCGGAAGGCATTCCCGACGTCTGCCAACCAACACCTGCTCGCAATTGGGTCCTTCCTACAGAACTCTAGGGCTCTACATGCCCGGAACTCAGAAAAAGTCAAAGTTCCAACTCCTTTCATGGCCACCATCTCAGAACAAAAAGTGCTTATGCACTCATCCATAATCTCCATGATACCCTCCTTGATCGTACCTGTAATGCCCGTGTTTCTAGGCTAGGCATTAATGTTGACATAATAGTCTAGGTTAACCTTTGTAACTCATTTTGAAGAAATGAAGAGGAATTATGTGATTATGATGTGAATTATGTGTTTTATGCTTAATTATTAGGATTGAATTAATTAAGAGTAAAAATGAGCGTCGAAAATAAATATTAGATAAAGCCAATATTTATTATGAAAGTTATAGTGGTCGTGACAAGGATTATGGATATATAAAGAATGCCGAAATCAGAGTTATAACGAAGAAGTTATGAACTGTCGAAGTTTCGCGACAAAACCGGCACAGTGCCGAATGTCGTAAAAAGTGAGTTTTTGATAAACTACTTTTTAGCCTTAGTGATCTAAACGAAAGTTGTAGTGTTCGTTAAACCGAGAGTATGTATAAAAAGAACGTCCAGATCTGACTTCGTATGAGGAAGTTATAGTTTTTCCAAGTTTCAGCTTAGTAGTAGACAGCTAAAAACTCGAATTTTAGATCGAGTGATTTTTAGCCGACACGAACTAAACGAGAATCGAAGGTCTCGTAAATAGTAGTACATCGGTAAAAAGACAGACGAAAACGGACGTCAGATGAAGAAGTTATGAATTTTTAACGGATTTCCTGTCCCGGTCTGTTAAAAATAATAATATAAAAATTAAATTCAAAATTAGCCGACGAAGTCTAAACGAACGTTGTAGAGAGTAATTTTACCTACGCGTGCATATAAAGAACGTCCAAAACGGAGCTCGTATGCGAAAGTTATGAATTTTAGAAGATTTTGACACAAAATTCGAGAAAATTCGCATAGATAAGCTTCACCCGGAAAAGCCACGTCACCCTCGCTCAAAACGTGCCACGTGTCCGAACTGCTGAGTCACCCGAGGCCACCTACCGAGACGTGTCGCCTGCCCTCGCATTCGAACTTCGGTCCAACGGGAGTCCGACACGTGCCTCCTTCTGACGTGTCCGAGCCTCGCAGGTGTGCCACGAACCCCCTCCTCGGACCCTAGACTTCGGTCCAATCAGAAGTCTCCAGCAGGACCCTCGCATGTGCGAGCCATGTGACTACTCTTCGCATCTGCTGCCGCGTGGCTTCCTTCCAGCCGTCCGATCAGGAGCCTCTTACCTATAAATAGAAGGGTGCGAGACCTCCCGGGTAATTTTGGAAAATTGTCTTTTTTTCACCCCTTTTTCAATATTTTTACTATCTTGACATCCCCCGAAGCCCCGGTATCAATTATAGCCCCCGAAACACGTCCCGAAGTTCCCGAGAAAATTATCTTTTCGGTTTCGAAGCCCGACCCTTGCAGAGCCCGGTTTCTCAATAAAACTCTCGGTTTTATTAGAAACGATCGTTTTAGGAAACGAAGTGCTGCCCGATTATCATTAAATCATGTGAGTGTGTAGTTACTTTCACCTAACACATAAATATGAAGTATTTTATATAAAATACGTGTTGTGTGAATATATATTGTTTGTTTATTTGAGGTGATGTTGAAGGAATGATTTATACAGGTTTTTAAATAATTTAAACTGTATATGTATTTTTATCTACAAAAATGTTGAGTAAAGCGTGGGTAGATGAAATAGTAGGTGTGTGATGAAAGGTGAGTTGGATAAATGAGATGATCAGTGATATAGATCATGAGTTGAGAAAAGCCCTTACCCAAACGTTGGCCCCCGTCATTCAGCAGAGTATGGATGACAACCATGGATTATTCTAGATGATCTGTGGAACACTAGCAGGCTCGCAACCTGTGGGTGTGTGAACTATATGTTCATCAGTTGTACTCTAAAACCCATTGACATGTATTGCAGGGGGGATTCCCATGAATAATACTGTCGATAAATAAGAGCTATGGACTTAGCACATGTTGAATAAACCTTGGCAGCTATGGACTTAGTGCTTGTTGTATAAACCCTGGCGACGATGTGACTTCGTGCCTATTCCTTAGGATGAGTCCTTAGGAATGAGTGATAGTTGAATCTTAGGGTAAATCCTTAAGAAATAAATAAGATAATGGGGTTGGGGTAATTTGGTTGATTGATTGATGTTTAAGTATAATAAATTTATTTATTGTGGGTTGAAAACCCTATATGCTCACCAGGCTTCCAAGCCTGACCCACTCAGCTTTTTATATTACAGGTAGTGGACCCCGAGCATAGTCGGATGATGATGATGAGTGATTTTTGGACTATAGGCCAGTAGTTGTAAATAACTGTTGTAAGGCTTATAATGTCTTGTTTATGCTTTTGATCTGTATCGGAACATGACATCCCGAGGTTTTGATATAAAAAGGAAATTCTATATTTCTTAAAGAAAGGTTTTGATAAACTTTTATCATGTTTTGTTTTGGGAACAAATTCCGCAACATCTTTTAAAAGGGTTTGCTCTGATTTTATTTTAAAGAGCATAAACGAAATCGGTCTTTTCTGGCCGAGAAATTAAGGGATGTCACAGTTGGTATCAGAGCATTAGTTTAAGCGAACTAAGAAATTGTAAGATTTCTAGACTTAAACTAAGAATGCTAAGTGATGATTGTGAGATGAGTGTCTACCATAATTTTAGACACGAGCACTAGTTTATTTTAGGAAAGATGCCTAAAATGCTTTTATGTGCTAAATGCTATATGTTTGCCATATATGCCATTATTTGTTCGGATCTATGGTCTGTTGCCGACCGGATCTGGAAACCTTATGTGTGTAGGATTCTAAACGTATGACTACGGTATTAGAACTAACATATAAACGTTTCGGAGTAATAACGAAGATTTAATATCTATCAAAAATAAAGATCTAAATTCACCTACGATTGGTGTATAGATCGAAATGGTAAGTATGCAAAGTGAATTCGGAAACGATAATTCGCAGCCTGAGCCAATCACGATGACTGGGGTGCAGGCAATGGTACGTACGATGTTGGATCAACAGATGGAAGAAACAAAACGTTTACTTCAACAAAGTAAGGATGAACTTACTGTGCTAGTACGTCAGGCATCTGTTCTTGAGGCAACTATCTGGGTTGCTAAGTCTATTGAAGAAATGATCAATGACAGGACCGCCAACAAGGTTGAAGTTGGCAAGAAGAGGAAATTTGAGGGGTCTTCAAGGCCCAACAAGAGCAACATATTCTCAATGTTTGGAAAAAGAGGAGGTAAAGGAAAATGGTGCGGGAAGTGCAAAAATAAACACTCTGGGAATTGTGGCACGAAGGTGAATTGTTTTAGTTGTGGAGAAATTGGGCATTACGCCAATGAGTGTACGATTCCCAAGGGGTGTGTTACGTATGTAAGGAAGAAGGCCATATTTCTAAGGACTGTCCGAAGAAAAATGAAGTAACAAGGCCAAGTGCACCGCCAACGCCAAGGGAATTTCAGAATATCCTTGACAAAGCAAATATCAATGCTAGGAATTAGAAGTAAAGACTTGATATCCGAAGATCAAGTTATGAAGTAGTAATGTGAATAGTAACAAGTGGTTTAGCCTATTAGAGGCATAGTATAGGGTAAACTTGAACCTCTGTGTAATCGTTTCAAGGAAATAATATAAACCCTGGTTTTGTCATCTGATGAATTGAATGACTATGTGAAATTCTTGTATGGTGATTTGGAGAACTGCTAGACAATACTTGGGACGAGTATGAGTAGGTGTGAATGGTAGTAGAGGCCTATAGTATCGGAATCACAGACTCGTACTTGGATCAAGGAAAGTCATAAGGTTACCAAGGAGCTAGTAATTGATTTCGTCTTGTTCTAGTCTGTCGTTACCATCATTTCGGTAATGACTAAAAAGATGATTGTTATTCCGACCTTAGAAGTCATATCAAATCGAGTCCGACTAAGATGAGTATGTCATGTGGTTCAGAGAACCAAATTCGATGTAGCATTTGACTTAAGCCAGAAGATTGAAATGAAAGATGATCAAAGCAATCAATAGAAGTATCACACTCATTTTTAAAGAAGTTGGTAGTTAGAAATGCTTCATGTTGAACGGTGATTGTATCACATTAGAACATGAAGGAAGGTATAGTTTGTTCCGAAATTTGTCCCTAAGAGATCTGAGTCTAAGTAGTGCATTATACAATGAGAGATCATTAGAACATGACCCATCGGTCTGTTACAATAAATGAAGGAAAGTACTTATTATAAGAAGAAGAAGGAGTCCTCAATAAGGATTTATTTTGTAACTTGAAGGTTACGATTGAAAGTCCTAGGAAGATCTGAAGCTTTTTAGGATTAGCTGGAAATTACCGAATGTTTATCCAAGGCTTTTCTTCGATCGCGACTCCATTGACAGCTTTGACCCACAAAGGAGCTGTTTATACTTGCAATGAGAAGCATAAGGAAGCTTTTGAGAAGTTAAAGAAGAAGTTGTGTGAAGCACTGATTCTTTCGTTACCGGAAGGAGTTGATGACTTCACAGTTTATAGTGATGCCTCTGGAGTTGGGTTAGATTGTGTTCTGACCCAAAGGGATAAAGTGATAGCGTATGCATTGAGGCAATTGAAAGAGAATGAAAAGAACTACCCCACTCATGATCTGGAGTTGGCAGCAGTAGTATTCGCCTTAAAGATATGGAGGCACTATCTTTATGGTACTAAATGCAAACTTTTCACTGATCATAAGAGTCTTCAATATCTCTTTAATCAGAAGGAATTGAACATGAGGCAATGACGCTGGCTAGAGTTACTCAAGGACTACGACTGTGAGATACTTTACCACTCTGGTAAAGCAAATGTTGTTGCTGATGCTCTCAGTCGGAAGGTAAATCTTGAATAGAAAAGGCCAAGAGCGTTGGGAGTTGAAGTTTTCTCGACAATTGGGGAAGGTATAAAGAAAGCTCAAGAGGAAGCTTTAGAGAAAAAAATGACCGAAAAAAGGACGTTTGGATAAAACGTTGGTGTTTGATACAAACGGTCAAGGACTAAAGGTATTCAAAGATAGGATTTGGGTACCTAAGACAGGAGGAGTAAGAGATCTTCTGATGGAAGAAGCTCGCAAGACCATGTACTCGATTCATCCCGGCAGTATAAAAATGTATAGGGATCTAAAACCCTTTTACTGGTGGCCGACGATGAAGCTTGATGTTGCTAAGTATGTGTCCGAGTGTGTAACTTGTGCTAGGATTAAGGCACAACATCAGAAACCGTATGGGAGTTTAGAACCTTTGCATGTACCCATGGGCAAATGGGAAGACATCACCATGGATTTTGTGACTAAACTGCCCAGAACAAGGAACGGTCACGACATGATTTGGGTGGTCGTTAATCGCTTCACTAAGAGTGCGCATTTCATAGCAGCCAACGAGAAATGGTGTATGGATAAACTTGCGAATTCTTACGTGAAGGAAATTGTGAGGCTTCGCGGTGTTCCGTTAACGATTGTATCCGATCGTGACAGCCGTTTTAGCTCAAGGTTTTTGAGGAGTCTATAAGAGGAATTGGGTACCAAGTTGTGTTTGAATACAGCTTACCATCTGCAAACCGATGGTCAGAGCGAACGAACAATTCAAACATTGGAGGATATGCTGAGAGCATGTACCCTAGATTCCAAGGTAACTGGGATGAACATTTACCTTTAGTAGAATTTTCCTATAATAATAGTTTCCACTCAAGCATCAAGATGGCACCTTATCACGATTTATATGGGGAAAAGTGTCGAACGCCGTCATGTTGGCTGGAAGCTGGGGAAAAGCAGTTTATGGGACTTGAAATAGTCCATCAGACTGCTGAAAAGTTGAAAGTGATTAGGGAAATGATGTTAGCTGCTCAAGATCGTCAAAAGAGCTATGCTGACAAGAAAAGACAACCGATATCATTCGAAGTTGGAGATTCGGTTTTACTTAAAGTCTCGCCGTGGAAGGGACTTATAAGGTTTGGTAGAAGGGGAAAGTTGAGTCCAAGGTTTATTGGACCATTTAAAGTTCTTCAGAGGATCGGGAATCAAGCTTACAAGCTAGAATTACCGGAAGAACTAGATGGTATTGATAATACCTTTCATGTGGGTTATTTGACAAAGTTCACGGGAGATGTGCCCGACATAATTCCCATTTCTGAATGAAGGTTGGATGAAAACAAGAGGTTAATTGAAGAACCTGAGGCAATCGTTGACCTTAAGACTAAGAAGTTGTGACGCAAAATGGTCGATTTTGTGCTTGTGCGTTGGAAACATACGAATGGGCCAAATCTCACCTGGGAAAGGGAGAGTGACATGATGAGTCGCTACTCGTAGTTGTTTGTTGATGTGTGATTCTGGGGACGGAATCATCCTACGGGGGAGAGAATTGTAATGCCCGTGTTTCTAGGCTAGGCATTAATGTTGACATAATAGTCTAGGTTAACCTTTGTAACTCATTTTGAAGAAATGAAGAGGAATTATGTGATTATTATGTGAATTATGTGTTTTATGCTTAATTATTAGGATTTAATTAATTGAGAGTAAAAATGAGCGTCGAAAATAAATATTAGATAAAGCCAATATTTATTAAGAAAGTTGTAGTGGTCGTAACAAGGATTACGGATATATAAAGAATGCCGAAATCCGAGTTATAACGAAGAAGTTATGACCTTTCGAAGTTTCACGACAAAACCGACACGGTGCCGAATGTCGTAAAAAGTGAGTTTTTGATAAACTACTTTTTAGCATTAGTGATCTAAACAAAAGTGGTAGTGTTCGTTAAACCGAGAGTATGTATAAAAAGAACGTCCAAATCTGACTTCGTATGAGGAAGTTATAATTTTTCCAAGTTCCAGCTTAGCAGTAGACAGCTAAAAACTCGAATTTTAGATCGAGTGATTTTTAGCCGACACGACCTAAACGAGAATCGAATGTCTCGTAAATAGTAGTACAACGGTAAAAAGACAGACGAATACGGACGTCGGATGAAGAAGTTATGAATTTTTAACGGATTTCCTGTCCCGGTCTATTAAAAATAATAATATAAAAATTAAATCAAGATTAGCCGACGAAGTCTAAACAAAAGTTGTAGAGCATAATTTTACCTACGCGTGCATATAAATAACGTCAAAAACGGAGCTCGTATGCGAAAGTTATGAATTTTAGAAGATTTTGGCACAAAATTCGAGAAAATTCGCATAGATAAGCTTCACCCGGAAAAGCCACGTCACCCTCGCTCAAAACGTGCCATGTGTCTGAACTGTTGAGTCACCCGAGGCCATCTGGCGAGACGTGTCGCCTGCCCTCGCATCCGAACTTCGGTCCAATGGGAGTCCGACGCGTGCCTCCTCTAGATGTGTCCGAGCCTCGCAGGTGTGCCACGAACCCCCTCCTCGGACCCTAGACTTCGGTCCAATCAGAAGTCTCCAGCAGGACCCTCGCATGTGCGAGCCATGTGACTACTCTTCGCATCAGCTGCCGCGTGGCTTCCTTCCAGCCTTCCGATCAGGAGCCTCGCACCTATAAATAGAAGGGTGCGAGACCTCCCGGGTAATTTTGGAAAACTGTCTTTTTTCACCCCTTTTTCAAGATTTTTACTATCTTGACATCCCCCGAAGCCCCGATATCAATTATAGCCCCCAAAACACGTCCCGAAGTACCCGAGAAACCCGAGAAAATTATCTTTTCGGTTTCGAAGCCCGACCCTTGCAGAGCCCGGTTTCTCAATAAAACTTCCGGTTTTATTAGAAACGATCGTTTTAGGAAACGAAGTGTTGCCTAATTATCATTAAATCATGTGAGTGTGTAGTTACTTTCACCTTACACATAGATATGAAGTATTTTATATAACATACGTGCAGTGTGAATATATATTGTTTGTTTATTTGAGGTTGATGTTGAAGGATTGGTTTATACAGGTTTTTAAATAATTTAAAGTGTATATGTATTTTTATCTACAAAAATGTTGGGTAAAACATGGGTAGATGAAATAGTTTGTGTGTGATGAAAGGTGAGTTGGATAAATGAGATGATCAGTGATATAGATCATGAGTTGAGGGTGAGTGGTGAAATATGAGAAAAGCCCTTACCCAAACGTTGGCCCCCGTCATTCAGCAGAGTATGGATGACAACCATGGATTATTCTAGATGATCTGTGGAACACTAGCAGGCTCGCAACCTGTGGGTGTGTGAACTATATGTTCATCAGTTGTACTCTAAAAACCCATTGACATGTATTGCAGGGGGGATTCCCGTGAATAATACTATCGATAAATAAGAGTTATGGACTTAGCACATGTTGAATAAACCTTGGCAGCTATGGACTTAGTGCCTATTGTATAAACCATGGCGACGATGTGACTTCGTGCCTATTCCTTAGGATGAGTGCTTAGGAATGAGTGATAGTTGAATCTTAGGGTAAATCCTTAAGATATAAATAAGATAATGGGGTTGGGGTAATTTGGTTGATTGATTGATGTTTAAGTATAATAAATTTATTTATTGTGGGTTGAAAACCCTATATGCTCACCAGGCTTCCAAGCCTGACCCACTAACCTTTTTATATTATAGGTAGTGGACCCCGAGCAGAGTCAGATGATGATGATGAGTGATTTTTGGACGATAGCCCAGTAGTTGTAAATAACTGTTGTAAGGCTTATAATGTCTTGTTTATGCTTTTGATCTGTATCGGACCATGACATCCCGAGGTTTTGATATAAAAAGGAAATTATATATTTCTTAAAGAATGGTTTTGATAAACTTTTATCATGTTTTGTTTTGGGAACAAATTCCGCAACATCTTTTAAAAGGGTTTACTCTGATTTTATTTTAAAGAGAATAAACGAAATCGGTCTTTTCTGGCCGAGAAATTAGGGGATGTCACAGTACCAAAGATCACAGGAGTCTGCTCTAGAATGCTACGGGTAATCTTTGATGAAATGAACTCCCACATCTGATCATCCAAATGTCCGACCCTAGAGCTCGAACTCAAAACCTCACTAGCATCAGAACCATTACCAGCTCTTCGTCAAGTGACCACCATACTGAAAATAGACCATTCAAACCATCAGAACACACACAAATATATATATATATATATATATATATATATATATATATATATATATATATATATATATATATATATATATATATATATATATATATATATATATATATATATATACCTCGAGGTATCCCATACTATACAAGCTTCTTGCTATCATCGCAACTTTCCTTGATTCGAGTACGGATCCTCTGCTTCTAGTAGTACGGGCCCATACTACCTTCCACAACTATCCGTACTTTCCTCAAGGATCGCCCTGAGTCCTATAGGTCACTTCCTTGTCAAACCAACAATTCTTAATGTGAAAAGGCTCTCAGCACTGAATCACCTCCTAGGTCTTCCTAGGGCAACCCCCACAATACTCTCCGCTATGGGCTACAGAAGGAACTCCCCCTACCACCTTCTAGCTAGCTCACGAATACATTTACATATCACCGACACCAGATAATTCTTCGAATGAAAGGTCTCACACTACAACAGTTGGACTCAAACAAGAGCTGCGCAAAAGAGTTAAAACCTAACCTTCTAAAATTATCAAGTCTCAATAATATGTCACTTAGCATATTCGCTTACTAGTTAGCTGCAGTAAATGGGAACTCCTAAATGCATAAAGCAAGCAGCATTCAAGCATCGAGTAATCAGAATCAAGCAAAACCTAATCAGTTCATCCTATCACTGACTGATCAATACTAGCATTCAAGTCTACAAGCTCATACAACAGCCATACAAAGGCATCTCTCCTAGCATTCTATTATGCAATCCTGAGCAGATCATTAGCCCTAATCTCGCATGCGATTCTCATATTCACAATTTAATCTATAACATAAAACAAGTATGGGTATTTTGGGATAACTTACTTGAGCTCCGGTGATTTCATGCACCACACCCCTTTCTTTTGTTAGAAAACTCTTTTTATAAAACATTCCTTTTAGGAAAAAAGTCACACCCCCGAACCGGAACGGCGGGAACGTCCGGGGGCAAATGACTTTATCTTGTAATATCATAACAAGTGTATATAAATGAAACATAGACAATCATCATCACCATACGTAAAATATAACAACATACATGGTTTGCTTCATTGTATCATTTATAAATTACATCCAAAAATTAACAAGTGTATGGTGAAAACAAAATACAGCAAATTCCCAAAAGTCCCAAGCTGCCAACCTGCTTAATGCGTTCCTGAGAATAAAAGTTATTTTGAAAGAGTCAACATATAAAATGTTGGTGAGTTCATAAGCATGTTTATATGAAAACTTTACGTTGGTTTGAAAACTCCAGAAAATCCGAAATTTTCTGTAAAAATAGTTTGTGAGTTTTTTTTCAACTCTTGTATAATATCATGTGTATCCTTGTTTTATCTTGTTTGAAAAATGTATAGAGAGTGATTCCCAAAAAATCCTGTATTTTTTGTGTCATGAGAAATCGTGGTCTTAAGCCCAAGACCGGAGTGAGGTGGATAGTACAAACAATCAACACAATGTTTATACTTTGCAAAACTGAGTGGTAAGTATATGCAGCGTAAAACTTATAATAGTTTTGTTATTCTTTATATGAGTCGTTATAACCATACTAATATGACGTAGTGCCTGTCTTGACGTTCTTCAGGCGTCGGTTTCTGAGAAGACATTTGTCACCCTAGACTGACCTGTCTAGCTGTAGCGAGCAGCTCAGGTGTGGGGTGTCAACTCCGTATAGATCTAAACACAAATTCCCGTTCTCCCTCCAGGAGACTCTGGTTATAACTACAGGGCTTACGGTGTAAACTAAGGTAGGTACGATGAAGGTGCGTCTCACAAGAGCCTTAACGAAATTTCTACGCGAATAGTGTGTTTCATTATTCTAGCGTTAAAATAATGTTACGAGGGTATATTTTTTACTATAACTCATGAATAGTAAAAATGTAATCATTTTTATCGAGAGTGTCGGAATAGTTCATTGTTTCATCTTTGTTATCAAAATAGCCGATTGTTAACGATATGTTCATGAGAGGCCCAATTTACATAAAATTGACACTTTAGGCCCATTAAAACCGTGAATGACATTAAAAGCCCATTTTTATCAAAAATGACACTTTAGGCCCAATAATACCGTGAATGTCATTAAAAGCCCATTTCTATGAAAAATGGCACTTTTGCCCCATAAATACAGTGAATGTCAAATAAAAGCCCATTTTTTTATCAAAAATAACATTTTTGGCCCAATAATACCGAGAATGTCAATAAGACCCCATTTTTACGAAAAATGTCACTTTTGGCCCATAAATACCGTGAATGTCAAATAAAAGCCTATTTTTATCAAAAATTACAATTTTGGCCCAATAATACCGAGAATGTCAATAAAAGCCCATTTTGTTTAAAAAAAATGACATTTTTGGCCCAATAATACCGAGAATGTCAATAATAGCCCATTTTTATGAAAAATGACACTTTTGGCCCATAAATACCGTGAATGTCAAATAAAACCCACTTTTATGAAAAATGTCAAATATGGCCCCCTTTTTATGAATTCTTTAGTTTTATTGTGAATATGCAAGCTTACTTAGTATCTTTAACCAAACATAAGAAGATCCATAATGTAAGTTATTCCAACAACTTCAAGGTTTGGGTAAATCTCAAAATTTTGGAGCTTCTAGCACATATACCATACCAAACATACACTTGCAAGCATACATAACAAGATTTTACACAAAACTAGCTTGTATTCTCCCTTAAAAGATAGTAAATCACGGAAACAAGGGGTATGAAGCTCACCTTGGGTTTTGATCGGTTTTGAACATGAACAGGAAGGATGTTTTCGGCCTTGAATGCTCCTTTGGGAAGAGTTTTCGAAACTTAGAGGGTTCTAGAAGTATGATCAAGAAAATAAGGTGATTATGGGGGATAATCTAAGCATAAAATGGAATGTAACAACTTGAGCATAGTTATTATCTTACCAAAAGGATGAAACTTGATGAAACTTGTTGAAAACCTCTTGAAAACACACACAATCTCACGGTTTCTTGGAGGAAAATGAGAGAGATCTTGAAAGTTTAGAGAGGAAGGAAGATGTGAGTGAGATTTGGAATGAGAAGTGAGAGAGAGATGGGTGGTCTCGACCGATCTTAGAGAGGAGGGAGGGGAGAGTTTAGTGTAAAATACATGTTGGTTAATACAAGATGCATAGAAGTATGAGGGGTATTTGACATGGATACATGTTAAATATAATTGAGGTGTCACAAGTTTAACTATAGTAATCTAATTTAAATATTTTTTTTATTAAAACCGAACAAGGGAAGGTGAAAGAAAACAAACTGTTGGGCTTGGGTTTGGAGTGTAACTGAGAACCAATAGCCCATAAAGGATTTCCGGCCCAAGAAGGCCCAATACTGGTTTTCGGTCCATGAAGGCTAATTTGGATGAGTTTTCAGCCCAATAGGGCCCATTAGGGGTTTTGGGTCTAATGGTTGGCCCATTTGAGAATTTGGCCCAATAAGGGCTCCAATAGTGATTTGCGGCCCATAAGGATCTAAGAAGATGTTCACGACCCAATAAGTCCCACTAAGTGTCTTATCGCCCAAATCAGGGTTGAATAATAAATTTCGGCCCAATTAGGGCCCAAATATGGGTTTTTGGCCCAAAAGAACCAAGTTGAGAGATTATTGGCCCATTAGGGCCCAATAAGAGAGTTTTCAGTTAAGGCCCAAAGTTGAATGCACATAACTTATTGGATTGGGCTTATACGGGAAGGTTTCGACTTGAAACAAAATTTTGGATGAATAAATTCGTATTGTATTGAAAGTAACTTATATTGCACATAGTGTTACATAGTTACACAAAGGATGGTAGTTTTATATAGATAGGAATTTCTAGCCCTAAAATGCTAGTTGTGACATCTGTTGGATTAGTGTCTAAGTCCATAACTATATTTGGTATGTACTTGACGCGAGAGTAGCATGGTCCATTTGGGTTGAATATCATCATGACAATTTGATAGGATGAACTTTTGAAAAGAGGTTATTTATGGTTTATTAATATATTATAAGTTCTAATATATTAATATGAAATCATATTATTTAATTAGTATTGATCAAGAATTAATTTGGAATTAATTTTGTGATCAAAAGAGACAAATTAAATATATGGGGATTGATTATCTAAATGATTCATTCTTATAATGTGGGCTTATGATCCATAGTTCTTTATGTTGGGCTAAACCCATGTGGTGACCCATGGAGTTTTAAACCCATGGAGCATGAGGCTTATGGGAGGTTGTGCACATTAGGGTTTGCATGGTGTAACCCTAATTAAGCCACACTATATAAGAAGCCCCTAGCTCATGAAATCGGTGACACATGTGTTCTTTGGAAGAGCTAGGCGAATTTGAGTGCAAGACACCTTCTCTCAAGCTATCCTTTGTCCTAGGTGTGTTGTGATTCCATTTGAGGCATTCACATTATTGGTACTAAGTTTTTAAAGATCCAAGGTTTCCAGCTACAACAAAAGATATGTCATCTAACTAGAATTTTGTAGTAAAGATACTCCATTGTATGCTAGTTCGGATGATGCTTTGGAAAAACAAAGTTTGCATGTATATTAGAGAAAACATAGATCCAAAGTATCTAGGTTTGCATGTACACCATAGGAGGGTTAGAATGCTCAAAACCCATCAGTGGTATCAGAGCCTAGGGTTGTTTTCCAATATACTTGATGTTACTTGCTTTCAAAAGCCAAAAAAATCATTTTTCTGCTTTCTGGACAGTGGACTCGCCGAGGCCACTAGGAAACTCACCGAGTCCCCTCACAAATCTGACCAACTCGCCGAGTCAGTTCATGCACTCGACGAGTTGGTGCTCCAGAATGCAGATTTTCGAGTTCTAAGGCTGGAATTGGACTAGGATCATTACCCTAAACTGTTTTTTAACTTATAAACCCGTTTTTGTTGTGGTAATGATCATGCTTATCCAATTTAAAAGATAATTGTCAAATTTTCATGTTTTGTATTAGATATGGTTAGGTTAATTACATGAAATTTGTTTGATATGAATTGTCTTGTTCTTATGAGTTTAATTTAGATCATAGACAAATTTTTTTGATTTTCTTGTTAGAATTTTTGATCTAAATGGTTTTGATGAATTCCATAAGTTGTCCTCAAGTTATGGAAAATGAAAGGTTTTTCCTTTAAAGAGATCATTAAAATTATAGGTTATGAACTTGAAGAGTTTTTTTTCCCATAAATGGTTTTATGAACTCCATAACTTGTCCTCAAGTTATGGATTTTCAAGAGTCTTTTCATTAAAACCTTTATTAAACTCATAAGTTATGGATTTGAAAAGTTTTGACAAGTTTCAAAACTTACGCTCAAGTTTTGGAATTTGTAAAGTTTCACCTTTTTAATACTTTAGTTCCAAACCCTAGAGTTTTAAAAGTTTAAAATTCAACCCTTATACTATTATAATATTATAGGTTTAATATTTATATATATGAATAAGAGTAAAGTCAGCCTTACCGTTAGTAGGCCTCATTCACGAAGTCGGTCTATAAGGGGGGGTATAAGGTTACTGCCTATAAAATGGCAGTTTAATGGATGTCCACTCTCACCCACCGCTTCCTTGACTGGTGGAGGGTCGTTAGCCGAACAGGTTTGACAGGACATTTAAATTCTCATTAAAAGTATAATGAACTACTAAGTAACTAAACACTTATAAATTCCCAATCTTAGTTACTTAGGAAAAATGTGAATATGGTGCTAACCCATGCAATTGCACTTTCCACCTTGTTAAGTCGTTAGTGGACCGTGTGTGGTTAACCGACACACTAATCTGGGATTGACAATGTGTGGAAAAGGGTAGCTTGATGTTAATCATAGATCAATGGAGCGTGTGTGGTTAACCGGCATATTGATTAGGTGGTTTGTAACATTGGGTGTACCAAGTTAATTTGCATGGTTATTCACACCTTGTTTGTGATCCTCGGCATCCCAGTCACAAACTTGAAGGGCACAATCGAGATTTAAAAATGTCATTGAAAAGTTCAATGAATCTCAAAGGATCTAGGAATTTCAGTTCACTTAAAACCTAAAGTTCCTTTTCGTTTTTCGTGGTGGAAATTGGTAAATCGTCATTTACCTACCTTCAAATATTTTGCAATTTGGATTAAGACATCCATCTTCCGAATTGTAAAATATTGTGTTGGGTCCTAGCCTTAATATTTCATGTTGGGTGTTATATTAAGGACTAAAATCAAATAACTTGAATTTCTCCCATTGTAGATGTCTAGTTTAGACAACTATGGTCTTCCCAAATCTCTTGAAACAAGCTTTCCTCTTGAAGATGATGTTCCACGGTTGGATCGTGGAACTGGAAATCATACTTCACTTTCACATCCTCCAATTATTCTTCCTAACCCACAAGTTCGAAGACTTGAAAAGTTCAAGATCACTCAAGCCCTATTGGATAGCAAACACAAGGATGGAAAATCTATGTGTGCACATGTCTTGGATATGAAGTCATACATTGACAGGCTCAGAATGTTGGGTTTCGTGTTCCCAAGGAAGCTGGCTATTGATTGGGTTCTTCAGTCACTTCTCGAGTCATATAGTCAGTTTGTTAAAGACTACTATATGACATATCACGACATGACCCTTATCGATCTTGCATATTTGCTTATTGCTGCTGAATCAGCAATGATTTGGCGCACTGGTAAAGCAAATTTGATTGAAATATCTACTTCTCAAACTTCCATGGGCATTGAGAATGGTAACATCGGAAGTCCAGAAAAGATTTCTCTTCCCAATGGAAAGGGATCGACAAAGAACGATAAGACTATGCGATCGTGTACACTTGGTTGTGCGTTGGTCAGGCCCACCACAAAGAACGATAAGACTATGCGTCATGATTTACTAAAGTTTAGTAAATCTGGTTATGCTTACAAGTTTAAGTATAATTCTGAATCATTGGAAAAGTTCAATGTATGGCAGTACGAATGAGAAGAATCAAGTTAGGCAGAAAGATAGAAGTTTCTCCAATCTGAAAAGATAGGAGAGTGCTTGAGTATCGTGTTCTATGATCATCTTAATGATTATGAAAACCATGTCACAATTAATCCTCTAAGGATATTTTAGTGCATTTTTATGGCTAAGAAGAGGAATCGTGAATTGTTGAAATGGTTAAATCTAGAAGATGAGTCATACTTCGTTCGTAAAACAAGTCTTAGAGTCATACTCCAAGCTTGTGCCTTGAGTGACAATAAATTAGAAAGGTTTATAACACTTATCAAATGTAGAGTAAAATGTTTTCTACTCTTGTACATTTGAAATTGGTAAGTTGTGATGTTTTGGATAAAACAAAGACCAACTAAGGCCAATTGTGTGAAGTGTCATTCTTGATGAGAATCCGCAGTAATCCTTGAATATTATTTTTTTCAAGGAATGGTTCTTGACAAGAGAATCTTATATGTCAAGAGGTCAGTGGAAGTCTTAAAGATCTTGAAAGTTTCAAGAACTAATCAAGAGTAAACCTATTGTTAAACACTTGCACACGACTTGAGGTTTATTACCTATCGTGTTGACATATTATTATTTTTGTGCCCATTACAGTTGGTTGACTATGCATGTGAGTTCTATGAGTTCTCAATTGTTTGCATAACAACCTTGGAAGCAATGGTAGGCCCTTGTGCTGCCAAGTGGCAAGAAATTAAGATTGAACAAGTTCAGTCCATATGGGTTTGGATTTGTTACTAACCATGTCTTGTGATTATGGTTGTGAGAAATTCACATGGATAGGAACACATACACCATAAAATCTAAGTGTCATAAGGTTTCTCTCTAATTCATGAAAATGATTGTGAGGAAACGTTTTCACTAAATAGATTTGAACAGATAGCAGTTGTGATATTTGCATTCTCAAATTTGTTTATGATTACGGCATCCCTTTTTCATAATTTGAATTGTGAGGAATGGCAAAAAGTCTAAACATTTGAGACTTATTGCTGTAAGTTCTTAAATTCTTTAGACACACATGTGAGCTATCTAAGGAAAGGTGTATGAGTTTTAGAAGCCTAGATAAAGTCTTATCAAAGCATCTCGTATAAGAAATATGAACTTTGGTAATGAAAGTCAATAAGTATTGATTTCTAGAAGTCCAGCTGATTTCTGGGTACATGTCAAAGCTAGTGGAAGCGTAAATGTTATGCTAGTAAAAGTAATGATTATTATGCTAGTGGGAGCATAATCAATTATGATGTATGTTGCAAGTTAGCAATGTTAATTATAGAAAAAAAAAAGTTTTAATTCGCAAGTTGCAGGATTTGAAAAGTTGTTTTGCTATAATTAAGGGAGAGGTATTCATACTTCATTTCAAATCTAAAAGCTTAGATTGACATTTCAATCAGATTTAGTCAAATATATATGAATGTTATGTTGGAATAGTACAACATAAGGAAATTCTATATATGGATGTGTTAATTGTGTTCTCAAAATTCGACTATGATTACAACATCCCTTTTCATAATTTGAATGATGAGAACATGGGAAATAAAAATATTATAGCAAAAGACTGGTCAAGTATCATGTCTTTATGTAAGACATCATGAATCGTGTCCTATATGCTTCGGGTATAGGATCGATTACATGTGGTATAATATTCATCCGTTCTAAATATTTTCCAAATGCCTAGGGCATTAAGAGGGAAAAAAGAGATAGAACCGGATATGACTAAAGTGGTTAAACAACTGTTAAAGAACAATCTAAGGTTCACCGAGGATTGGTCACTTAAGGGCAGTTGGAATTACAGTAATGGATGGACTATATCGACATTATTATAAATAGAAAGTATTCTATTAATAATGAGTTGTCATATGGAAAATTTGGAATGTTTTCATATTGGGTGTTGGATATTAAGAATATGTGGTTAGAAACTTTTATGCAAGAAGGATGTTCAAAGGAATGTACTTTGAATTTGAGACTTCGCTTCAATAGAATTTTATTGTAACAATCTCCATAGGTATACTTTGTAATATCGTTGGTCAAGTCTCCGTGACTTTTGGTACCTAGACATTACAAAGGAATCATTGCATGATAGTTTAGAATCTAACACATTCTGGCAGTAACAAGAATTTGGAATTCTTACACTGGTGATAAAGATTTGGAATTGTGAAATGAGTTGCATTAAAGATGTGTTCAATTCCTCTATTTCACAAAGTAAGGACCATAGACAAACATAGTGTGCATGCTTGGAGCATGGCATAACTTGTCACACCCCCAAACCAGACGGCGGAAACGTCCGGGGGTGGAGGACTTCATTTGTAGTATCACAACACATGCATTATAGTAATCAGAGTACAAACAACCACTGAATTTAAAAAGTATAAGTATTTACATGTATTTCATGATTGTATACTGAAACTAAATAGTTATACAAAAGAAGAAGACAAGACATAAATAGCTCCATCTTCTAAAAAGATCGGGAAGTACCTGTCTACTGGTTCCCTGAGAATACAAGTAATTTGAAAAGAGAGTATCACCAAAAAGTTGATTGAGTGCATAAGTATTTATGTTTTGAAAGAATGTTTTTTGTTTCTTGAATATGTAAACTATTCCATAAAATCCTATATTTTCTGCTATATATGAATAGTAATTTTATTTTCATAAAATTGTTGTATTTGTAAACCAATGTTCTGTATTTGTAATCCTTTTATAAACTTGTATCTGAGAGTATGCATGGTCTCATCAACTGTTATTGTAAACTGTAAACTGTATCTTGTAAACTAGTACTTTGAAAATGTACTTCAGTTTAGTTAATTATACACTAACGTATTGTTAATATCTTTAATGAGTTATTATAACCATACTGACTAGATGGCCTGACCCAACGCTATGAATGCGCTGAAAGCTGTTGATAACAATTTGTCACTCACAGGCGTGTATGCATGACTGTAGCTAGCAGTCCGAGTGCGGGGTTGTCAATCCCAATATAGATCTATACACACATTGTTTCGATCCCCTGCTGGAGATTCTGGTTATAATGTGAGGACTTTAACTATGTTGTTTAAAATGAATTAAACAAACTGAAATACTTGTCTCATAAAATCATATAAACGTTACATGTATAATAGTTATGAAAACCCAATCATTCTGAAATAAATGATTGATAGTATGTTCTTGAATTAGTATTCTTTAACATGTATTTGAAAGAATGTATACCCTTGAATAGTTTTGAATAAAACCTTTGTTCTTGTAAAACAATGTACTTTAGTATACTTAAATCGTGAATTAATGTTCTGTGAATCATAAATTATACCTATTATAATTTATATGTACTTTCTGATTTGATAACGAGTATTCATGAATGTAACCCCTTGCTCAACATGTTACAAAGGGTAATTGAACTTTATGAACCAACTTTTATACTTGTATACATATACAAATATATATAAGTAAAATTTAAATGACACTCGTACAAATAACTGATACTTGTAATACCACATCCAAACAAGGAAAAGGAACCAAAGTGGGTTATCAGTCCTAAGCCTTTTAAATCTTATTTATATATATATATATATATATATATATATATATATATATATATATATATATATATATATATATACTAGTATGATTTTTGGGAGAAATATAAGTTAATAAAAACATTTAAAAGATGTTTGATATTTTGAAATCCATTTTGGTGACTTGATGTCGTTTTGAAACAATCATTGAAAAGCATTTGATTTGATTTGATAACTGAAATCCATTTTGATAAGATATTTGAAATCACTTGTTTATAACACAAAAACTTTGTGTTAGACTTGTATTCCCCCCTTAAAACAGTAAAAAAAATATGAAAATATGGGGGTATGAACTCACCTATTGGAGGGTGATTCAAATGATGATTTAGTATAGGATGTTTAGTTCCACGAGTGAAATCCCGCAACAAAACAAGTCCTATATAGTTATTTATATAACATATATGCATCCAATTAGCTAAAAGAATCATGGAATGATTAGAAACCGGACTAATTTGTAAGTATAACTTACAAATTGAAGTGTTTGAAGCTAGATTGAAGGCTAATATGGGTTTACGGCCAGGTGTTTACGGCCAAGTGTTCTTGAAGGATGAAGAACACTTGATGATCCTAGACCAGATTCTAAGAAGATTCAAAGGTGTTTACGGCCAAGTGTTCTTTGTGTTCTTCACGCGTTCTTCGCGTTCTTCGTGAAAACTAGTAAAATCAATGGATTTTAGCCTTATAATTGAAGATGGAAGGGTGTTCTTGAAGTGATAATAAGATCAAGAATTGATACCTGTTAGATTATGTGATGAACTAGTGTTTAATCACTTGAATAAGATGAACAAGGATGATCTTGGTGTGTTCTTGAGGAATAATCATGTTCTTGGTGGATGATACTTGAGAGAGTTTGAGAGTTCTTGGCTGGAAGATGTGATAAATGAAGGAAAAATGAAGGAAAAATGAAGGAAATCTATATATATATATATATATATATATATATATATATATATATATATATATATATATATATATATATATATATATATATATATATATGTGCGAGGTTTCATAGTCCGAGGGTTTACGGCTGTGAACCTCGGTTACGGTCCGAAGTCGGTTAGAGTGTACGACCGTGAACAAGTTCCAATGCGATAAGGTTCGGATTCCGAGAAGATAAGATCCGAACAGTATATGGCTGAAGCCGTTTACGGCCTCGTTTACGGCTGCGAGGAGTGTACGGTCCGAGGAGTGTACGGCCGTAAACTCTTTGCGGCCCGAAGTGTTTACGATCCGAAGCGAATGAATAAGATGTGAAGTTTCTCGGTTTTCAAGCCTTTTCCTTCCAAATTCATTTGTAGATATTTTAAGGATTTTAGTAAATAAAGGTTATTATCATAACCTAAAATAAAAACCAAAACAATAAAAAAAAGACTTTAGTTGACCTTTGATTGACGTTGGTTGACTAAAGTTGACTTTGCAAACAGAAAATAATGGGATGTTACATTATCCCCCCGTTAGAGAGAATTTTGTCCCGAAATTTAAAGTTTTAAGCAATTAAGCCATTACAAACAACTAAGCGAAAATATGAGGATATTTCAGTTTCATTTGATCCTCGCGCTCCCAAGTGAATTCATGTCCCCGCTTGGCATTCCAGCGAACCTTCAGTATAGGAATACGACTTTGCTTTGTTTGCTTGACCTCTCGGTCCATGATCTCTACTGGTTCTTCCACGAAGCTGAGGCTCTCGTTGATCTCGATTTCGTCGAGTGGGATAACAAGAGTCTCATCGGACAGACACTTTTTCAAGTTCGAGACGTGGAAAATAGGATGTATGTTACTTAGTTCTTGAGGTAGTCGGAGCTGTAAGCTACTGGACCGATTCTAGCAAGAATCTCGAATGGTCCTATGTACCTTGGATTCAATTTGTCACGCTTTCCAAAGCGTGTCATGCCCTTCCAGGGTGAGACCTTCAACATGACGCGGTCACCAACCTGGAACTCCAAAGGTTTTTTTCTTTTGTCAGCGTAGCTTTTCTGTCTATCTCTGGAAGCTTTAAGTCGCTCCCGGATTTGTACGATTTTCTTCGTGGTTTCGCGAATGATTTCTGGACCAGTGAGAGTACTGTCAGGAACTTGACTTCTAGCCAGCTGCGTGTCACCCACTTCATCCCAGCACAAAGGTGATCTGCACTTACGGCCATAGAGAGCTTCGAAAAGAGCAGCCTTTATGCTAGTGTGATAACTATTGTTGTAAGAGAATTCGACAAGGGGTAAATGAGTATCCCATGCCTTACCAAAGTCTATCACGCAAGCTCGCAACATATCTTCTAACGTTTGAATCGTCCTTTCACTTTGTCCGTCAGTTTGTGGATGGTAGGCTGTACTCATGTCCAGCCTAGTTCCCAAAGCTTTTTGTAAAGACTGCTAGAAACGAGAAGTGAATCTACTATCTTGGTCAGAAATAATAGATAGTGGCACACCATGCAGTCTAAATATTTCCTTGAGGTAAGTTCTTGTTAGCTTCTCCATCTTGTCGGTCTCTTTGATTGGTAAGAAGTGTGCGGATTTGGTTAATCTATCGACGATGACCCAAATAGTATAATAACCACTCGATGTCTTGGGTAACTTGGTTATGAAATCCATTGTAATCCGCTCCCACTTCCATTCAGGGATTTCAGGTTGTTGCAATAAACTTGAAGGTTTTATTGTATTCTACCTTGACTTTGGCACAAGTAAGGCACTTGCCCACAAAGGTAGCAATTTCGGCCTTCATGTTTGGCCACCAGTATAGTTTCTTGAGGTCCAGGTACATCTTGTGTGCTTCATTCATGACTACGTCTCTGTAACCACCGAACTTTGGTGTCCAAATTCGGTTCATGAAACAATAGATTCCATCATCCCTGACTTTGAAGTTTTTATCCTTTCCTCTCAAAGTTGCACCTGCCACGTTTTCAGGTTTTAAGGCCTCGAGTTGAGTCTCTCTGATCTGTGTGGACAGATGTGAATGGATTGTCATGATCAACGACTTTACTCGGCGTCCCGAGTATTCTTTTCTACTAAGGGCGTCAGCTACTACATTAGCTTTACCAGGGTGATAAAGAATCTCACAATCATAGTCGTTCAGGAGCTCCACCCATCGTTGTTGTCTCATTTTCATCTCTTTCTGATTGAAGATATGCTGGAGACTTTTATGGTTCGTGAATACTGTGCATTTCGTGCCATATAAGTAATGTCTCCAGATCTTCAGAGCAAATACCACTGCTCCTAGTTCAAGGTAATGTGTTGTATAGTTGACTTCATGTGTCTTTAGTTGTCTTGAGGCATAGGATATAACCTTTCCTCTATGCGTAAGAACACATCCAAGCCCTTGATTAGAAGCATCACAGTACACTACGAAATCCTCTGTCCCTTCAGGAAGAGACAGGATTGGTGCACTACACAAAGCTCGTTTCAGCGTTTGGAACGTTGTTTCTTGTTTTTCTCCCCAGCTAAAAGTTACACCCTTTTGCGTCAGGGTGGTAAGAGGTTTAGCTATTTGAGAGAAATTCTGGATGAATCTGCGATAATAGCCAGCAAGACCTAAGAATTGACGGATTTATGTAGGTGTTTTGGGTGCTGACCAGTTTTCAATTGCCTTAACTTTGGAAGGATCGACGTGTATTCCTTCTGAGCTGACCACGTGACCTAGGAATTCAACCTTCCTGATCCAAAATTCACACTTTGAAAACTTCGCATAGAGTTTCTCTATTCTAAGAGTTTGCAAAACTTGACGATGATGTTGGCCATGTTCCTATTCACTTCTTGAGTAAATAAGGATGTCGTCAATGAAGACTATGACGAATTTATCAAAGAATGGACGACATACTCTGTTCATTAGATCCATAAACACAGCAGGTGCATTCGTCAATCCGAATGGCATCACTACGAACTCATAATGACCATAACGAGTTCTGAACGCGGTTTTGGGAATGTCATCCTCCAAAATCCGTAACCGGTGATACCCGGATCTTAAGTCTATTTTGGAGAAGTAGCTCGCACCTTGAAGTTGGTCGAACATATCGTCAATGCGAGATAAAGGGTATCGATTCTTAATGGTAAGTTTATTCAGCTCGTGGTAGTCTATGCACATACAGAATGATCCATCCTTCTTCTTCACGAACGAAACCGGAGCTCCCCAGGGTGAGAAGCTTGGTCTTATGAAACCTTTGCTAAGGAGTTCGTTAAGCTGGCTGGATAATTCCTGCATTTTAGAAGGTGAAAGACGATAGGGAGATTTGGCTACTGGGGTAGCCCCTGGAATTAAGTCGATGCTGAATTCGACTTCTCATTCGGGAGGCACTCCTGGAAGATCATCGGAAAAAACGTCGGGAAAGTTGCAGACTTCAGGAATGCTCGTTATGTTATAAAACATATCATTATGTGTGATTTGATGAGTAGATAGAGCAAGCATATGAGTCGAAGTTTATCCATTCCTTTTACCCTTGGAGGGATAAAAGCGATATATGTGGGCCCCTCGATGATTTGGTGATGACACCCCGAAGTGCTTGGCCAAGCCTGGACTGATTTGATTTGTTCAATTAATCAGTCGTCATAAATCGGAAATCGGGAAACAACAAATGGACAGGAAGAATGATTTTAAATCCGTGTCTCAGTCCATACAATATATAGAATGGAGGAATATATGATCCCTTATCTAATGGACGCATCATTGTAAAGGTCAGAGTTCGACAATGGCTTTTAAGAGCTACGATTTCTAGTCGGGTTGTGGAGTCGTACTTGCAATAATAGTTATTAGACTTATCCAAGTGGGATACTGTTGGATTAGTGTCTAATTCCATAACAATAATTGGTATGTACTTGACCCGAGAGTAGCATGGTCCATTTGGGTTGCATATCATCAGGACAATTTGATAGGATGAACTTTTGAGAAGAGGTTATTTATGGTTTATTAATATATTATAAGTTCTAATATATTAATATGAAATCATATTATTTAATTACTATTGATCAAGAATTAATTTGGAATTAATTTTGTGATCAAAAGAGACTAATTAAATATATGGGGATTGATTATGTGAATCATTCATTCTTATAATGTGGGCTTATGATCCATAGGTCTTTATGTTGGGATAAACCCATGTGGTGACCCATGGATGATCCATGGAGGTTTAAACCCATGGAGCATGAGGCTTATGGAAGGTCATGCACATTAGGGTTTGCATGGTGTAACCCTAATTAAGCCACACTATATAAGAAGCCCCTAGCTCGTGAAATCGGCGACACATGTGTTCTTTGGAAGAGCTAGCCGAATTTGAGTGCAAGACACCTTCTCTCAAGTTATCCTTTGTCCTAGGTGTGTTGTGATTCAATTTGAGGCATTCACATTATTGGTGCTAAGTTCTTAAAGGTCCAAGGTTTCCAGCTACAACAAAAGGTTTGTCATCTAACTAGAATTTTGTAGTAAAGATACTCCATTGTATGCTAGTTAGGATGATGCTTTGGAAAAACAAAGTTTGCATGTATATTAGAGAAAACATAGATCCAAAGCATCTAGGGTTGCATGTACACCATTGGAGTGTTAGAATGCTCAAAACCCATCAACGTCATCCCCCCGTTAGATGGAATTTCGTCCCGAAATTCTTTTGTGAGATATCCTTAAGGGCTAGAAAAGAGGTGAGGGTACTTTAGCATCATTTGATCCTCGCGCTCCCATGTGAACTCAGGTCTGCGTTTTGCACTCCATTGAACCTTTACAATAGGAATGGGGCTAAGTTTCGTACGCTTCACTTCCATATCCATGATTTCGACTGGTTCCTTAATAAAGTGGAGATCCTCATTCACCTGAATCTCATCGAGTGGAACAACGAGGGTTTCATCCGATAAGCATTTCTTGAGGTTTTACACGTGGAAGATAGGGTGTACGTTGCTGAGCTCCGATGGTAGCTGCAGCTTGTAGGCTACCAGACCGATCCTGGAAAGGATCTCGAATGGTCCGACGTATCGTGGGTTTAGCTTTCCCCGCTTTCCAAATTTTATCATCCCTTTCCAGGGAGAGACTTTTAGCAGCACGCGATCACCTACTTGGAACTCCAACGGCTTTCGCCTTTTGTCTGTGTAGCTCTTCTGTCTATCCCGAGATGCTTGGATTCGTGACCTGATTTGAACGATTTTCTCCGTTGTTTCCCGGATCATTTCAGGTCCTGTGAGTGTGTTGTTCGATAACTGTCCTCTTGCCAACTGGGTGTCTCGTACCTCAGCCCAACAGAGAGGTGATCTACATTTCTGACCATACAAGGCCTCGAAGGGAGCAACTTTGATGCTTGTGTGGTAGCTGTTGTTGTAGGAGAACTTGTTTAGTGGCAAGTGGGTATCCCATGCCTTGCCAAAATCTATCACACAATCCCGGAGCATATCTTCCAATGTCTGAATGGTTTGCTCAGTTTGGCCATCGGTCTGGGGGTGCTAAGCATTACTCATATGAAGTTGGGTCCCCATTGCTTTCTGGAGTGACTGCCAGAATCATGAGGTGAATCTACTATCTCGGTCAGAGATGATACATATCAGCACCCCATGAAGTCTCACCACCTCCTTTATGTAGATCTGAGTTAATCTCTCCATTTTGTATGTTTCTTTTATTGGTAGGAAATGGGCGGATTTAGTCAACCGATCGACCATCACCCAAATGGCATCCAGTCCGTCAGTCGATTTAGGCAATTTGGTTATAAAATCCATCATTATTCGTTCCCATTTCCACTCGGGTATCACTGGCTATTGTAATAGTCCCGAGGGCTTCTGATATTTACCTTAACCTTTGCGCAATTCAGGCACTTGCTCATGTAGGTAACAATCTCCGCTTTCATGTTCGGCCACCAATAATGTTGTTTGATATCCAGGTACATCTTATCAGAACCCGGATAGACGGAGTATCGTGTCTTGTGGGCTTCATTCATGACTACGTCTCTGAACCCTCCAAATTTTGGGATCCAGATCCGGTTCAGGAGATAGTGTGCTCCATCCTCCTTGATGACAAGATTCTTGTCCATTCCACACAAAGCTTCGTTTGCAGCGTTCTCCGGCTTCAGGGCTTCTAGCTGAGCCTCTTTGATTTGTGAAGACAAGTGGCAATGGACGGTCATTGTCAATGTTTTTACTCGGTGGCCCGAGTAGTCTTTTCGGCTTAAGGCGTCGGCCACCACGTTAGCCTTGTCAGGATGATACTTGATCTCACATTCGTAGTCGTTTAGCAGCTCGACGCATCGCCACTGCCTCATGTTTAGCTCTTTCTAATTCAAGATATGCTGGAGGCTTTTGTGGTCCGTGAAGACGGTGCACTTTATAGCATAAAGGTAGTACCTCCAAATTTTTAGGGCAAAGACCACAACTCCTAACTCGAGATCATGAGTGGTATAATTCACCTCGTGGTTTTTCTGTTGCCTCGACGCATAAGAAATCACCTTTCCACGCTGCATTAGCACACAACCCAAACCCTGGTTGGAAGCATCACAATATACTACGAAATCTTCTGTTCCGTCCGATAGAGTCAAGACTGGGGCACTGCAGAGGGCCTGCTTCAGAGTTTGGAAAGCAGCTTCTTGTTTTGCATCCCAGTTAAAGGGTACGCCTTTTTGGGTGAGAGCGGTGAGAGGCTTGGCGATTTTGGAGAAATTATGAATGAACCTTTTTGTAATAAACAGCACGGCCGAAGAATCGCCTGATCTCCATTCGCATCTTTGGGGTTGCCCATCTCTCAATAGACTTGATCTTGGAAGGGTCCACATGTATCCCTTCTTTGCTAACTACGTGCCCCAAGAAAGCCACCCTGCGAATCCAGAACTCACACTTGGAGAATTTTGCGTACAACTTCTCTGCCCTTAGAGTTTCCAAGACCTGCCTTAGATGTTGACTGCGCTCTTCCTTGCTTCGTGAATAAAGAAGTATGTCATCGATGAAGACGATTACAAAGTTGTCGAGGAACGGTCGGCATACTCGGTTTATAAGGTCCATAAATGTTGCAGGTGCATTTGTCAGACCGAAGGGCATTACCACGAACTCAAAATGTCTGTAGCAGGTTCGGAAGGCAGTTTTGGGGATATCTTCTTCTCGAACCCGTAGTTGGTGATAACCGCACCGTAGATCTATTTTGGAAAAATAACTGGCTCCTTGAAGCTATTCGAATAGATCATCAATCCGAGGGAGAGGGTATCGTTTCTTGATAGTGAGTTTGTTTAACTCCCGATAATCGATACACATTCTGAAAGATCTGTCCTTCTTCTTGACAAACAAGACCGGAGCTCCCTAGGGTGAGAAGCTTGGCCTTATAAACCCTTTGTCGAGGAGTTCGCTTAGTTGACTCGATAACTCCTGCATTTCCGCAGGGGCTAACCTACAGGGTGATTTGGCAATTGATGTGGCTCCAGGTATCAGGTCAATTCGAAATTCGACCTGTCTCTCGGGAGGTATCCCCGGGAGGTCTTCCGGGAATACATCTGGAAAGTCGCACACATCTGGACTATCATTAATGTTCTTTTCCCCTTTATGTTTGTCCACCACGTGGGCTAGAAAGGCATGATTTTTCTTGTACATGCACTTTTGTGCCTTGATCCAGGAGATAGACGAAGATTTACACCTGGTTTATCGCCGTAAATGATTAGAGTTTCGTTGGTGGGTAGGTGAAGGTGAACGACATTCTCGCGGCACATAATATCGGTATGGTGGGGGCTTAACCAGTCCATACCGATTATCACATCAAAACTTCGAATATTAATCGGGGTTAATTCGATTGAAAATGATTGGTTATTTAGTGTTAACGTGCATCCACGTAAATGTATTTGGTTGTTTCAGTGTTCCCATTAGCCATCTCCACCATAAAGTCTTCGCTTAGCTTTTGGGGTTGTTGATTTAGTAGGTGTTTGAATTTATGACTCACAAAACTCTGCTCATCCCCACTATCGAATAAAATGCATGCATAAGTGCGGTTGAGGGAAAACGTACTAGTGACAATAGTCGGATCACGAACTGCTTCACCCTGCCCCAATGTTAGTACTCTGCCTGATCTGCCTGTACCCTGGTTGTTGGCTTTGGGGCAGTTTCGCTGGAAGTGGCCAGCCTCTCCGCATCCGTAACACGTGCGACTGTCCCCGACATTGTTGGATTGAGGGTTGTTTTCATGTGGCTGGGAACTGTAATACCGGACAATATGCCCTTTTCTATTGCAGTTTGTGCATTGGAAGTCCTTGCATGCCCCGACATGATGGAAACTACACTTGTCACACTTCGAGTGGGAACCTGCGTAGGGCTTTGCAGGTGTTGGGTTGGTTGTAGTGGTTGTAGTTGGAGTTGATGAGGTTTGAGCGCTAGCAGCGTGAACTGCTACCGTTTGCTGTTTCTTAGAAGATCCTAAAGATTGTTCTCCTTTCCTTTTATTTCCCTTGTTCCTCTTGTTGCTTCCTTCTTTCTTAGCTTTTGTCTCAGTTGTCTTGGTGCCTTTCTTGTTTCCATGATCATAGAGCTTCTGAGCTAGACTCTTTGCACTATCTAAAGTTTCAGGGTTTGCTGCAATTACGTTCCCCTGAATTGGACGAGTTAACCCCCAAATGAAACGTTCGATTTTATTTCCCTCCGAGGTTATCATCCCAGGGCATAAAAGTGCCAGCTCGCTGAACCTAGCGATATAGGCTTCAATATCTGAGTTTTGCACTGTGAGATTCCATAATTCCTGGTCCAGCTTTTGTATTTCCCCATGGGGATAGTATTCAGCCAACATCATCTCCTTGAGTTCCCCCCACGACATGGCAGTTGCAACTGGAAGTGTTAAGGCCTCAACATGGCCATTCCACCATGATATTGCTTGATCAAGAAACGTACAGGGCGCGAACTTTACTTTACTCTCTTCAGGGCATTCACATATCTCGAACACTGACTCGATCTTCTCGATCAAACGTTTCAAAGTTATCACCCCCACCGGTTCCGTTGAATGTTCGGGGTTTTGCATTAGAGAAATATTTATAAGTGCATGCTTTCGTGGGCCCTTGATTCATTCCATGACTGGAGCTTCCTGTTCCCTGACCATTTCCGCCTCCATTGTTTCCATTGTGGATGTGAGCCAACACTGCAGTGACTGCAGCCGAGACGGCTGCCTGAAAAGCAGCAGAGTTTATCTCTGGCGTAGGCATCGGTGGTGGAGGTGTGTTGTTGTTTCTATGAACGTACCTTCGAGGCATCTTCTTTCATGGAACAGAAGGATGACGAGTACTTAATAGTTGTTTCGGCGATTCGATTTGTCCTTATAAGTAAAATCATACAGTATCAAGAAATAATAAAAAAATAGAACTCATAGCAGATAACAACATCACAAATAAAACAGACACTTGTTTCATTACTGATAAAGGTTTGGTACATGTTACGTGAAAATTTGGCCTTTATAAAGCCTACAGTACATGGGATAATAGTCAAACAACATAACAACCCTATCGACTAGTGTAGTCAATTAATCGATGGGTTAGCCCTACCCACACAAAGTAAAACAAAGAATATAACATGAAATAGCATAATAATACTAGCTAGAAAAGAGGTGACACTCATACACCGAAATGACGCACAAGGAGTTCGGCCATTTCACTCATCTCACGAGTGATCTCAGCTTCCTTTTGTTCTGCCCGAACTGCCCTAGCTTCGACTGCAAAGAGTTGTTGCTTGAGAGTGGCTACCACCTCCTCTAAGGAGCGTAATCGTTCAATGGAGTCTTCCTGTGTTATGTGTTGATCCGATATTGCTTCCGAAGGGTGGGGTTCGTTCGCGATTTCTCCGATGTCTTCTTCCTCATCTAACTCCTTATCAGATTTTACACCCTCATAGTCCATTTCTAGATATACTTCTGGTCCTACTTCTGGGGTTCCCCCTTGAATCTCTTTTCGTTCTTCATCAATCCATCCGTTGGCCACCAAGGCCTGGTAGTAGTGTCTCTGTGCTGATACTCAGCCATGGTGCGTGCGCGAGAATGGAGGTGTGAGGAGCGTGTAGAAAATGTACGTGCGACAGTTATATGATATCCTAATATACTCCTATAGTATTTTAATTATTTAGGTTTGATTCCTTAAAACTTTTGGATACAAGGTTGGTAAGTTTTAGATTCGTTGCCCACCACGATTACTCCCAAGCACATGTTGGTCTTTTTTTGAATAAATATAGTCGATCAGACTATATTTATCCCTAATACGATTACATAATTTCCCAGGTTTAACCGCGACATTCAATTCCTCTAAATACTTTTATAGTTTCTTATCTTGACAATACTTTAATATGCACACATAGGTATGTATTTTATTTTTGTTCAAAGTATTTTAGTCCCAATGTATTTATAGTTTCATATCTTGTATGATTAGATATGCTAGTTCACTATAAACATTGCTCTGATACCAATCTGTCACACCCCCGAACAGGAAAGGCGAAAATGTCCGGGGGCGAATGACTTCATCTTGTAATATCATAACAAGTGTATATAAATGAAACATACACAATCATCATCACCATACATAAAATTGAACAACATACATGGTTTGCTTCATTGTATCATTCATAAATTACATCCAAAAATTAACAAGTTTATGGTGAAAACAAAATACAGCAAATTCCCAAAAGTTCCAAGCTGCCAACCTGCTTAATGAGTTCCTGAGAATACAAGTTATTTTGAAAGCGTCAACATATAAAATGTTGGTGAGTTCATAAGCGTGTTTATATGAAACCTTTACGTTGGTTTGAAAACTCCAGAAAATCCGATATTTTCTGTAAAAATAGTTTGTGAGTTTTTTCTTTCAAATCTTGTATAATATCATGTGTATCCTTGTTTTATCTTGTTTGAAAAATGTATATAGAGTGATTCCCAGAAAATCCTATATTTTCTGTGTCATGAGAAATCGTGGTCTTAAGCCCCAAACCGGAGTGAGGTGGACTTTCGTTTAGATAACTAAGGCTAAAAAGTAGTTTATCAAAAACTCACTTTTTACGTCATTTGGCACCGTGCCGGTTTTGTCGCGAATCTTCGACAGGTCATAACTTCTTCGTTATAACTCGGATTTCGGTATTCTTTATATATCCGGAATCCTTGTCACGACCACTACAACTTTCTTAACAGATATCAGTTTTATCTAATATTTATTTTTGACGCTTATTTTTATTCTTAATTAATTAAATCCTAATAATTAAGCATAAAACACACAATTCACATAATATTCACATAATTCCTTTTCATTTCTTCAAAATGAGTTACAAATGTTAACCTAGACTATTATGTCAATATTAATGCCTAGCCTAGAAACACGGGCGTTACATTCCAAGACCAAGCATATTGCAGTGAGATACCACTTTATTAAGGACCATGTTGAAGATGGTAATGTTGAAGTTCACTTCGTTCGGTCGTCAGATCAACTGGCTGACATCTTCACTAAAGCCTTACCAGAAGCAAGCTTTAACAAGATACTCCAAGGCTTGGGAATGATGGAAGCTGAGTCAGTACCGAAACCTCTTTCTTCTCACTAAACTTGAACAAGCGAAATAGAGCGAACGCTCGGTCTATTTCGGTTCTAGAATTCTTCGGGAACCGAAATGAACCGAACGCTCGGCCTATTTCGGCTTTACAATTTTTCGGGAACCGAAATGAACCGGACGCTCGGTCTATTTCGGCTCTGGAATTTTTTTTTGGAACCGAAATGAACTGAACGCTCGGTCTATTTCGCTTCATCTTTTCTTAGGTATGGTTTCGTTTGTATATTTTTGTAAAGCTTTCTTATTCTTTCATGTGTTTATATTTAGTATTTATTTTCTTTTCTATTTTTATTATTTTTTCAGAAATTCCAAAAATCCAAAAATATTTTCTCTTCTGCTTTTATTATTTTTCAGACAAATCCAAATACTACAAAAATATTTCTATGTGTTTTTAAGTTTTATCTCTCAATTCTCAAAATTAATTCAAGTTCACAGATGCGAAACACAATGACGATGGGGCAGGTATAACATTCTTATCTATGTACTAGTTTAGTGTCCCTAGAAGCATGCTGCTGCATGTAGACCGAAGCCTCCATGACACTGAGTGAAGGCTTAATGATTCGATAAACACTAATCGTTTCTTCCCAATCAGGCTGCTAAAATCACTCAAGTCACGAGCTACTTTACTCTTCTCATAGTGAGTTAAGAGTTTTCTGTTTTGTCATTCTTATATAGCAGAGGTACTTTCGGTTCCTTCACCATCTTCTCACATTTCTCCATTAAGTTTCGTTTCATCAAAAAGTAACCCTTGAGACTCTCAGCTATTACCACTGAGGTTTATGGTTACACAATCTATGTGTTGATGATCTTAGTTTCGTTTACCACGTGCTAAGTGAGACCCAAAATTCAACACCTTGAATGAATTGACGGTGAACGCTAAACTGTTCAAGCTGTTACTTGTAACCTCACGAAATCTCTTTTTATTTTTGCATGATCTTTATGAAACTGTATAACACCAGGATGTTTCTTCCCATAAGATCCAGTTTTTTTTTTTTTTTAGATTTCTAAAATACATCCAGTTACTGAATATTTTATCAAACCTACTTGTTCAACAGGGCACATCGGTCTCACAAGTACTTCATCCAACTTTCGGTCTTATTTTAAGTATTGATGTTCGGTTGAAGGTAAACTACCCACTAAAGCCTATAATTGAAAAGATGCCTTTCAATGTTTCTTTACAAACATTTTATCGTAATTCACGGGAAACCACACAGACACTTCTCGGTCTCTCTTGACTTTGAAGGAAGAGATTCGTGCCCGGGATCCACAGTTTCGTGTCTAAATAGACATCACTTAAATCCCACAAGTGTTTTCCTTTATTTCTTTTTCTTTGGCACACTCTTGCACGAATATCTTTATGATTTTCCAAACTCTTGTTTGTGGTACTAATGGCACTTTTTAGATTTGTGCTTTCGGTTCTAACAGATATGATGGTTCCCTTTCTTATGGAGGAGCGACGGTTGCTTAACATGAAGCAAACGAATGAGTCTCGTTTGTGGCTGCTTGTATTTTCAAAATTGAAGAGCGGTATTTGGATAAGCATTTGAATTGGGCACATGAATTTGAAACGGTTCCGACACCCACGCCTGCTGACGTATATCTAAGGAAACCAAGCTGTCAAATCGCGCTTTTTCAGGCGACGTTTCAGAGATCGTATCATCATCAAAATGGATATTTTCTCTCTCCTGGCAATGGTATAAAAGGGGGTTCTCACACCTACAGTACCTCCTTACCTTCTTCAACCTCTCTCTTGCAAACAACTGGCGATATACAACTGTTCATCTTCTTCTTCACTACAACAATGGCGGAATCATCCTCTTTTCAAGATCAAACAGTGTCATCCTCTTTGCTTACGATAAAACCCAATCAGAATCTCATCATTCAACTGGATCCTTTCCTTTATGATTTGTACATGCTTCACGTTTTAGAGTGTCTCAAGTATTCTTCATTGGTGATTGCTCTCACACAAGTCGAATCTGTTCCCATGTCCCTTCTATCACAGGTCCATTTCACTGCTTCATACGAAAAACGCAAGGAACGGATTTTCTTCGATATCTCTAACCAAAAGACATCTGTATCCAAAGCACGCTTTTGTTCTCTGCTAGGGCTAGCTGTAGATTCTTCTGTCATCTCACCAGATTTCATCACCAAAACTCAGTTGTTTTCGATGCTCTATGACATGGGATACACTGACGTTCTAACTACGGTGACGAAATTCAAGAAGTCATTTTTACCACCTCAATGGAATGGTCTTCTTACACTTCTCTACAAGGGGTTAGCAGAAAGGGTTGCAGGGTCGGATGGGGCGAGTAACGGTTTCCTGACCATTCTTTATGGTCTCTACAATGGAATCAACTTGAATTATGGTTCCCTAATCTGGTCACAACTGGTGCAGAGCCTCAACTCCTCATCCAGACATTCTGAGATTTCATGCGGTCGTTTCTGGACATTAGTCACTCACAGAGTCATTTAGAATTTTCAGATTCCTATCATGGAGGGTGCTTTGCTGTCTTCTGTCGCTACTTTTCACACGGTCAAAATTATTGTAACTGACCCTACAAAGTTCATCTACATCGGTTCTATTACTGAATCCATGAGCCGCTGTGTCTCTAGTGAAAGTAGAGTAATGGTAGATTACAGGAAATTGCCACCTTCTGGTCCAAGCCAACTCACTCCTGAGATGCAGAGTGCTTTGGAGGTTGCTGACAAACCTGCCAAGAGAGGGAAGAAACCGGAGTATAAGAAAGACGAGACCGAAGGTCCCTCATCTCCTAAAAGGTGTAAGGCTGATAAAGTTGCACCTTCCTCTCCCAAAAATAAAAAGGTCAAGAAGATGGCAAAGCGGCCAAAGGCACCGACGCCTTCTGCTACCAATAAAGAAGAGCAACTAGCCGATGAAGAAGAGGACGTTCAACACAAACATTCACCAAGGGGAAATACTCCTCCCCGATCTCCAACTCCTGAGGTACAGATTCATGTTCCTACTCCTCCTCCTACTCCAAAACAAACCACAATACCAGTCTCGATTGCTCCCGTTCCACCACCTGTCACTTCTCAACCTACTACTACTGCTCCACTACCACCACCAATTTTTTCTCAAGCTACAACAACCACAGCCACTGGACCTTTGGTGAGTGTCAACGTATCTGATACGGGGGCACATACTGTTGACATTAACACCCCTGTTACCACCAAACCTCTATCACCATCACCTTCAACAGACTCTGAGCCTATTCTGGGAGGTACAGACTTTGATATTGACTCCACTTATTATAGTCCTTATCGACTTCCAAGTGAAAATGAGGATGATGCTCCGGTGACAAAGCTCCACTTACAAGATCTTCATGATAAGCTTGACAAATTGCTTGGTACCTCACGAACTTATTCAGACGTTGTTTTAAAAGCTTTTCTTGACACTGCTCTTCAGCAATATACAGCCTCAATCGACGAGTCTACAAAGGTTGTGGATGCCTCTACATCTACCTGCAAGAAAGCAACAACCGAAGTAACAAATCTTGTTCGTGATTCAAAGATCTTTTTGGAGTCACTCAAAGCCCATGCCGATTCCAATGCTGCAAAGGTCAATGCTTCTGTTGATTCTCTCTCAAAGTCCCTTCAAGAAGAGAAAGAAAAATTTGATTCTGTTTGAACTGAGTTCCAAGCTGATCACACTTCTCTTCTCACTTCGATCAACTCACGCCTTGATAAGCTTCAGGCTGACCTGACCATGGAAAACAAGAATATGGACGAACTTGCTTGAAAGACTACCCAAGTTGAAGTCCAGTCTGCTCACCTTGCTCAAGCCCAAAAGGAGATTGCTTCACTCAAGACTGAGCGGTCAGTTCTTAAAAGTTGTGCTGGGGATGTTCTCTCGATTCTCAGTACTCTTGTTAATGCTCATGATCTTGTTCTCACCCTTACTATCCGGAATCACTTGACTGCTAGACTTCTTCCTGCTATTCAGATATTGAGTCAGATTCAGGGTGTTACGGAGCCCGTGGTCACTCCGCAACAAGGGGGAGAAGCTGATCAAAATCCTCCAATTCCACCCAAAGTCACTATCGAAACCGAACCGAAGGTTAATGTAGCTTCGGGTTCTGGTGGACAGGAAAATTTGAAGGGTGTTGTGGAAAATAGTGATGACGAAGAAGAAGAAACAATTGATGAGGCTTTAAAGAGGAAGAAAAGGGATAAAGAGATCAATGAAAATTTGAGGATAGCCAGAGAGGAAGAAGAGAAAGAGCAAAAGCAGAAAGAAGCTCAAGACGCTATGATTTACAAGTAGGCTCTCTTTCCCACTTGGACCCGAGAAAGATTAATCAAAGAAGCGATTGAGTCTCCTAGTACTCACTGGCTGGAACCTGTTGCCTCGTTTTATCGTGAAAATAAGAGGGATTCTCAATTTGACATGCCCATCACCTGTAGGGCATTCGTGTTCCATTGTTTTGATTCAACGGTTGAAGTCCCTTCTCCTCACCCACAGGTTGATCAAGTTCTGATCGATTATTATCTTGAATTTGCCCAACCCCAATACTTGACATGGAGTGCTCAGATAATAACCTCTGTCAAGGTATTGAAACCAACTGGTGCTGGAAAATTTATCAACGTTAAGTTCAGGGTGACCCGAGGTTCTGATAACTCGGTTCATATGATTTCGTCAGCTGATCTTCCAAACATGTACCCCCACGATTGGATTCTGCTGTTCAACATTCTGCTTACCAATCAACAGCAGTATGAGCCGATCCTCAATCACATTAAAAGAATGTTGGCTTCCTACATCCATGAAGTTGCTAAGATGGATCAGGAGGTTGTTAATGTTATGAGAAAGAAGCCGATTCTGAAGAATATCGGGAAGCCAAGTGATCTAAATAAGATGAAAATGGGCAAGATAGATCCGGTTCATCACACTGTAATGTTCACTAGAGGTGAAGGTGAAAAATTTCTTTTCGCTCTTGTTGACAAACACCTGTTCTCCACAACTTGTTTGGAGCACGTACTTGATATAACTCATAGGTGTAAACAGAACAGTGATTCGGATAAGAAGAACTTCTCTGACGTGCTTCGGTGGTATATAGCATTTCGTCACACTGTTTTGGCCATTATATTGAATGTATTCAAGACAGTGAATAAGTCTACACTTGCTCAACCGAATTGATCTCTCGCCTCTATTGACGCAAAGGGGGAGATTGTTGGGTTTAAGTGTTGCGTCTTTGGGCTCGTTTTCTAGTCCATTTTGTTTACCCGTTTTGGGTCTGTCCAACTGTGGATTATTATTAGGGTTAGCGTATATATTATGCATGCATGTATAGCTTTCAGGTTATCGTTCTCATTAATTAATTTTGCATTGTAACCCTAGCACACCTCTATAGTCGAAGTTCTTCATCAAGCTCTTCTGAGGTGTGAGATATTAATCATTCGACACCATTTGATCTATTCTTGTGTTCTTTACATGATTAATATTGTTTTTCCGTTTAGAATCTATCGATCTATAGCGCAATATTCCCATCAACTAGGTCTAAGCATACAAGTAGCAAGTTCCAAGCTTAATACCTCAATGAAGCTGGAAATGATGTGTGAAGTCTGGATCTACAAGTTCTCATTTGATCAGGGCTCCTTCTTCCAAGCTCTTCTTCCTCAAATCTCACCAACACACACTAAAAACACACACAAGAGGGGCTAGGCTTTCGAAATACGACTCAAAGGGAAATGGAGGCTGAGAAATTAGACGATCATGAGTCAGAATGCTGTTTAAATAGGGTCCAAATCCTAAATTTTAGGGTTTTTCCCCTGGGTGCGTACGCCCTACGTACGAGAAGTACGCCCCACTTACTCCCAAATTGCCGAAAATGGAAAAACTGCCCCTTAAGGACCAAATCTGCAAAATATTTACATACCAAGGATAATAAATGAAAAGTACCTTCAGTCGGGTGTTACATTTGTTGAGTTAGATCTATCTTGTTTTGAGTCTTAGATCAGACTTGTTCATTGTTTTCGCTGCCCAATTTTTGATATTTGAGAGGCTCAAAACCCATCAGTGGTATCAGATCCAAGTTAAGTGAAGTCTATTACACTTAGACATTGTCCTGAAAAGTATGTTAGGGTTTGTATGTGTAAGGTTTCTATTTAAAATAGTTTAGAAGTCCAGAAATTTTCCTTGGTTGAAATCGGATCTGTTTATGCTTGAAAAACGACGTTTGAGTTGTTTTGTCTCTTCGCCAAGCCATAGCTGGTCCTCCACTACGTCATGGGCTCGGTCTGGATCGCGACTATCTTCGTCGCCACGTAGTGGTCTCTTCTTGGCCATGCTGTGGCAAGCTAATGAGAACTAAAATAATAATTTAATTAATATTGCGTGTTTTTTGTGTGCCATGACGTGGCTGTTCATTCCCCATGTCGTGGAACCTAAAGTTCCAAAAAATTTTAAATCTGTTTTATTTTTGTTTGCTCATCTTTTTTGATTTTATACACATACAAACTATCCCTTATGCTAAAAGATAAAGTATATTTGATTTAATTATAAGATTAACTAAACGACAAAAGATTAGGACACTTATAATTTAATTGTTGAATTTTTGTCAATTGAATTAAAAAATATATCAATTTTAAAATTATATATATATATATATATATATATATATATATATATATATATATATATATATATTGGGGTAGCTTCAAATGTGGATGAACATCTATTGTGTGGACGTGTGTGAACAATAGGGATGAAAGTGGGTCCAAACCCGGACCGGATGGACCCGGACCCGGAAAACCCGGAACCGTTTAACGAGATTTTTTAGAACCAGAAACCGGACCGGTATATCGGAACCGGTTCCGGTTCGGTTCCGAGTACGGTACCGGGTAAAGTGGGTCTAGAACCGAAAAACCCGGAAATAGGAAAGTGGATAAGGTGGAACCGGGTAAAATGAGTTTAGAACCAGAAAACCCGGATTTTTTTATTTTTATTATTATTTTTTTTTCTAATTACCTCAATCGCATAATCTTTCAACCGTTATAAAAAAATTAATAAACAAAAAAATTACATTTAGGTTATTGACGACATTGATTTTTTTTAAAAAAAGCAACATGATATAACAAAGTTGGTTTAATATTACTGTGAAATATGAGCTTTTAGTTATGTGATTGTAATATATATTGTACGTTCATAGAGATGAGTTAATTGTAACATGATTAGAGGTTCTAATTAAAAAAAAATAGTTAGAATAATTAAACAACAAAATGAATATATATATATATATATATATATATATATATATATATATATATATATATATATATATATATATATATATATAACCATTTGTAAAAGATCCACTATAAATAGGTTAAAAGCTTATAGAACTTTAACCCATTAAGCCAACAAAACAAGTTGATACTAAAAATAATAAAACTTTCGATTTGACCCTTTTTGATCAAATACACTATTATATAGTCAAATTCACTCAAATCAAACACCATAACTTATTACAAAAGTTATTACAGTATAATGTATTTAAACGATTGCATAAGCTAATTTTTCAAAATTTCCTACAAATGACGAAATCACCATTTTTAATTAAACCATTCTTTAACATATGAAACCAAAATTATAACCATTTATCTAATATTAATATTACATATAAATTATGGTTCTTACAAATAAAGTTCACCAGAAAGGGGAATGGGAAATATGCTGAGATTTTGTTAGATGAATGTCATGCTTCATATCTGTGAGTTTTTCATTACTTCAATGTTTTCTCTTTTATTTATTTATTTATTTTGAGAGCTCATATGCAAATTGAGATTATGATAAACAATCATCTCCAATCCTACATCCATTTTCTTTAGATCAAAAATATATAAATAATATTTCATCTTTAACCGACACTATTTTTTATACAAATTTCTATACCAAAAATATATTCCTAGTATATTCATTTTTTAAAACTTATATAGATTATGATAAAATACCCATCAACTTATAAGCTTTTTTTACATATTTATTTATATTTCCTATATAAAAACTTTATAAAACGTAAAAAAATCGGTTCCGGTCCATTAAACCGGTTCCGGTTTTATTACATATCCGGTTCCAAAAACCGGTTCCGGTTTTTTTACCCGGACCCGTTGAACCCGTACCCGAAATACCCGGAACCCGGATAAGACTAAATTTGGAACCCAATACCCGGACCGTTTAAACATTTTCCAGTTATACCGATTCCGGTTCCGGTCCGATTCCGGTTCTGGTCCGGTTTTTCGGTTTCCCTAGTGAACAGTGCTATTCTATAACAATGACTAAGAGAATAGGTTTCTGGTAATGTGAATACGTTCAACCTCACACAACTATCGTCATCATCATGCATTCTCACTAATTCTCATTCATTTTTGTTTTCACACATCGTTTTTCACTTATTTTCATTCTTACAGAATACGATTATCAGTAACACATTCTGACAGTATGATAATCATAAAAAAAGTGTATAATATCCTTATAAACGATTTAATTAGTGAGATTGTGTGATAATAAAAATAGTTATGTGAGGTTGAATGTATTCACATTACCATGAAACATATTTTCTTAGTCATTCTCACATAATAACAATGTCCACACATCCGCACAATAGATGTCCATCCGAATTTAAGCCTAGCCACTAACACACACACACACACACACACACATATATATATATATATATATATATATATATATATATATATATATATATATATATATATATATATATATATATATATATACACACATATATATATATACATATATATACATATATATATATATATATATATATATATATATATATATATATATATATGTGTGTGTGTGTGTGTGTGTGTGTGTGGTAAAATTGTATTTATATGTATCACATCATCTACAAACATTGCGTCCTTTTTTGTTTATTAAATGTGCATTGTTAGTCTTACCTCGACTAGGCTCATACACTTTGATTCCTAATGACGTCGGCTTTTAAGTGGCATTCATTGCTCTCCACCCTCACATCCTTCTTGCATTTTGAACTAGAGTTACCGAAGGGGTTGGATAGGAAAATTGTGCAAAGTTAAAAGTATTAACTCTATAAGTAATAAAACAAAATTCTCATTTTATATTGACAATGTGAAACTTATGTTTTCCATGGAAATTACATCTTGTGATATATTCTTTTTGATGTAAGAGTTTGTGGTTTACCGGCTCGTCAAGAGAAGAATATTGTCAAGGAAAGGTATATGTTGATCTCGATTCTCAAGCAGTTACTTGTGTTGAATCTCAATGTAACTTCGCATGGCTGATTCACAATTTGGAATCATGATCCTCGGCTAATCCAATCATGATTTTCAACTGTGCATTGGAAGAGATTAACATGCTACTGACATGACTCAATAAATGTATTCTTCTATGATCTCACAGAGATTAAGATCGATAATAGTTTGTCCACCTAAATAACTTCATTTTGTAATTTTCAACTAATCCACCTTATATTATGAAGCCAAATATGGATCCTATCCTTTTGTTTAATAATTTGTGTTAGTTATTATAATAAAAGGATATTTCTTGATCAAACAAATTGTGTTCTCATTTTCTTAAATAGATGGTTAATGGTTCTACTCCTCCTCCTCCACCTCTTGCACTAACAACTTCATCAAATTTATCACTACTTTCTCTCCTCTCGCAAGATAAGCTCACTGGTCCTAACTACCTTGATTTGATTCGTAATGTGAGCATTACTTTGAGGTAGAAAAAGAAGTAGTATGTGTTGGACCACTATCGTAAAGTGGAGCTTCCTAACGATGCTAATGAAGTAGAAGCAACCAAACATGAAAAGCATCGCTATCACTCTATCGAGGTCTCGTATCGGATTTTGGCATCCATGTCTGATGAACTCTGAAAGAGTTGTGAGAACCTTGGGGCGTACGACCTGAACGAACAATTGAATGAAATGTTCCAAGAGCAAGCTCGAACTGAGAGATTCAAGGTGATGCAATCAATTCTAGGTTTCAAGCAACATGAAGGTGGTTTTGTGAGTACCTATATCCAAAAGCTAAAAGGGTATTTTGACAGACTTGAACGTATTGGCTTCCCATTCACTCAAGATTTGGCTATTGATGACATTCTCAAATCTTTGAGTATGGCATATAAGAAGTTCAATGTGAACTATTATATGGATGGCTTAGAGAAGAGTATCATAACCCTAGATGGGATGCTCAAGACAACTCAAGAATGCATTATTCCACCTAGGAAAACAAGCTCAACCAAACCTATACTGGTTATTAGGAAAGGTGGTGTCAAGATAAAAAGGTCCTCTCAACCCAATGTAAAGGGAAAGGGAAAGTTGGTGCTCCCAATTCCAACCCTATAAAGGTTGTTTCAGACATACCTCCAGTAAATGACCCTAAAGAAGCCATTTGCTACTACTGCCAAGAGAAGGGCCATTAGAAACATAGTTTCCCTAAATATCCAGAGGATCTTAAGAAGAACAAGGCCAAGGGTGCTGACACATCAAGTATGTTTACAATTAAATTACATTCGACCTCTACTTTCAATAATTGGATACTTGACATGGGATCTGGAACCCTTATTTGTTCTGATGTGTAGGAACTAAGAAGAAGTAGGAAGCTAAGGCAACGAGATCGTGGAAACATTTAACTTAGAGTTTAATGGCGATTGCGAATCTTGTTTACTTGGGAAGATGACTAAGTCTCATTTCACAGGCAACTTTGAAAGAGGGTAAGATCTATTGGACATCATCAATTTGGATGTATGTGGTACGTTCAGATACATCACTAGACATGGTGAAAGATACTATGTCACATTTATTAGATGATTTCAATAGATATGGATATTGCTGTGTGACAACTGTCAATTCAGGTCATTCTCGGACTCATGCATCTTTATAAAAACCATTCATGCACAACATGACATGGCCTAGTAGTATAAATTAGGTCAAAATCTTGCATAAACTAGGACCCAACTAAGATCTAAGACTAATATACTTGACACTTACGATTCTAGTAAGTTGCTTAACTACAATAGGAAATGCCAATGCTATAATTAGAATAAACTTCAAACCTTGCTACAATTGAAAAAGGGTATAAAACCCTAAAAATAAATTAAAATATTCTAATTTCATTTCAATATGATGGTGAATATCAAACAATGTTCCAAAAACCCTAAAGAGCCCAAAAATCCAAATTTATAAACTTTAAAACCTAAAAACTCTATAAGATTTGTTATGAACCTCATTAGATAAAATTTAAATAATTAAGTCATAAGGATATAATCAAAGATATAAAGATTTAATTATCAAACATAAATCATATTTTATGAGCTAAAAACAAAGATTCTTAAATAAATCATGAATTACATAAAGAGGCATTTTTATAAAAATTTGGGTTTTATAAAATTGAAGGGAAATTTATTTAGTTTGAATTAGGAGAGAGAGGGCCTCTCTTACACTCATAAAATCTGCCACCCTCTCCCCTATGCGTTATTTTTCCCCAAAAATTCTTAATCATTTTATTCTTCTCTTACACTTCAACTTCCCATACACACTCTCTCTCTCACTCCTTCTCCAAGAAGATTCCCCACCTCAAAAACCTCTCCTACACCTCCAGGAAATCCTCCATTCTCTGCCATAATTTCGAAATTGAGAAGGTCTTGAAGTGTTCTTGCTTCTCTCAAGATCAAAACCAAGGTAAACAACACAATCCTCCCTCATGGTTTCATGATTTTACTTCCTCTTCTTCATGGTTTTCTCTACTCTTCGGATTCTATGCCCTTCCATGGCTAGAAATCCTTACTTTTCCCTTGTGGTTTGTAGATTCTCACCATAACACAATGTATGTGTTTGAGATGGTGAAAATTCGGGATCAAACCCATGCAAGGAGTGAAAAAGATGCACATGTGTTCATGTGACTTCAAAACCGAGTATTACATCTTCTTCTCCATTTCTTTTGTGTTCTTGCATGACCAAAAGCATTTAAACCATTTCTAGTACATCTTGGATGCTCATTCACTCCATGCATGTGCTAGAAATCGGACCTTAACCGAAGCATGCATGTTGTTCTTGTCAAAATGCCCTAAGAATGCACTCAAAGCAAACATGCAATCTGCCAGATTACATTGTTCAGCTTTGAACGGCCATAACTCGGTCATTTCTTAACCAAATCCTGATATTCTTTTTGTATTGGATAGTTCCACGAGTTAACTTTCAAATCCAACTGGTCTCACTGTAAAATATTAAATATCGGATTTTTGGCAATTTTTACAAAATGGTTGCGCAAACAGCTCTTTTTTTGTGATCACCATTTTTGCTTTGCGTGATCAATGACCTTAAACCCAACCATAAAACTGGGGAAAAATAATTTAGAAACTTAACATATCCAGTGAATGATGGCTGAAATTTCGTGGCTTAAAACCCCACTGAATGGGCTACTCAAATTCATGAACTTCAGCCACATTTACATCTCATGCACCATTATATGCAACATTTCTTAACTTGTTTGGGTTCAATACCCCTATTTCCCTTCTGAATAAAATTTGAACATTTTTTCCTTTTGAAAGCCCTCACATGCATGTGATAATCTGGAAAATTTCAAGAGCTTTTATCATTTCTTTGATTTAATAAAATTATTGCAAGAAAACAAGGGCATAAATCACATAAAATACTTCCAGAGGTCTATAAATCTGGAATAAATTCATGGATGACCCCTATGGTGAATAATGACCCCTCACTAAATTTCATCGATTGTTGTTGCTGTTTGGTATGATTTCCGATTTTCTTTTTGTTTGGGTATAATAAATCACAAAACCACTTTAGAGAGTTTGAAAATTGTATCTAACAATTTTCGCAGCCCTTACCTGTGGTGGGTGACTCAGAAAAATAATTTCAGAATTTTTCATCATGCCTTACTATTTTTCCCAATTTTTGGTAATTATAATGGCCTAAAAATAGGAAAAATAGTTCTGATTATCCAAAATTCATGAAAATTTACCAGAACATCATGTTGTACAGTAGGAGATTACATAAAAATTTTGATGATTTTTCTCTACTGTAAACTATTTTTCTTCTATTTTCTAAAGTTAAATACACTTAAATACACATAAATACCCAAAACCGGACTATACAATATGAAAACCACTTTTGGTATTTTTCCCAGATTACTTACACTGCAAATGATGTTACAAAAATTTTTGGTAATTTATTTTAACTGTTTGTTATTTATTCTTCAATTAATGGTTATTTAAGGGGATAAAACAAGGAAAAATAGAAATACCCACTGAACAATATCTTTTATTGTTTTCCCAGCCTAGTTATGTATAATAACAGTTAAATAAAAAGTTTGGGTAATTTTGGAAACTGTTTTCTATTTATTTCAATTTTTATTGGAATAAATGCTCAAAAATCGTAAAATATAATTAAACAGCTTGGAAATCCATTTTTATATTTTTCCCAGCTTAGTAATGTGTAATAACAGTAAAATAAAAAGTTTGAGAATTTTTATCCTTTGAATGCTATTTTTCGTGAATTTATGTTGTTATGAAGGCTTAAAAATTTGGAAAATAGATAACCATATCAAAAATTCAAGGAAAATTTTCTGGAAAACCTCTATTGTATTTAGAATGAAAAATACAAGGTTTGACAATTTTTGGAAACTATTTGATAATATCTTACATTTTTAGGAATTTAAAACACCTTTAAATGTGTTGAAACACCCTTAAATTTATATTACTAAATCTGGAAAATTAATATCTCAAAGTTGTATTTATCACATGACTTGTAGAATTTCATCATTTCAGAAAAAATTTAACCAATTAATATAAAATCCAATATTAGAACATAAATTGGCATTTCACTATATGTAGAGTTTAGTATATTAGCATTAGATTTCGACATGGAAACTCACTAGTGTGTGTTTGATGTCGTAGGATCCCGGCATTAAGACGTTGGTGTATTCCAAGGCACCACTTGTATCTACTCGAAACATTGTGAGTATTCACGCACTCCCCTTTTTTCAGTTTTTATGTTTTGGGGTGGAAAAGCATGTCCAGAAAAACTATTATTTGCATGTTGTATTTAAATTGAATTGTATCAAACACGATTGCTATTGTATTGCTATGTTTCTTTATGTATGTCTATGCAACACGGAACATGAGAACTTATCGTACTAAGGCCCTTCCCTTATCTCTAACCATTAACTCTTTGAGCCAATGGTCATTATGGATAGCGCTATTAGGAATTGACAACTCCTCACTCGCCCTATTGCTGGAGTACATGATACCATATTCATCTATGGAACGATAAGCATAGATCTCGATAGGGCTTCAGTCATAGGTTTGGTTGAGACTCATTGTTTGCTCATACACATACAAACTCGTTTCTCGTTATAGCAATAAACTTGTATTCATTAATAGCAATCAACTTGGTTTATCATTAAAGCAATGTACTTGTAATTACGAAAAGCCTTATTTCAAGCACGATTTTATATACTTGTGAACTCACCAACTATTTTCATAGTTGACGCTCGTTTTACATGCTTTTTCAGGAAATAATTAGTAAGTGGATATAGAGATTCATCATCATAGAGCATGCTGCATCGTGTGGAAGTTATTTTATGAAGTTATATATTTTGAACAATGTCATTTTGGAAAACTTGTACTATGTTTTGTTTAAGCTATGGGTTGTAAACTTTTTAATATTGCTATGGTGATGTATCTTTATCTTTTGCAATGAAACCTTTGTCGCTGTCATACCTTGCGTTTCCGCTTTAGCGGGGTGTGACAGAAGTGGTATCAGAGCTAAAGTTATAGAGAACATCAGTTTTCCTTTAAGAAAACACAACCTATAACCAAAACTTATAAAAATTCTTTTTTTACATCAAACATATTACTAATATAATTAGGTCGGGAATTGTATCGTTGGACCTCAGTTAAACATAGCCTGATCACCTATGTTTAATTAAGGAAAGATTTATACAAAGCTTGAGCTAATTATAATGGGAATATGTTCAACAAAATTTTTGAGAAAACTTTATTTCAAAAATTCAAAAAGGTTAATTTTTGGTGTGTGTAAGCATTGCATATTATAGGCATGCATTGTCATTTATTTCATATCTCATTGAATCTATGTCTCAGTCCCCTATGTCGACATCGTCATCTTCTCACGCTACCGTCTCAGCTGATGAGTCCGGCTACGTCACTGTTATCCCTCGACGTAACCCCCCCGCCTCGGTAGAAGAAGACCCATCGGAGGATACGGAAGATACATGAAACTCGGTGGAGATCAGCAATGACAACGCCCCGAGTCAACGACGCGAGGCATCGCCTTCATCGGTGTTGCCACAGCCACCACTTTATGGGCTTCATATTCGGAGGACGGCGAGGAAGAGTGTTCCTATTCCAGGAAGGATAGCCACCAGCACAACAGGACTTGGCACGGCAGGACCTAGCGGGGTAGGACCCAGCGTTGCAGGACCGAGAGCACCCTCCCCACTGCAAGTCATAGGGATACCTGTCAGGCAGCCAGGTATGACCCCGGAGGAGTCCTGGAGATTGCGGTCGATGGCAGCGGGCCTACGTCACAGTCTCGCTGTGATAGCTGGGCATCGGGAAGTTTTGGATGAAGTCTTGACAAGGATGAAAATCCTGTTACAGCATTCGATGGAGGCTGCTGACACTGCTAGTGCTGCTAGACGGGTGGCATGTCGTGCGATGACCGCATATTATGTGCTTGTTGGGCTATTACTGATTGTGGTGCTGATGATTCTTGTTGGGATAGCGATTAGTGTTTGGTTCTGATTTCAGTATTTTATTTTATTTTGTCATGAAATGAAAACCCATGTTGGGTGTCTTTTGGGAAAGACATTTAAAACTTTATTTTGGGATTGATGTATTGGTTTGGTTTTAAGACAATTTCAAATGGTAATGAAGAATTTTATTTTATGTTTGAAAACTTTTACTATGAGGTCAAACCCTAAAATTTAATTGGTAAATGGTCGAATAAAGAGATTTTTCTTTTCTTTTCTTTCTAAAATATATATGCCTAGTATTAATGCAAACCAATGATTTGACAACACTTACGGTTTTCAAAATAGTAGTGAACTAAATATTATACATTATTTTATGTATTTATACGTATTTCTTCTCCTGTGTAATAGAACCATGTCAGGAAGGCCTAATCGCGGGCGCCCACAGAACGAAACACCCGATGTTGCTCAAATTGTAGCACAACAACTCATGGAAGCAATCCCAAACATTGTTACTCAAGTAACTGCAGGACTTAATGCTAACCAAGGAAGTAGTGGAGGAAACCGGGGAAACAATGAAAGAGAATGCAACTACAAGTCCTTTATGGCCTGTAAACCTAAGGAATTCCACGGAAAGGAAGGTGCGGTCGGGTTGCTGAAATGGATTGACAGTATGGAGTCGGTCCTTCACATTAGCAAATGTCTCGAACGCAACAAAGTGGAGTATGCAACTTGTCTACTTCATGATAGGGCATTGACCTGGTGGAATACTTTAGTGCAAACCCGAGGTCGTGCAGCGGCATATCAGCTAACTTGGGAAGACCTAAAGAAGCTGCTGATAGAGGAGTATTGTCTCAAGGATGAAATTCAGAAGCTTGAATCTGAGTTCTGGAACCATTCTATGGTTGGAACACAAATAGAGAAGTACACAGTCCGATTTCATGAACTAGCAAAACTGGTACCTCACATGGTTACTCCTGAGGAGAAACGGATAGATCGTTACATCTGGGGTCTGGCACCAGAGATTCGGGGAATGGTTACTTCAGCAAACCCAACTACCATTCAAAGTGCAGTTTTTTTTAGCAAATCGACTAACCAATGATGTGATAAGGATGGGAGCATCGACAAAGGAAAACTCTAGTAGCAAGAGGAAGCCAGCAGATCAGGGAGAGAAGAAGTATGGAGGCAAGTCAGGGAGGAAGCAGAAAGTCTCAAGAAACTTTATGGTAAGAGCCCAGGAGCAAGAACCAGTGAAAACTCAGGAACCGGAAGTCATGGAAGTGCAGGAGCGAAAGCAGTACTCAGGACCGCTTCCGAAGTGCAATAAGTGTAACTTCCATCACAAGGGAGCTTGCCCAGTGTGCCAAAACTGTAAACAAATAGGCCATTACCCGAAGTATTGTAAGCTAAATAAGGATGGAAAAAGGGCATGTTACGAGTGCGGGAGTACTGATCATCTGCGTAGTGCTTGTCCCAAACTGAACAAGGGGCCTGGTAACAATGGACAAGGCCAAGCTAGGCAAAATTTCCAAGGAAATCAAGGTGGGCGGCCAAGAGGTGTAGCCTTTGTGATTGGTGCAGAAGAAGCTCGTCAGAACCCTGAAGTGATAACAGGTACGTTTCTCCTGAACAATCATTTTGCATCAGTAATATTCGATGCGGGAGCAGATAGGAGTTTCGTTTCTTTAGCATTTAGACCGGTACTCGACTTGAAATCAAGAAAGATGAGGAATACTCATACTATTGAACTTGCTGATGGGTATGAAATTAGGGCTAATGAAATAATTCCTGGCTGTACTCTGAATTTAGCTGATAAACTCTTTAGCATTGACCAAATTCCTATCGAGCTAGGTAGTTTTGATGTAATAGTAGGAATGGATTGGTTATCCAAGAATAGAGCGGACATTGGTTGTTACGAGAAAGTCATTAGGATACCTCTCCCCAATGGAGAAACCCTTATCATACACGGTGAGAAGCCAGGAAGAAGTTTAAACATTGTATCAAGCATGAAGATTCACAAGTACCTGAAGAAGAATTGTATTGCATTCATGGCCCACGTGCTAGAAAGAGAACCCGAAGCTAAGCAACTCAAGGAGATTCCAGTGGTTCAAAACTATCCCGAAGTGTTTCCGGAGGAATTACCAGGTCTACCCCCTCACAGACAGGTCGAATTTCGGATAGACTTAATTCCCGGAGCGGCACCGGTAGCAAAAGCACCATATCGCCTCGCGCCATCCGAGATGCAAGAACTGTCCGGACAACTTCAAGAACTTCTAGACAAAGGGTTTATTCGACCAAGCTCTTCACCTTGGGGAGCCCCAGTGTTATTCGTCAAAAAGAAAGACGGGTCATTCCGAATGTGTATTATTATAGAGAACTGAACAAGTTGACAATCAAGAATCGATATCCTCTCCCTCGAATAGATGACTTGTTCGATCAGTTGCAGGGCGCTTCATACTTCTCAAAGATCGACCTCCGATCAGGATACCATCAACTAAGAGTCCACGAAGGAGACATTCACAAAACAGCATTTAGAAACCGTTATGGACATTATGAGTTCTTAGTCATGCCTTTTGGACTAACGAACGCACCCGCTGTTTTCATGGATTTGATGAATAGGGTCTGTAAACCATACCTAGACAAGTTTGTAATTGTATTTATCGATGACATACTTGTTTACTCACAAACCAAAGAAGATCATGAGAGACATCTGAAGCTAGTGTTGGAGCTGCTGAAGGAGCAGAAATTGTATGCCAAGTTCACTAAGTGTGAATTTTGGATTCGGGAAGTACATTTCCTTGGTCATGTGATCGGCGAAAGAGGAATTCATGTAGATCCAGCTAAGATCGAGGCAATCAAGAAATGGGAAGCCCCCAAAACCCCGACAGAAATACGACAGTTCCTAGGATTAGCTGGGTACTACAGACGCTTCATTGAGAATTTCTCTAGTATTGCTCAACCATTAACATCTTTGACCCAAAAAGACAGAAAATTTCTCTGGGAAGAGAAACACGAAGAGGCGTTTCAAATCCTAAAAAACAAGTTGTGTAATACACCAATTCTGGATTTACCAGAGGGATCAGAGAACTTTGTAGTGTATTGTGATGCGTCTCATCAAGGATTAGGATGTGTGTTAATGCAAAAAGATAAGGTCATTGCGTATGCTTCTAGACAACTCAAACCGCATGAGAAGAATTATACCATCCATGATCTAGAACTAGGAGCAATAGTTTTCGCTCTTAAAATATGGAGGCATTATTTGTACGGAACCAAGTGCACCATTTATACCGATCACAAAAGCCTTCAGCACATCCTAGATCAGAAAATGTTAAACATGCGGCAGAGGAGATGGGTAGAGTTGTTTAGTGATTATGACTGTGAGATACGATATCACCCAGGGAAGGCTAACGTAGTAGCCGACGCTCTTAGTAGAAAAGAAAGGGTGAAACCTTCCCGTGTGAGAGCTTTGGGAATGGTAATTCAGACAAACTTGAAATCTCAAATCATTGATGCCCAGGAGAAAGCTTTATTCAAGGAAAATCTTCCAGGTGAAACTTTACATGGTTTGGAAGTGAGATTTGAAACCAAACCTGATGGAGTTCGTTATTTTAAGGACAGGGTCTGGATTCCAAGGGTTAACGATCTGAGAGACATGGTACTAGAGGAGTCTCATCGATCTAAATACTCAATCCACCCTGGAGCGGATAAGATGTACAAGGATCTTAAAGAATACTATTGGTGGCCTGGAATGAAAAGGGATATTGCCTTATATGTTGGGAAGTGTTTAACTTGCTCAATAGTCAAAGTTGAACATCAAAAACCATCCGGCTTATTGCAACAACCCGAAATTCCCCAATGGAAATGGGAGCAGATATCCATGGATTTCGTTACCAAACTTCCTAGAACTTCTAAAGGTCACGACTCAATTTGGGTCATAGTGGATCGACTGACGAAATCTGCTCACTTTCTCCCCATTCGGGAAGACTTCAAGATGGAAAAATTGGCCCAAATCTACATCGACAAAATTGTTTCTCTGCATGGTGTACCCCTATCCATCATTTCTGATAGAGATAGTCGTTTTACATCACGATTTTGGTGGATGTTACAGAAGGCACTAGGAACCAAGATAAATTTGAGCACAGCTTACCACCCTCAGACAGATGGGCAGACAGAGAGAACAATACAAACATTGGAAGACATGCTACGGGCGTGTGTCATTGAGTTCAAAGGAAATTGGGATACTCATTTGCCTCTAATTGAGTTTTCCTACAATAACAGTTACCACACGAGTATCCAATGTGCCCCATACGAAGCATTGTATGGACGCAAGTGTCGTTCTCCATTGTGTTGGACAGAAATCGGAGACAGACAATTGACTAGACTCGACCTTATCCAGGAAACAACTGACAAGATTGCTATCATCAAAGATAGGCTTAAAGCCGCCAGAGATCGTCAGAAAAGTTATGCGGATAATCGTCGAAAACCATTATAATTCCAAGTTGGAGACAAGGTACTTCTAAAGGTGTCGCCTTGGAAAGGGCTTGTACGTTTTGGTAAGAAAGGAAAACTAAGCCCAAGATATGTTGGACCCTTCGAGATCATTGAAAGGATTGGTCCGGTGGCATATAAACTCCGATTACCCCAAGAGTTAAGCGCCATTCACGACACATTCCACGTCTCCAATCTTAATAAATGTTTAGCCGACGAAGCATTGATAGTACCCCTCGAGGAATTCAAGATCAATGATAAGCTAAACTTTGTTGAGGAACCGATAGAAATCCTTGACAGGGAGGTAAAACAACTCAAGCGGAGTAAGATTCCGATTGTGAAAGTTCGATGGAACTCAAAACGCGGGCCGGAGTACACCTGGGAGCGTGAGGACTTCATGAAGGAAAAGTATCCACAACTTTTCCCATGCGATGACAAACGATGACATAGAATGAATTTCAGGACGAAATTCTTTTTAAGTGGGGGATACTGTGACAACTGTCAATTCAGGTCATTCTCGGACTCATGCATCTTTATAAAAACCATTCATGCACAACATGCCATGGCCTAGTAGTATAAATTAGGTCAAAATCTTGCATAAACTAGGACCCAACTAAGATCTAGGACTAATATACTTGACACTTACGATTCTAGTAAGTTGCTTAACTACAATAGGAAATGCCAATGCTATAATTAGAATAAACTTCAAACCTTGCTACAATGGAAAAAGGGTATAAAACCCTAAAAATAAATTAAAATATTCTAATTTCATTTCAATATGATGGTGAATATCAAACAATGTTCCAAAAACCCTAAAGAGCCCAAAAATCCAAATTTATAAACTTTAAAACCTAAAAACTCTATAAGATTTGTTATGAACCTCATTAGATAAAATTTAAATAATTAAGTCATAAGGATATAATCAAAGATATAAAGATTTAATTATCAAACATAAATCATATTTTATGAGCTAAAAACAAAGATTCTTAAATAAATCATGAATTACATAAAGAGGCATTTTTATAAAAATTTGGGTTTTATAAAATTGAAGGGAAATTTATTTAGTTTGAATTAGGAGAGAGAGGGCCTCTCTTACACTCATAAAATCTGCCACCCTCTCCCCCATGCTCCATTTTTCCCCAAAAATTCTTAATCATTTTATTCTTCTCTTACACTTCAACTTCCCATACACACTCTCTCTCTCACTCCTTCTCAAAGAAGATTCCCCACCTCAAAAACCTCTCCTACACCTCCAGGAAATCCTCCATTCTCTGCCATAATTTCGAAATTGAGAAGGTCTTGAAGTGTTCTTGCTTCTCTCAAGATCAAAACCAAGGTAAACAACACAATCCTCCCTCATGGTTTCATGATTTTACTTCCTCTTCTTCATGGTTTTCTCTACTCTTCGGATTCTATGCCCTTCCATGGCTAGAAATCCTTACTTTTCCCCTGTGGTTTGTAGATTCTCACCATAACACAATGTATGTGTTTGAGATGGTGAAAATTCGGGATCAAACCCATGCAAGGAGTGAAAAAGATGCACATGTGTTCATGTGACTTCAAAACCGAGTATTACATCTTCTTCTCCATTTCTTTTGTTTTCTTGCATGACCAAAAGCATTTAAACCATTTCTAGTACATCTTGGATGCTCATTCACTCCATGCATGTGCTAGAAATCGGACCTTAACCGAAGCATGCATGTTGTTCTTGTCAAAATGCCCTAAGAATGCACTCAAAGCAAACATGCAATCTGCCAGATTACATTGTTCAGCTTTGAACGGCCATAACTCGGTCATTTCTTAACCAAATCCTGATATTCTTTTTCTATTGGATAGTTCCACGAGTTAACTTTCAAACCCAACTGGTCTCACTGTAAAATATTAAATATCGGATTTTTGGCAATTTTTACAAAATGGTTGCGCAAACAGCTCTTTTTCTGTGATCACCATTTTTGCTTTGCGTGATCAATGACCTTAAACCTAACCATAAAACTGGGGAAAAATAATTTAGAAACTTAACATATCCAGTGAATGATGGCTGAAATTTCGTGGCTTAAAACCCCACTGAATGGGCTACTCAAATTCATGAACTTCAGCCACATTTACATCTCATGCACCATTATATGCAACATTTCTTAACTTGTTTGGGTTCAATACCCCTATTTCCCTTCTGAATAAAATTTGAACATTTTTTCCTTTTGAAAGCCCTCACATGCATGTGATAATCTGGAAAATTTCAAGAGCTTTTATCATTACTCTGATTTATTAAAATTATTGCAAGAAAACAAGGGCATAAATCACATAAAATACTTCCCGAGGTCTATAAATCCGGAATAAATTCATGGATGACCCCTATGGTGAATAATGACCCCTCACTAAATTTCATCGATTGTTGTTGCTGTTTGGTATCATTTCCGATTTTCTTTTTGTTTGGGTATAATAAATCACAAAACCACTTTAGAGAGTGTGAAAATTGTATCTAACAATTTTCGCAGCCCTTACCTGCGGTGGGTGACTCAGAAAAATAATTTCAGAATTTTTCATCATGCCTTACTATTTTTCCCAATTTTTGGTAATTATAATGGCCTAAAAATAGGAAAAATAGTTCTGATTATCCAAAATTAATGAAAATTTACCAGAACATCATGTTGTACAGTAGGAAATTACATAAAAATTTTGATGATTTTTCTCTACTGTAAACTATTTTTCTTCTATTTTCTAAAGTTAAATACACTTAAATACACATAAATACCCAAAACCGGACTATACAATATGAAAACCACTTTTGGTATTTTCCCCAAATTACTTACACTGCAAATGATGTTACAAAAATTTTTGGTAATTTATTTTAACTGTTTGTTATTTATTCTTCAATTAATGGTTATTTAAGGGGATAAAACAAGCAAAAATAGAAATACCCACTGAAAAATATCTTTTATATTTTTCCCAGTCTAGTTATGTATAGTAACAGTTAAATAAAAAGTTTGGGTAATTTTGGAAACTGTTTTCTATTTATTTCAATTTTTATTGGAATAAATGCTCAAAAATCGTAAAATATAATTAAACAGCTTGGAAATCCATTTTTATATTTTTCCCAGCTTAGTAATGTGTAATAACATTAAAATAAAAAGTTTGAGAATTTTTATCCTTTGAATGCTATTTTTCGTGAATTTATGTTGTTATGAAGGCTTAAAAATTTGGAAAATAGATAACCATATCAAAAATTCAAGGAAAATTTTCTGGAAAACCTCTATTGTATTTAGAATGAAAAATACAAGGTTTGACAATTTTTGGAAACTATTTGATAATATCTTACATTTTTAGGAATTTAAAACACCTTTAAATGTGTTGAAACACCCTTAAATTTATATTACTAAATCTGGAAAATTAATATCTCAAAGTTGTATTTATCACATGACTTGTAGAATTTCATCATTTCAGAAAAAATTTAACCAATTAATATAAAATCCAATATTAGAACATAAATTGGCATTTCACTATATGTAGAGTTTAGTATATTAGCATTAGATTTCGACATGGAAACTCACTAGTGTTTGTTTGATGTCGTAGGATCCCGGCATTAAGACGTTGGTGTATTCCAAGGCACCACTTGTATCTACTCGAAACATTGTGAGTATTCACGCACTCCCCTATTTTCAGTTTTTATGTTTTGGGGTGGAAAAGCATGTCCAGAAAAACTATTATTTGCATGTTGTATTTAAATTGAATTGTATCAAACACGATTGCTATTGTATTGCTATGTTTCTTTATGTATGTCTATGCAACACGGAACATGAGAACTTATCGTACTAAGGCCCTTCCCTTATCTCTAACCATTAACTCTTTGAGCCAATGGTCATTATGGATAGCGCTATTAGGAATTGACAACTCCTCACTCGCCCTATTGCTGGAGTGCATGATACCATATTCATCTATGGAACGATAAGCATAGATCTCGATAGGGCTTCAGTCATAGGTTTGGTTGAGACTCATTGTTTGCTCATACACATACAAACTCGTTTCTCGTTATAGCAATAAACTTGTATTCATTAATAGCAATCAACTTGGTTTATCATTAAAGCAATGTACTTGTAATTACGAAAAGCCTTATTTCAAGCACGATTTTATATACTTGTGAACTCACCAACTATTTTCATAGTTGACGCTCGTTTTACATGCTTTTTCAGGAAATAATTAGTAAGTGGATATAGAGATTCATCATCATAGAGCATGCTGCATCGTGTGGAAGTTATTTTATGAAGTTATATATTTTGAACAATGTCATTTTGGAAAACTTGTACTATGTTTTGTTTAAGCTATGGGTTGTAAACTTTTTAATATTGCTATGGTGATGTATCTTTATCTTTTGCAATGAAACCTTTGTCGCTGTCATACCTTGCGTTTCCGCTTTAGCGGGGTGTGACAGAAGTGGTATCAGAGCTAAAGTTATAGAGAACATCAGTTTTCCTTTAAGAAAACACAACCTATAACCAAAACTTATAAAAATTCTTTTTTTACATCAAACATATTACTAATATAATTAGGTCGGGAATTGTATCGTTGGACCTCAGTTAAACATAGCCTGATCACCTATGTTTAATTAAGGAAAGATTTATACAAAGCTTGAGCTAATTATAATGGGAATATGTTCAACAAAATTTTTGAGAAAACTTTATTTCAAAAATTCAAAAAGGTTAATTTTTGGTGTGTGTAAGCATTGCATATTATAGGCATGCATTGTCATTTATTTCATATCTCATTGAATCTATGTCTCAGTCCCCTATGTCGACATCGTCATCTTCTCACGCTACCGTCTCAGCTGATGAGTCCGGCTACGTCACTGTTATCCCTCGACGTAACCCCCCCGCCTCGGTAGAAGAAGACCCATCAGAGGATACGGAAGATACAGGAAACTCGGTGGAGATCAGCAATGACAACGCCCCGAGTCAACGACGCGAGGCATCGCCTTCATCGGTGTTGCCACAGCCACCACTTTATGGGCTTCATATTCGGAGGACGGCGAGGAAGAGTGTTCCTATTCCAGGAAGGATAGCCACCAGCACAGCAGGACTTGGCACGGCAGGACCTAGCGGGGTAGGACCCAGCGTTGCAGGACCGAGAGCACCCTCACCACAGCAAGTCATAGGGATACCTGTCAGGCAGCCAGGTATGACCCCGGAGGAGTCCCGGAGATTGCGGTCGATGGCAGCGGGCCTACGTCACAGTCTCGCTGTGATAGCTGGGCATCGGGAAGTTTTGGATGAAGTCTTGACAAGGATGGAAATCCTGTTACAGCATTCGATGGAGGCTGCTGATACTGCTAGTGCTGCTAGACGGGTGGCATGTCGTGCGATGACCGCATATTATGTGCTTGTTGGGCTATTACTGATTGTGGTGCTGATGATTCTTGTTGGGATAGCGATTAGTGTTTGGTTCTGATTTCAGTATTTTATTTTATTTTGTCATGAAATGAAAACCCATGTTGGGTGTCTTTTGGGAAAGACATTTAAAACTTTATTTTGGGATTGATGTATTGGTTTGGTTTTAAGACAATTTCAAATGGTAATGAAGAATTTTATTTTATGTTTGAAAACTTTTACTATGAGGTCAAACCCTAAAATTTAATTGGTAAATGGTCGAATAAAGAGATTTTTCTTTTCTTTTCTTTCTAAAATATATATGCCTAGTATTAATGCAAACCAATGATTTGACAACACTTACGGTTTTCAAAATAGTAGTGAACTAAATATTATACATTATTTTATGTATTTATACGTATTTCTTCTCCTGTGTAATAGAACCATGTCAGGAAGGCCTAATCGCGGGCGCCCACAGAACGAAACACCCGATGTTGCTCAAATTGTAGCACAACAACTCATGGAAGCAATCCCAAACATTGTTACTCAAGTAACTGCAGGACTTAATGCTAACCAAGGAAGTAGTGGAGGAAACCGGGGAAACAATGAAAGAGAATGCAACTACAAGTCCTTTATGGCCTGTAAACCTAAGGAATTCCACGGAAAGGAAGGTGCGGTCGGGTTGCTGAAATGGATTGACAGTATGGAGTCGGTCCTTCACATTAGCAAATGTCTCGAACGCAACAAAGTGGAGTATGCAACTTGTCTACTTCATGATAGGGCATTGACCTGGTGGAATACTTTAGTGCAAACCCGAGGTCGTGCAGCGGCATATCAGCTAACTTGGGAAGACCTAAAGAAGCTGCTGATAGAGGAGTATTGTCCCAAGGATGAAATTCAGAAGCTTGAATCTGAGTTCTGGAACCATTCTATGGTTGGAACACAAATAGAGAAGTACACAGTCCGATTTCATGAACTAGCAAAACTGGTACCTCACATGGTTACTCCTGAGGAGAAACGGATAGATCGTTACATCTGGGGTCTGGCACCAGAGATTCGGGGAATGGTTACTTCAGCAAACCCAACTACCATTCAAAGTGCAGTTTTTTTTAGCAAATCGACTAACCAATGATGTGATAAGGATGGGAGCATCGACAAAGGAAAACTCTAGTAGCAAGAGGAAGCCAGCAGATCAGGGAGAGAAGAAGTATGGAGGCAAGTCAGGGAGGAAGCAGAAAGTTTCAAGAAACTTTATGGTAAGAGCCCAGGAGCAAGAACCAGTGAAAACTCAGGAACCGTAAGTCATGGAAGTGCAGGAGCGAAAGCAGTACTCAGGACCGCTTCCGAAGTGCAATAAGTGTAACTTCCATCACAAGGGAGCTTGCCCAGTGTGCCAAAACTGTAAACAAACAGGCCATTACCCGAAGTATTGTAAGCTAAATAAGGATGGAAAAAGGGCATGTTACGAGTGCGGGAGTACTGATCATCTGCGTAGTGCTTGTCCCGAACTGAACAAGGGGCCTGGTAACAATGGACAAGGCCAAGCTAGGCAAAATTTCCAAGGAAATCAAGGTGGGCGGCCAAGAGGTGTAGCCTTTGTGATTGGTGCAGAAGAAGCTCGTCAGAACCCTGAAGTGATAACAGGTACGTTTCTCCTGAACAATCATTTTGCATCAGTAATATTCGATGCGGGAGCAGATAGGAGTTTCGTTTCTTTAGCATTTAGACCGGTACTCGACTTGAAATCAAGAAAGATGAGGAATAATCATACTATTGAACTTGCTGATGGGTATGAAATTAGGGCTAATGAAATAATTCCTGGCTGTACTCTGAATTTAGCTGATAAACTCTTTAGCATTGACCTAATTCCTATCGAGCTAGGTAGTTTTGATGTAATAGTAGGAATGGATTGGTTATCCAAGAATAGAGCGGACATTGGTTGTTACGAGAAAGTCATTAGGATACCTCTCCCCAATGGAGAAACCCTTATCATACACGGTGAGAAGCCAGGAAGAAGTTTAAACATTGTATCAAGCATGAAGATTCACAAGTACCTGAAGAAGAATTGTATTGCATTCATGGCCCACGTGCTAGAAAGAGAACCCGAAGCTAAGCAACTCAAGGAGATTCCAGTGGTTCAAAACTATCCCGAAGTGTTTCCGGAGGAATTACCAGGTCTACCCCCTCACAGACAGGTCGAATTTCGGATAGACTTAATTCCCGGAGCGGCACCGGTAGCAAAAGCACCATATCGCCTCGCGCCATCCGAGATGCAAGAACTGTCCGGACAACTTCAAGAACTTCTAGACAAAGGGTTTATTCGACCAAGCTCTTCACCTTGGGGAGCCCCAGTGTTATTCGTCAAAAAGAAAGACGGGTCATTCCGAATGTGTATTATTATAGAGAACTGAACAAGTTGACAATCAAGAATCGATATCCTCTCCCTCGAATAGATGACTTGTTCGATCAGTTGCAGGGCGCTTCATACTTCTCAAAGATCGACCTCCGATCAGGATACCATCAACTAAGAGTCCACGAAGGAGACATTCACAAAACAGCATTTAGAACCCGTTATGGACATTATGAGTTCTTAGTCATGCCTTTTGGACTAACGAACGCACCCGCTGTTTTCATGGATTTGATGAATAGGGTCTGTAAACCATACCTAGACAAGTTTGTAATTGTATTTATCGATGACATACTTGTTTACTCACAAACCAAAGAAGATCATGAGAGACATCTGAAGCTAGTGTTGGAGCTGCTGAAGGAGCAGAAATTGTATGCCAAGTTCACTAAGTGTGAATTTTGGATTTGGGAAGTACATTTCCTTGGTCATGTGATCGGCGAAAGAGGAATTCATGTAGATCCAGCTAAGATCGAGGCAATCAAGAAATGGGAAGCCCCCAAAACCCCGACAGAAATACGACAGTTCCTAGGATTAGCTGGGTACTACAGACGCTTCATTGAGAATTTCTCTAGTATTGCTCAACCATTAACATCTTTGACCCAAAAAGACAAAAAATTTCTCTGGGAAGAGAAACACGAAGAGGCGTTTCAAATCCTGAAAAACAAGTTGTGTAATACACCAATTCTGGATTTACCAGAGGGATCAGAGAACTTTGTAGTGTATTGTGATGCGTCTCATCGAGGATTAGGATGTGTGTTAATGCAAAAAGATAAGGTCATTGCGTATGCTTCTAGACAACTCAAACCGCATGAGAAGAAATATACCACCCATGATCTAGAACTAGGAGCAATAGTTTTCGCTCTTAAAATATGGAGGCATTATTTGTACGGAACCAAGTGCACCATTTATACCGATCACAAAAGCCTTCAGCACATCCTAGATCAGAAAATGTTAAACATGCGGCAGAGGAGATGGGTAGAGTTGTTTAGTGATTATGACTGTGAGATACGATATCACCCAGGGAAGGCTAACGTAGTAACCGACGCTCTTAGTAGAAAAGAAAGGGTGAAACCTTCCCGTGTGAGAGCTTTGGGAATGGTAATTCAGACAAACTTGAAATCTCAAATCATTGATGCCCAGGAGAAAGCTTTATTCAAGGAAAATCTTCCAGGTGAAACTTTACATGGTTTGGAAGTGAGATTTGAAACCAAACCTGATGGAGTTTGTTATTTTAAGGACAGGGTCTGGATTCCAAGGGTTAACGATCTGAGAGACATGGTACTAGAGGAGTCTCATCGATCTAAATACTCAATCCACCCTGGAGCGGATAAGATGTACAAGGATCTTAAAGAATACTATTGGTGGCCTGGAATGAAAAGGGATATTGCCTTATATGTTGGGAAGTGTTTAACTTGCTCAATAGTCAAAGCTGAACATCAAAAACCATCCGGCTTATTGCAACAACCCGAAATTCCCCAATGGAAATGGGAGCAGATATCCATGGATTTCGTTACCAAACTTCCTAGAACTTCTAAAGGTCACGACTCAATTTGGGTCATAGTGGATCGACTGACGAAATCTGCTCACTTTCTCCCCATTCGGAAGACTTCAAGATGGAAAAATTGGCCCAAATCTACATCGACAAAATTGTTTCTCTGCATGGTGTACCCCTATCCATCATTTCTGATAGAGATAGTCGTTTTACATCACGATTTTGGTGGATGTTACAGAAGGCACTAGGAACCAAGATAAATTTGAGCACAGCTTACCACCCTCAGACAGATGGGCAGACAGAGAGAACAATACAAACATTGGAAGACATGCTACGGGTGTGTGTCATTGAGTTCAAAGGAAATTGGGATACTCATTTGCCTCTAATTGAGTTTTCCCTTGTGGTTTGTAGATTCTCACCATAACACAATGTATGTGTTTGAGATGGTGAAAATCCGGGATCAAACCCATGCAAGGAGTGAAAAAGATGCACATGTGTTCATGTGACTTCAAAACCGAGTATTACATCTTCTTCTCCATTTCTTTTGTTTTCTTGCATGACCAAAAGCATTTAAACCATTTCTAGTACATCTTGGATGCTCATTCACTCCATGCATGTGCTAGAAATCGGACCTTAACCGAAGCATGCATGTTGTTCTTGTCAAAATGCCCTAAGAATGCACTCAAAGCAAACATGCAATCTGCCAGATTACATTGTTCAGCTTTGAACGGCCATAACTCGGTCATTTCTTAACCAAATCCTGATATTCTTTTTCTATTGGATAGTTCCACGAGTTAACTTTCAAACCCAACTGGTCTCACTGTAAAATATTAAATATCGGATTTTTGGCAATTTTTACAAAATGGTTGCGCAAACAGCTCTTTTTCTGTGATCACCATTTTTGCTTTGCGTGATCAATGACCTTAAACCTAACCATAAAACTGGGGAAAAATAATTTAGAAACTTAACATATCCAGTGAATGATGGCTGAAATTTCGTGGCTTAAAACCCCACTGAATGGGCTACTCAAATTCATGAACTTCAGCCACATTTACATCTCATGCACCATTATATGCAACATTTCTTAACTTGTTTGGGTTCAATACCCCTATTTCCCTTCTGAATAAAATTTGAACATTTTTTCCTTTTGAAAGCCCTCACATGCATGTGATAATCTGGAAAATTTCAAGAGCTTTTATCATTTCTTTGATTTATTAAAATTATTGCAAGAAAACAAGGGCATAAATCACATAAAATACTTCCAGAGGTCTATAAATCCGGAATAAATTCATGGATGACCCCTATGGTGAATAATGACCCCTCACAAAATTTCATCGATTGTTGTTGCTGTTTGGTATGATTTCCGATTTTCTTTTTGTTTGGGTATAATAAATCACAAAACCACTTTAGAGAGTGTGAAAATTGTATCTAACAATTTTCGCAGCCCTTACCTGTGGTGGGTGACTCAGAAAAATAATTTCAGAATTTTTCATCATGCCTTACTATTTTTCCCAATTTTTGGTAATTATAATGGCCTAAAAAAAGGAAAAATAGTTCTGATTATCCAAAATTCATGAACATTTACCAGAACATCATGTTGTACAGTAGGAGATTACATAAAACTTTTGATGATTTTTCTCTACTGTAAACTATTTTTCTTCTATTTTCTAAAGTTAAATACACTTAAATACACATAAATACCCAAAACCGGACTATACAATATGAAAACCACTTTTGGTATTTTCCCCAGATTACTTACACTGCAAATGATGTTACAAAAATTTTTGGTAATTTATTTTAACTGTTTGTTATTTATTCTTCAATTAATGGTTATTTAAGGGGATAAAAAAAGGAAAAATAGAAATACCCACTGAAAAATATCTTTTATATTTTTCCCAGCCTAGTTATGTATAATAACAGTTAAATAAAAAGTTTGGGTAATTTTGGAAACTGTTTTCTATTTATTTCAATTTTTATTGGAATAAATGCTCAAAAATCGTAAAATATAATTAAACAGCTTGGAAATCCATTTTTATATTTTTCCCAGCTTAGTAATGTGTAATAACAGTAAAATAAAAAGTTTGAGAATTTTTATCCTTTGAATGCTATTTTTCGTGAATTTATGTTGTTATGAAGGCTTAAAAATTTGGAAAATAGATAACCATATCAAAAATTCAAGGAAAATTTTCTGGAAAACCTCTATTGTATTTAGAATGAAAAATACAAGGTTTGACAATTTTTGGAAACTATTTGATAATATCTTACATTTTTAGGAATTTAAAACACCTTTAAATGTGTTGAAACACCCTTAAATTTATATTACTAAATCTGGAAAATTAATATCCCAAAGTTGTATTTATCACATGACTTGTAGAATTTCATCATTTCAAAAAAAATGTAACCAATTAATATAAAATCCAATATTAGAACATAAATTGGCATTTCACTATATGTAGAGTTTAGTATATTAGCATTAGATTTCGACATGGAAACTCACTAGTGTGTGTTTGATGTCATAGGATCCCGGCATTAAGACGTTGGTGTATTCCAAGGCACCACTTGTATCTACTCGAAACATTGTGAGTATTCACGCACTCCCCTATTTTCAGTTTTTATGTTTTGGGGTGGAAAAGCATGTCCAGAAAAACTATTATTTGCATGTTGTATTTAAATTGAATTGTATCAAACACGATTGCTATTGTATTGCTATGTTTCTTTATGTATGTCTATGCAACACGGAACATGAGAACTTATCGTACTAAGGCCCTTCCCTTATCTCTAACCATTAACTCTTTGAGCCAATGGTCATTATGGATAGCGCTATTAGGAATTGACAACTCCTCACTCGCCCTATTGCTGGAGTGCATGATACCATATTCATCTATGGAACGATAAGCATAGATCTCGATAGGGCTTCAGTCATAGGTTTGGTTGAGACTCATTGTTTGCTCATACACATACAAACTCGTTTCTCGTTATAGCAATAAACTTGTATTCATTAATAGCAATCAACTTGGTTTATCATTAAAGCAATGTACTTGTAATTACGAAAAGCCTTATTTCAAGCACGATTTTATATACTTGTGAACTCACCAACTATTTTCATAGTTGACGCTCGTTTTACATGCTTTTTCAGGAAATAATTAGTAAGTGGATATAGAGATTCATCATCATAGAGCATGCTGCATCGTGTGGAAGTTATTTTATGAAGTTATATATTTTGAACAATGTCATTTTGGAAAACTTGTACTTTGTTTTGTTTAAGCTATGGGTTGTAAACTTTTTAATATTGCTATGGTGATGTACCTTTATCTTTTGCAATGAAACCTTTGTCGCTGTCATACCTTGCGTTTCCGCTTTAGCGGGGTGTGACATGCTGATACATGGAAGTGACTCTCGGCAATTTAAAAGGATTAATGATAAGAATCGAAGAGTTGGAACTTCAGTGATTGCGAAGAGATATTGGTTTTTGCATACCTAAGACTAGATATATTGAAGGAGACTTAGCAAAGAGTTGCTGGTAGTTTGTCTTTTGTGATACCGAAGAGTCAAAGCAATGATCAACGTTTACTAACATTGAGTGTTTCGTGGTATATGTTAGTTTAGGCGTGGCAAGCACGGTAATCTATTCTTATCTTACTTTTGTATTAACCAGTTCAAGACATGTACCTTTTGGTCCTATAAATAGATGATCATGTTGATCGAGCTAAGCATGTCTTATTTCATCTTCCTTGTAATTTTTTTCAATATTCAAATACAAGTTTCCTTATCTCCATTGTGTTATACTTTGTTGTTCATTATTTACTAACTTGTGTTTGCATGAAAACCATTTTATGATTCAACATGTGTCTTTAAACTTGTTCACATTTATTTTTTGTATTTTGTTTCTATGTTTCCTATATAATTCCACGATCGTATTATTGTTGAGCTAATTGAAGATCCATGAGATTAACTTAATATTTCGCACCATTAATCTCTTAAGCATAAGTTCTTCTCTCAAAATATATGTTTATCTGATTAAACGAAGGTTTGAGACATTTGAAGTATTCAAGAAATTCTAGAGAGAAGTAGAGAACCAGTTTAACAATAAAAATTAAGATACTTTGTTGAAACAATAAACTAAAGATTGAATGTGGGCCGAATGCTTTATAATCAATGCCTTAGAAGAGTTCAACGAGAACTTTTCTGTAAAGACAATATAGGGCAATACTAAAATGATTAACCCTAGAAAGATACATGCATGCACTATTTATAGTTTAACTCTAGGATCATAATGACGGATGAACAGGCGATCTGCTAATAAAGACTAATTACATACATATTAAATTTGACACAAAACATTAATGAACCAACAATCTCCCCCTTTGTGTCAAATAAGGAGTGGAGATTCTTCACTGCGGTTGACATTTCTAAACTTTGAACAGTTTTGGCATCAGTCCAAGAAGATTGTTCCGAACAGGAATGTACCACTTCAACATATCCGAGAAGCATTTCTTATCTGAAGCTTCATTCATATTACATGCTTCAGTTATCTCCAAAATATGGTTCAGACATGAAGTTGAATACAAATGCTTGTCCAACAAAAAGAACGAACACTTCTGAACTTTTTCACCTTCTCGTTTTTGAAACGCCACACTCCAGTTATCCTTTCGGATTTTTCCCAGCTTCATCTTGTTAAGATCCTTCAGTTCATTTTCAGATTTCAGAACCGACTTCTTTCTCAAAACTGCTTCTATCTCCACATCCATTTTTCCAAATTTCTGAATGTAGCAGACTAGCATGCTCTTTAGATGAGCCAAGATCGGTTTATATTTTTGTTCATCTTTGGATAAAAGCGAGAACAAGGAAATCCATTCGTATGGATTTAAGCACGGCAAGTCAGCAAGTGTTAACTCAAACACCGAATTTCTTGCCCCTCGAAGTGCTTTGAACCGAACGTTAATGAAGTCTTCAGTCTCAACAGGTCCGAAGACCTTTACTGCTGCTATCTTTTTTGAACTCCATGTCTGGTATTGTCGCCTTCCATACTAGAGATAAAATGAGAAAAGCATGTGATTGACATCATAATCCGTAACCGGAGCTTTCTCAATCTTTTCAAAACTTCTGAAAAGGAATGCCTTCGGAATGATTGGCAAATCAAGTTGAGATTTCGAAGTCTTCTCCATCTCGAATGAGATAGCTGGCTCCAGCCAGTGAGTGCTTGGATTTTCAACAGCTTCATACGGAATCCTTTCCATCGACCAAGGAGGAAAGAGAGTCTTCTGAGTTTCAAGAGCGACCTACTTATCATGAGCTTCTTTTTCACGAGCTTTAGCTTCTTGATTCACACACATAATCTCATCAAGTTCTTTACCGTGTTTCTTTCTTCTGAGCTTTGACCCTTCGGATAAATTTTCTTCTTCTTCATCATCATCAATGATTTTTCCTTTGTCTTTTAACCTAGAAGCTTCATTACCCTTCTGGTCAATTTTTGGTTTCTCTTTATGTTGCTCATCATATTTTTGCTTCGGTTTTTGTCCGGGTGTATCCTTCTGAATCTTTTCTTGAGTAACCTGATCTCCCCCTTGTTTTGGAATAGCATTGCTTCCCGAAACACCCTCTAAATGATTAAGCAATGCGAACACAGGTTTGAGCTTTTCAGAAAGATGTTGTCGGACAAAAATGGAGAGCATCGAATCACGATGTTGGGACTAAAACCCTAATTGTGATTTGATGAACAAGATGCGGAAAATAAGAACAAATAAAATATGAAGATATGTCGAATGATCACTCGATTTATTCAAAACATGAGGAATAAATTATACTTTCAGAATAGACTAAATAATCTAACTCTACATAAGAAACCTCACAACATGGTGGCTACATTTTGCCTCACTCTTAACCCTAATTATGAATAATACATGACTATTTATAGGGAAAAGACAAGTCTTGGGCTTTTAACCTACACTTCATCAAGGGGGCCCATTGCCATAATCCATGGAGTATTTTGAAACCCTACAATCTCCCCCTCAAAGTATGGAATGGATGACAAGGCTTCAACTTCCAAAACAAGCATCTAGCAAATAAGAAATGATCTTGCAACGAGGAATATTTGAAGCAATCCACGAATCTTGATTCTTCAATAGTCTTCAAAAACGGATTATAGGATATATAAAACCAAGCACTGAATTAATGTCTTTAAACTTCATTTTCTAATGTAATCCCAAAGATCTTCAAGAAAGCCAAACCCGCCATAAAAACCCATTTCAGAATTAAGAAATCGAATCGCTTCTTGTCTTTGAAGAACTCGCCCTCCAAGTTACAATGATCTTCAAATACGCTAATGACATAAGCCACCAAAATTTATCATGTAACAACCCAAATTTTAAGATTCGTAACGCCACTTGATCAAGAAAATACTAGAAGTAGGAGATATAACAAGTCCTTAGACTGAAGAGCTCAATGAAGAAATGCTACTGTAAAGGATACTTCTCTATAAAAGCTTTAGAAGAGCTCGATGAAGAACTTCTACTATAAAAGCTACCTTCGTAATTCTACCACAAGCTTTATCAAAAATCTTTAAATTTGAAAAGTCACAAATCCAATCTCGAATGGCCATACCAAATTCCCCCCCCCCCCCCGATTTATAATAAAAAACGTGATTATAAAGCTTTCAAATGGTCATCAGAATGATCTTGAATGGATAAAAAATTACTATGCTCCCCCGTGACAAAATGATATAAACGATGAAGTATAAAATCCGAAAAAGTCGAAAACATTTGATGTTATCACTAAAAATGACTTTCCGAACCGCCAAGACTTGATGGAATCCATAATTTTCTGTTCACGAAAAAAATATGTGCATTAAAGAATCCAAAACTGTTCACCAGCCCTCAAATTTGTAAACTTTTCGAAAAATGGGTTGAAATTGTCACTTTGCTGAAATTCAGGGGACAAAATTAATAATTTTGCACCATTTTCCCCTTCATTTGTAACAAATTCTGGAAATGGCCCAAAACTGCCAAACTGTAAAAACAACAGGGACCAAAAGTGTCAATTCGCTGAAGTAGCAAGTACTAAAATTGAAACATTGAGTCTTCTTCCCCATTTAGACGCATGATTAAAAGAATATGACTGGAACGGAAATTTCACACGATCGTTCGCATACGAAACCACAACTCATGGATCAAAGCCTTTCGTTCCAAGCACCAAGAAGCGAATCCGAGCCATTCGTAGTTGATTGCAATGCAGTTCACCATTACAAACAAATTTAGTCTCGCTGCGAAAACCGGTCTAAAGGTTCGCTGTGAATCAAGGCAACCCCAAAACCGTGACCACTCGCTCTGAATCCGACTCCAAGCACTTATTCGCTGTGAATCATGGTCAACAAACATTCGCAGGTTAGAGATTCGCAGGTAAGTCTGATTCGTTCATAGTTAAGCCCGATTCTCAATCAATTTTGACATTTCATTATTGACCATTGTTCATCCTAGTGAGATTCGATTCGTTCGCAGGTTGTCATGCCCCAATCATTCGCAGGTTAGACGTTCACAAGGAATCTGTTCAAGCAAATTTTGACTTTTCAAACCTTAAACCTTTTCAATTTTCAGACGATGTTCCAGTAACTGATGCATTCTCTCTCTGGATTTCTCTCACAAATCAAACGGTATAAAAAGGTTTTGACGACTCGTTCTTAATTACCACTCACAAAATCCTCTCAAAATCTCCGGCGAACAAAGCAATCTTGTTCATCTTCTTCCTCAAAGCTTCATCAATGGCGGGTTCATCTGAAAACTTCTCTGCTCAAGATCAAACATCACATTCTTTTCTTCTGACCGTCAAACAACATCAAAACCTAGTGATTGATCTCGATCCAGTCAAATACGATAGCTTTATGCTTCCCATGATCGAATGCCTCAAGTATTCTCCTCTCACAATCGCTCTTTCAAGAATGGATAACGTTCCTCTCTCACTACTGTCTAAGCCTTACTCATCAGCAAACTATATCAAGGAAGAACAAAGAATCACGTTCGAAATCCACGACCGCAAGACCTCAATCACAAAATCTCAATTTTGTTCTCTCCTTTAACTTCCTCAATCTGATGATATGATCAACCCAGAGTCGGTGACAAGTGATGCTCTTCTTGAGATGTTCTACCAAATGGGTTACAAAGGAAACCTAACTGCCGTCTCCAAGTTCAGAAAACCCAACTTGCCTCCACAGTGGAATGGACTCTTCACCTTAATGTTCAAGGGGTTCTCTGAAAGGGTGACTAGATCGGATTGTGATAGTAAGCTCTTTATGGCCATTGTCTTCGGTCTCTACACAGGTTAGTGTTGGATTAGGTGTCTAAGCCCATAACTATAATTCGTATGTACTTGACCCGAGAGTAGCATGGTCCATTTGGGTTGCATATCATCAGGACAATTTGTTAGGATGGACTTTTGAGAAGAGGTTATTTATGGTTTATTAATATATTACAAGTTCTAATATATTAATATGAAATCATATGATTTAATTAGTATTGATCAAGATATAGTTTGGAATTAATTTAGTGATCAAAAGAGACTAATTAAATCAATGAGGACTAATTGTGTAAATTAGTTATATTTATATGTTGGGCTTGTGATCCATGTTGGACTAAGTTTATGTATGGATACATAAAGAGTTGGGCTACATGAACCATGGCTCATAAACCCATGGGTATGGATTAGGGTTAACCCATGACCCTTGGAATTCTAAATATAAATATGTTGCTCCATCACCAAAATCGAGTGCATCTATTCTTAGAGAACTATGAGCCGATTTTGTGTGAAAGGAATACTCTCTCAAAATGTCATCCTTTGTCCTAGATGTGTTTTGATTCCATTTGAGGCATTCACACTATTGGTGCTAAGTTCTTAAAGACCAAATACATCAAGGATAGCAAGCTACAACAAAAGGTATGTTATCTAACTTGTTTTATTACCCAAGTATCAAAGTTTTGTATGCTAGTTAGGGTAATACATTGGAAACAGAAAGTTTGCATGTATACTATAGAAAACATAGATCCAAGGTATTTAGGGTTGCATGTACACCTTAGGAGTGTTAGAATTCTCAAAACCCTTCAGTGGTATCATAGCCTAGGGTTGTTTTCCAATATACTTGATGCTACTTGTTGTTTAAGCATGAAAAATCGATTTTCTACTGTTCTAGACAGTGGACTCGCCGAGTCCACTGGGGGACTCACCGAGTCCCAACACAATTCTGACCAACTCGCCGAGTTTGTTCTTGCACTTGACGAGTTGGTGCTCCAGAATGCAGATTTTCAATGTTTTTGGCTAGAATTGGACTAGGATTATTACCCTAAGCTGTTTTTTAACTTAAAAACTTGTTTTTGATGTGGTAATGATCATGCTTATCCAATTTATAAGATAATTGTCAAAGTTTCATGTTTTATATTAGTTTATATGATTATGCTAATTACATGAAATTTGTTTGATATGAATTATCTTGTTCATATGAGTTTAATCTAGATCATGGACATCATTTGACATGCTTGTTAGTTTATTTGATTATCTTTATGACCTTTAATGTACTCCATAACTTGTTCTCAAGTTATTGAAAATGAAAAGTTTTCCTTTTAAAAGAATTCATTAAACTCGTAGGTTATGGTCTTGAAGAGTTTTTTTTCCATAAATGTTTTTATGAACTCCATAACTTGTCCTCAAGTTATGGATTTCCAAGAGTCTTTTCATTGAAGCCTATATTAAACTCATATGTTATGGATTCCAAAGGTTTTTGAATAGTTCAAAACTTGCCCTCAAGTTTTGGAATTTGTAAACGTAGAGTCTTCTTTTGACACATTTAGTTCCAAACCCTAGAATTTTAAAAGTTTAAAATTCAACCCTTATACTATTATAATATTATAGGTTTAATATTTATATATATGTATAAGAGTAAAGTCAGTCTTACCGTTAGTAGGCCTCATTCACGAAGCCGGTCTATAAGTGGGTATAAGGTTACTGCCTATAAAATGGTTGTTTAATGGGTGTCCACTCTCACCCACCGCTTCCTTGACTGATGGAGGGTCGTTAGCCGAACGGGTTTGACAGGACATTAAATTCTCATTAAAAGTATAATGAAATACTAAGTAACTAAACACTTATAAATTCTCAATCTTAGTTACTTAGCAAAATGTGAATTTGGTGCTAACACATGAAATTGCACTTTGCACCTTGTTAAGTCGTTAGTGGAGCGTGTGTGGTTAACCGACACACTAATCTGGGACTGACAGTGCGTGACAAAGGGTAGCTTGATGTTAATCATAGGTCAATGGAGCGTGTGTGGTTAACCGACACATTGATTAGGTGGTTGTAACATTAAGTGTACCAAGCTAATTTGCATGGTTATTCACACCTTGTTTGTGATCCTCGGCATCCCAGTCACAAACTTGAAGGTCACAATCGAGATTTAAACATGCCATTGAATAGTTCAATGAATCTCAAAATATTGTAAAATATTGTGTTGGGTCCTAGCCTTAATATTGTTGGATTAGGTGTCTAAGCCCATAACTATTATTGGTATGTATTCGACCCGAGAGTAGCATGGGTTGCATATCATGAGGACAATTTGTTAGGATGGACTTTTGAGAGAAGGTCATTTACGATTTATTAATATATTATAAGTAATAATATATTAATATGAAATCATATGTTTTAATTAGTAGTGATCAAGAATTAATTTGGAATTAATTTAGTGGTCGAAAGAGACTAATTAAATCTATGGGGACTAATTATGATAATTAGTTATATTTATATGTGTTGGGCTTATGATCCATGTTGGACCAAGCTTATGTATGGATACATAAAGAGTTGGGCCACATGAACCATGGATCATAAAACCCATGGGTATGGATTTGGGTTATATCCATGACCCTAGAAATCCCACATATAAATAGATACTTCATTGCCCAAAATCGCCACTTGTATCTTTTTAGAGTTCATGGTGTCTTTTGTGTGCATGGAATTCTCTCTCAAGTTCATCCTTTGTCCATGGTGTGTTGTGATTCCATTTGGAATTCTTTCTCAAGTTCATCCTTTGTCCATGGAATTCTCTCTCAAGTTCATCTAGTTGTAAGATTAATACCTTGGAAACCATTTGCATGTATAATTAGTGAAAACATAGATCCAAGGTATTTAGGGTTGTATGTGCACCATAGGATGTTGTAGTATACCAAAACCCAACAGTGGTATCAGAGGCATGGGTTGTTTTCAATTATACGTGATGCAAGTTGCTGAAAAAAAAACTGAAAAAAAATCGAATTTTTTTGCTGTCGGGACAGCAGACTCGACGAGTCCAGTGATGGACTCGACGAGTCCATGAACAAATTCATCCAACTCGTCGAGTTGGTTCATGCACTCGACGAGTTGGACCCCCTGACAGCTTATCTTCGAGTTTTTTGGCCTGTTTTTGATTAGAATCATTACCTCAAATTGTTTTTGTTCATAAAATTTGTTTTTTGATACTATGGTAATATTTATTCTCATCCAAATAAAGGATAATAATCAAATTTTCAAGTTTTATACATGTTTATATGATGCTTGAAAAATGTTGATTATGAATGTTCATGTTTATGAGTTTGTTTAGATTAATAGGAAAAATTATGAGATAGTTGTTTTCAATCCAAATTAATCTTGAAGTTGTTCATAATATGTGTTTTTGTAACTTGTCCTCAAGTTACATGAAAAGTCACATTTATGAATTTTAAAACCCATAAAAATTCCATAAGTTATGAAAAAAATGAAGAGTCACATTTTTTAATGCTTTTAAAGTCTTCCATAACTTGTCTACAAGTTATGGAACTTGAAGGGTTTTTTCCATTAAACCACTTTAAAATTCATAAGTTATGGAAACCATAAGTTTTTTGAATTGTTCAAAACTTGTCCTCAAGTTTTGGAATTTGTAAAGTCAAACTTTATGGACTTCATTAAATTAATTAAAGTGTCTAATTAAAAGAGTTAATAATTCCATAAAGACATGGTTTAAGTTTAATTAAATTAAGAGTATAGTTTAATTAATAGATTAAACCACCAAGTATTTTAAATGTTTAAAATACACCCTTATACTATTATAATATTAATAGTTAATACTTATATATATATATATATATATATATATATATATATATATATGTATAAGAACAAAGTCAGTCTTACCGTTAGTAGGCCTCATTCACGAAGCCGGTCTATAAGGGGGTATAAGGTTACTGCCTATAAAATGGCAGTTTAATGGGTGTCCACTCTCACCCACCGCTTCCTTGACCGGTGGATGGTCGTTAGCCGAACGGGTAGGACAAGGACTATAATTCTCCCTTCATTAAAAGTATTAATGATAAATACTAAGTAACTAAACCTTTTATAAATACCCAATCTTAGTTACTTAGGAAAAAGTGAATAAGGTGCTAATCCATGAAATTACACTTTTCACTTTGTTTAAGTCGGTTAGTGGAGCGTGTGTGGTTAACCGGCATACTAACTCGTATTTAACAAGGTAGGCAAAGGGTAACCTAATGTTTATCATAGTATCGATGGAGCGTGTGTGGTTAACCGGCACATCGATTGAGGGGTAAACACTTAAGGGTACCAAGTAATTTGCATGGTTACTTCACACCTTGTTTTGTGATCCTCGGCAGCCCAGTCACAAAACCTGAAGGGCACACTCGAGATTGAAACATGCCATTGAACAGTTCAATGAATCTCAAAGATCTAGGAGTTTCAAAAACCAATTAAAACCTAATAATATATATTTCGTTTTCATGGTGGAAATTGGTGAATCGTCATTCGCCTACCTTCAAATATTTTATAGCTTGGATTACGGCATCCCTCTTCCAAGTTATAAAAGTATTGTGTTGGGTCCTAGCCTTAATATTTCATATTGGGTGTTATATTAAGGACTTTAAATAAACTATCTTGAGTATCTCCAAAAGATGTCTGGCTTAGACATTTATGATCTTCCCAAATCTCTTGAAACAAACTTTCCTAAATGAAGATGATGTCCCATGGAAATCATACTTCTTTCACCTCCTCCAATTATTCTCCCTAACCCACAAGTTCCTGAAAAGTTTAAGGTCACTCAAGCCCTATTGGCAAGCAAAGGTCTATGTGTGATCACATCTTGGAGATGTAGTCACATATTGACAAGCCGGGAGAGTTGGGTGTCAAAGTCTTGAGAAAGTTGGTGGCTCAACTACTTTCTAAGTCGCATAGTGAGTTCTTTTGGAACACCTATGAAACAGACTATGACAAGACCCTTAATGATCTTATCTATTTGCTAAGATCAACTTCCTAAAAACTTTATGGACATTGACAATGATGACACTGGGAATCCAAAAAAGCATTCTCTTCCCAATGGAAATGGATCGGCCATAGTCAACTCGGTTGACCAAATGGTAAAGAGAAAAGCTAAGTCTGAGATAGTCCCATTACCAAAGGGTCCATATGTTTATATTGCCAAAGAAAGGGGCATTGGTTGCGAAGCTGCCAAATTTACCTAAGGATGTTAAAGTCAATAAGTTTGACTCTACTTCAGATAAAGTCCACTATCTAACTCTGCTAAGTTTCTATTCTGAGATTCTTGATACATGATGTGACTGGGTCACATGTTGATGTTTTAAGAATCAAAGAAAAGTGAAGAAACTTAAAGAAAGAATATGCTGAATCTGATCGCGTAGATGGATTTCTATCGCATAGTTTGAAGATCGGATTCTTGAGCTACTTCTTAGGAGTTATGATATTTTGCTTAGGAATAGATAACAACAAGTTTTCATATGGATTGTAAGGATAAGTTTTTCCGCAAAGTTTTAAAATAAAAGGTAAATCTTTTGATTTTATTTATTTTAAAATATCCTTACAATGGCATTTGTGAAAATCTGTGTTGCTTATAAGATTCCATTAAGAGCAAGATTGGAAATATGAATTTGATTCTTTCATTTGTGGTAGTGTCTAAATTTACCAAATAAGGAAAGATTCTCATCACCCAAGTTTCAGTTGGATAGAAACTTGGAATCATGCAAGTTGTATAGCATGATGAATGAGAACTTTCGAGCATTGGAAAAATTAAGACTAACTACTTGTTCACATGGGTGTGTGAGTCAAGTGAAGGACTAAGGGATCGGGTACACATTCTTGTGCACTGGTCAGAGTCCAGCACAAAAGATCGATAAGACTATTCGTCATAATTTACTATAGCTCAGTAAATATGGTTATACTTACAAGCTTAAGTGTAATTCTGAGACATTGGAAAAGGTTCCAATGTATGGCAGAGCGAATAAGAAGAATCAATTTAGGCAGAAAGATAAAAGTTTCTCAAATCTGAAAAGATGGGAGAGTACTTTAGTATCATGTTTTAAGACCATCTTAATGATTTTGAGACCTTATCACAATTCATCCTCTAAGTGCATTCTGATAGTTAAGAAGAGGAGTTATGAATTATTGAAGTGGTTAAATCAAGAAGATGATTCATACTTCGTTCCAAAAACAATTCTTAGAGTTATACTCTAAGATTGTAACTTGAGTGACATGTCTTAAAGAAGGTTTAAAACACTTATCAAATGTAAGAGTAAAAGTTTTCTACTCTTGTACATTTGAAATTCGTAAGTTGTGATGTTTTGGATAAAACAAAGACCAACTAAGGCCAATTGTGTGAAGTGTTTGTCTTGATTAGAATCCACACTATCTCTTGAATATCTGACAAGAGAGTCTTATATGTCAAGAGGACAGTGGGAGTCTTAAAGGTCTTGAAAGTCTCAAGAACTAATCAAGAATAAAACCTGAAGTTCTTCACTAGCACACGACTTGAGGTTTATAACCTATCGTGTTGACATATTCTGTGCCCATTCCAGTTAAAGTTGGCTTTGCATATGAGTTCTTAGAGTTCTCAATTGGTTGCACAACAACTTGGAAGCAATGGCAGGCCCTTGAGCCGCCAGGTGGCAAGAAATTAAGATTGAGTCCAGTCCATATGAGTTTGGATTTGTCATTATCCTTGTCTTGTGACTATGGTTTTGACAATTCACATGAATAAGAACACATACACCATTAAATCTAAGGGTCATAAGGTTTCTCTCCGATTCATGAAAATGATGGTGTGGAAACACTTCCACCAAGTAGATTTGAAGTAGATAGCAATTGTGATATTTGCATTCTCAAAGTCGTTAGTGGAGCTGTGTGGTTAACCGTCACACTAACATGGACTTGTGAGAAGTGGCAAAGGTCTAAACAATTGAGACTATGATTACGGCATCCCTTTTCATAGTTCTGAAATTGTTTAGACACACCTGTGAGCTATCTAAGATAAGGTGTATGATATTGATAAAGTTTTATCAAAGCAATCTAGTATCAGAAATCCGAACTTTGGTAAGAAAGTCAATAAAGTATTGTTTTTTCTAGAAGTTCAACTGATTTCTGAGTACATGTCAAAGCTAGTGGGAGCATAAGTGTTATGCTAATAATCATCATGTTAGTGGGAGCATGATAATTATGATAAAGGTTGCTGTCACACCCCGCTAAAGCGGAAACACGAGGCGTGGCAGTATAAAGGGTTTCATAGCAAAAGTTAAAAGACTACACCAACCATAGTATTAAAAATCGTTACAATTTTACAATGGGTTTGAACAACTTTTAAAAGAAATTACAATGTAAATTGAAATACAACACATGCGAATGCTCCTAAAAGTGAAGTGTCCCTAAGTGCCACTTACTCGATGATTCCTGAAAAAGCATGTAAAACGAGCGTCAACTATAAAAATAGTTGGTGAGTACTCACAGATAAACAAAATAATATTGGTTCCATGAATTGAAATCAAAGTTTTGATAAAAGTTTCCAATAATAAAAGTATATTGTTAAAATGAGTAAATAAGTTTGTAAAAACAAAGTTCTTTGTCATCATGAGAGATAAAGTATGTTGCCCAAATAAGATGCAACATTCATATTCTCATGGAAGATAAAGTTCGTTACTCAAACGAGTAAAGAAGTTTCATTGCTAAAATGAGCAATCAATTTCGTTGCTACAAGGAGCAAACAATTTCATTGCTAAAACATGTATATAAGTTTTCAGTAATAAAAGTTCGTTGTTGTAATGAGAAACAAAGTTCATTGCTATAATTAATAACAAGTTTATTGCTATAACGAGAAACAAGTTTGTATGTGTATGAGCAAACAATGAGTCTCAACCAAACCTATGACTGAAGCCCTATCAAGATCTATGTTTATCGTTCCATAGATGAATATGGTATCATGCACTCCAGCAATAGGGCGAGTGAGGAGTTGTCAATTCCGAATAGCGCTATCCATAATGACCATTGGCTCAAAGAGTTAATGGTTAGAGATAAGGGAAGGGCCTTAGTACGATAAGTTCTCATGTTCCGTGTTGCATAGACATACATAGAGAGACATAGCAATAAAATAGCAATCATGTTTGATACAAATCAATTTAAATACAACATTCAAATAATAGTTTTTCAGGACATGCTTTTCCACCCCAAAACATAAAAACTGAAAATAGGAGAGTGCGTGAATACTCACTATATATAAAATATAGTAACCAAGTTTATACGAGTCAAATAAATACAACGAATATAAATAGTTTAGGACATGCTTTTCCACCCCAAAACATTTAAAAACCAAAAATAAGGGAGTGGTGAATACTCACAATATGCATTGAGATGATGCAAATGGTACCTTTACTACGCTCCACTCGTACCACTATTGATTCCTACAATAATGGTATTCGCTAGTGAGTCTCTAATCGAAATCTAACACTAGTATACTTACTACTACAATAGAATTATGCCAATAGTGTGTCAAAATTTAATATTGACAAGTTACAAACATTTTTCTGTGAAAAATTAATTTCAATGAATCAATTGTTATATAACAATTTAAGTGGAAATTTCTCATTATTGAAATGCTAATATTTAACATTTTAACAGGTGTTGCAATGATTAAATATTCAAAAACTAAATTAATTTAGTTCTAAAATTTCCCAAAGTTTTCATTTTAGTTTTAATTGAAGTAAAAGACCTCAAGATAAATTTTCTTGAATTTTTGATTTGTCTGACTATTTTTCACGATTTTAGTTTCTTGAATAACCATAAAATCATGAAAAATACTAAACAGTTAATAAAAATTACCAAACTTCAGATTTTGGTTCTAAATGTACTAAAAGACTTCTAGATAAATTTTCATGGATTATGAATATGTATAACCATTTTTCATATATTTAATTCTCTAAATAGATACAAATTCATGAATAATAGAAATCAGTTTCCAAAATTACCCAAACTTTTTGTATTACTGTTATTAAACATTATTAAGCTGGGAAAAATATAAAAATTGATTTCTAAACTGTTTAACCAAATTTTATGATTTTTGAGCATTTATTCTAATAAAAATTGAAATAAATAGGAAACAGTTTCCAAAATTGCCCAAAATTTTCGTAACACTTTTATTATACATGTAGAAGCTGTGAAAAATACAAAAGATATTTTTCAGTTAGTGTTGCTATTTTTCCATGTTTAATCCTCTTAAATAATCATTAATTGAATAATAATTATTAAACAGTTAAAGTAAATTACCAAAAATTTTGTACACTTCATTTACAGAGTAAATAATCTGGGAAAAATACCAAATGTGATTTTTATATACTGAAATCCGATTTTGTGTATTTAAGTGTATTTAATCTTAGAAAATAGGAGAAAAATAGTATACAGAAGAGAAAAATCATCAAACATTTTATGTAGCATACTAATGTACTACAAGGTGTTCTGGTAAATTTTTATGAATTTTGGATAAGCAAAACTATTTTTCCTGTTTTTAGTCCATAATATACACAAAAATCGGGGAAAAATAGGAATACATTATGAAAAATTCTGAAAATATTTTTCTAAGTCTTCCACAGAGAGTATAAGCTGCGAAAATTACTATATAACCTTTTCAATTTATCTAAAGTGGTTTTATGATTTATTGGGGCTAAACAAAAAGAAAATTCAAAACCATATTAAACAGTAACAAAAATCGATGAAACTTAATGAGAGATCATTATTTAGCATAGGGGTCATCCACAAATTTAACTAGGATTTATAGACCCCAGAAAGTATTTTATATGATTTATTGCCCTATTTTCTTGCATTAATTATAGTAATTCGAGATAAATGAATTATCTTCTGGAAATTTACAGAGCATCTTACTTTGTTGATGGGAATCTGGGAAAAATGGGATTTGGTCAGAAAAGAAGTTTTAGATATTTATTTGGAAATAAATCCTTCATGAACATATTTGAAAGCTTTTAACAACATACTTTGATGATCTAGCATCTAAGCTTGAAGATCATCACATTAATGTTTGTTTTGAAGTTCATTCATGAGTTTGAAATGTTTAAAATTCGTTTTTGAAAGAAAACTTTGGATGCATGTGGTGATTTTCCACCAAAACGTGTAGAAAAGTGCATTTCCATGGTTTTGACTTAGGTTTAGGTCATGGATCTTCACCATTTTGTAACATGCAAGATGTTTTTGGTGAAAATCTACCACCATCATCATCAAAACTGAAGTGAATGAACATTCACACAAATTTTCTAAGAGAATGGTGTAGAAGAACAAGGAAATGCAAGAAAAACCTTTAAAACTAGAAAGAAAAGTGAAGGAGATTGAAGGATTTTCGTGATTACCATGAAGAACAACCCTAGAAAATGAAGATTTGAAGGTTAAGAGATGTTCTTGGCTGGAGAATTTCATGGTTTTAGAGAGGGAAAGAGAGAGTTTGAGTGTGGTAAATGGTGGAGTGTGAGAGAGAGAGAGAGAGAGAGAGAGAGAAGTGAAGGAGATGAAGTGTGAGAGAGGAGTGATTATGTGTTTTGGGAAGAGGGGAAGCATCTTGGGAAGAGGGTGGACGGTTTTGAGTGTAAAATGACCTCCCTCTCTTTTAATTTTATAAAAAAATTAAATTCTTTTATAAAAATATCAAACTTTTTAAAAAATATACACCCTAACCAAGTTTTTGCTCATGAAACCTTGATTTTTGACTTATAAATTTAGGGCAATTGTTAATGACTTAAATTTTATTTTCCTTAAATGAATTTTCATAATTTTAATTATTATAAGATAATATTAGAAGCTTCATAATTATTTTTATAGAATTTTTAAGGTTAAAGTTTATAAATGTGAGTTTTTAGGGCATTTAGGGCTTTTGAGAGTATGTAAGTCTTTGGATATCAAAATTAATTAAATATTTGAGACTTGAAATTATCTTATGGTATTATAACTCTTTTATAGTTATAAATAATGTTTGTAACTTATTTTATCGGCTTATTGGCATTCTATGTAGTGGTTTCGAGATTCAAGCGAAATTGAGGAAATCAAGTATACTAGTCCTAGTTTTCAACTTTGACTCAAGTTTCTATGAGATTATGACCTAATTTCTACTACTAGGTCAAGTGCAAGATGGGTGTATATGATTCATGAAATGGTTTTCAAGTCAAGGAATGACGCGAATGTGGATAGTCATTAAAGTTAAGTAGTTGTAGAATTCACATAACCATGTGAAATCTAAGTACACTATGATTCGATTCTACTTGTTTCCAAGTTTCTAGTAGGTTATAACTTAGCTTCTAGTTACTAAGTCTAGTATGTGTCGTGCCTATACGTGCAACTAAGTTTAGTCAAATCTAGAACCGACTCGAATTTTGACGGTTGTCACAGTCTCCCCCGGTTGAAAGAATTTCGCCCCGAAATTCAATTCGTGACGTATTCTATTAGAACTCATCCGAATACAATTGTATAGCTGGAGAGGTGGTGACTTGAAGTGTTCTTTGATTATTTTGGGTTTATTTCCTCAAAGGAAGAACCCAATTCTTTAGCTATAGTCAAATTAGTGTTTCCTTAATTCGAGTTCTTTCGTCTAGATTATGGAAAATTTGGTTCATGGAATCATGATCCAACCATGGCGACCTAGTCAAAAAGGATCATCTAGTTAGATATTATCTGAATTAAGATAGCAGTATAAGTTTTGCTGAAGCACCAACTGCACTGAGCGTTAAATTCGCATTGATCCTTAAGTTGCATTCTAAATTAGCACTAAGTGTAAATTCGCGGCCTAATGAAGAAGAGATTAGGAACAATTTGTTCACTTCCGGGTTGGCTATTACCTCTGGAAAAGATATATTTCGAAATAAGAAGGGGTAGCACGAATGAAAGGGAAGCGATCGAGGGTAAGTTCCTAAAAATACGTACTAAGGGTAGGCAACAAAGTTTTGGTACATCTCAAATGTAAAGGCTATTTAAGTGTCGTCTACAAAATAAATTACGAAATGATTGAGGATCTCCGAGGCTATAATTACTACTACGGTTACTCTTACAATAATAGAACTATATTCGAAGAGTATATATAATTGGAGAGTCATTGTTTCTAATGAAGGTGGTGAAAGTTTATGATAAATTAAATCACATTGTGTAGATAGCATTTTAAGTGCTTAGAAGTGATAAAAATCTCACTGTTATCAAAATGTGTGTTTAGAAATGATAATTAATCTCACTATTATCAAAATGTGTAATAATTCCAAGATAATGAAGATACATGTGTGGCGATCCAACAAAGTAGTAAAATCATATAAAGATTAATTAAGGTTACATGTTTAAGTCATCAATAAGGGAATTTATACAAAAATATTTTGATTACTCTTTTGAAAAATTGTCTAATTGTCTAAGTGAGGACAAATTCAATTTTATGAGTCAGAATATTTATGAAAACAAAGTTGAGAGTTTAGGAACTCACTGAAAATTACAAAGTAGAATGTTATTTTAAGAAATGTGTAAAATATCGATCATTGAAAATAGTGCATTCTTAATTTAGTGTTTCTACAAAAACAATCATTTAGAGAATAGATCATAGTAAAATTCAAGACTTTTGATGTATTTAAAGAAAACAAGAAGCATAAGAAAATGTATTCTTTCACATATATTTTACGGATTTAGAAAAATGATAAGAACAATGGTATTCATCATGTGTATTAATTGTAAGAAAAATACAATGAAAATTACATTTTAAATCAAGTTTCCGAATTCAGAACGAAAGAGAAAATGTAAATAAGGATCACTTGTTTATAGTAGATTTCAAAATAAAAGCAAGGTGTATATGATAAAATGCGTAATTGAATATAGCAAAGTTAACTAAACCAAAATTATGTCTCACGACTATACACGTATTAATCGCTCAAAACGAAAGTGTAGACTTCTAATCTTTATGTGTACGAACATGATACAACGAGAAGCAAAATAGACAGAAACAAAGTTAGACAATGTATTATGTTACTATCATGGGCGTGCGAGATCTAAAATCAGAAGGAGAGCGAGAAATCAAGTTCGGAGGAAAGAAAAAGGAAGGTAGCGGCGACAATGATTGTTATTGTTAAAATTTTAAGAACAATACATATAGGTAGATTTAAAACCAGGTTGAGATATATTTCGAACTTCAATATTTGATGTATATTGATGGTTACATAGACATGTGGGAGTTTTAAAGTGTTTGCTAAGGATTGCTAAAAATTCATAAGTTATCTATTAAGTTAAACTCCATTTGTGGGGAAAAAAAAGCCCTACAAATGGCAATTGAAAATCTGACAATTTTGACTTTTTAGACTGAAGTCCAACAATGATTAAAATGGATAAGGTAAAGAATCAATATATTTAGAAGAATAATTATTCATTGTTGAGAGTGTATCACTGGAAATTTAAAAGTGAACACTAAGTTTTCAAATGCTATAAATTTTAAAGACTTTATAGATTATAAAACCATATTGAAGCAAAGTACACAAATAAGGTATGTTTTGAAATACAAGCATTAGAGATTTCTTATAAACATGTTTGAAGTAGAAATTTGCATAAATATCATGTTGGGTTTCGAGAAAACACATTAACGTAAATTACAATGTCTAAATGAGAAAGCTGTTAAAAGTGTCAAAACAAAAGTGTTTTGAAGATTCGATGAAACTTTTTCACATATTAAGAACTTCAATATCATATGTTTAATTTTTATAGCATAGATTTTAAACACTTTTATAAAAGAAAATGTTTCTAAGTTTTTCGAAAACGTGTCAAAATGGTAAGCAAGGATTAAAATGGTTTACATGCCCTTAAAAGCACATCTATCCATTGAAAATGGATTTGAAATGAAATTAAAATAGCAAGGTTAAAAAATATATTGGTTAAATTGAGTTTTGAAGAAAAGTGTTAAGTTAAAGCAAGTTGTCAAAAGATTTTTAGCGAGAATATGGCTTACATTGTTAGGAAATGTCTACTAAGTTGAATGAAGTGATTATAAAATATTTTATCGATGATAAATAAAACCGAAGAAGCGAAATAATTTTTCGATGGAAGATTAAGAAGTAAGGAGAAAGTATGTTAGTGTAGTTGATCGTACCTAAATACTAAGGCGAGTACAAAACGAGTATAAGGCGAGTGCCGATGTCTTTTCCCCAAAATAAAGGACAAGAAAATTTGTTTGAAAAACATTTTTAATATAGAGGCCAAAGGGATATCCTATGTTAAGTTTTAAGCTCAAGGTGGAAACAACCTAAAGCTAAATTCGTAGCGTAGTAGAGAAGTCTCACGTATGGGTTAAACCTCCGTGTCTCCTCATGAGTCGAACCCGGAATGCCTGCCAATGGTATCCAAGTGATTACTTAGTGGCGACTCATCTACCTCCTTACGTGATGCTCCAGTTTTCATCTGTGTCGGTATCGGAAAGCTTTCATAGTTGTAACTATGGTACAAAGACGATGAAGAGGTACTGAGGTATAATTGGTATAGGTTTCGACTAAAGATTATTACTAGTGTGTATCTAGCTACTAACCTTACATCTAAAGTCAACAGCTACCGAGGAATACTCATTCTCAGTACTAAGTGCATTGCTCCTAGAGTGGCTAGTGATATAACCTAAGTGGTTAACCTCGCACTTGATAAGGGATAAGATTATTTCTAAATAAAGGCATTGTTATAAAAGTGCACTTAGTTTCTAAGTGTATCTAGATGAATGCCTATAATATGCAATGCCCGTACGCACACCGAAAAACTTTGTTTTTCAAAAGTTCAAGCTGAAAATCGTTTTGAACATAATTCTACTATAACCGTTTCCAGCCTCGCATTAATTTTCCTTAATTAAGCATAGTTGGCCAGGTTATACTTAATTAAAGTCCAATAATACGTACTCGAATTAGTTATACCAGTAGTGTGTTCAGTATTTTAAAAACATTTTGAATTTTTTTTTTGGCTATAGTTGTGGTTCTCCAAAGGAAAACCGGTATTCTCTATAACCTTCGGCTCTGATACCATTTCCTGTCACACCCCGCTAAAGCGGAAACACGAGGCGTGGCAGTATAAAGGGTTTCATAGCAAAAGTTAAAAGACTACACCAACCATAGTATTAAAAATCGTTACAATTTTACAATGGGTTTGAACAACTTTTAAAAGAAATTACAATGTAAATTGAAATACAACACATGCGAATGCTCCTAAAAGTGAAGTGTCCCTAAGTGCCACTTACTCGATGATTCCTGAAAAAGCATGTAAAACGAGCGTCAACTATAAAAATAGTTGGTGAGTACTCACAGATAAACAAAATAATATTGGTTCCATGAATTGAAATCAAAGTTTTGATAAAAGTTTCCAATAATAAAAGTATATTGTTAAAATGAGTAAATAAGTTTGTAAAAACAAAGTTCTTTGTCATCATGAGAGATAAAGTATGTTGCCCAAATAAGATGCAACATTCATATTCTCATGGAAGATAAAGTTCGTTACTCAAACGAGTAAAGAAGTTTCATTGCTAAAATGAGCAATCAATTTCGTTGCTACAAGGAGCAAACAATTTCATTGCTAAAACATGTATATAAGTTTTCAGTAATAAAAGTTCGTTGTTGTAATGAGAAACAAAGTTCATTGCTATAATTAATAACAAGTTTATTGCTATAACGAGAAACGAGTTTGTATGTGTATGAGCAAACAATGAGTCTCAACCAAACCTATGACTGAAGCCCTATCAAGATCTATGCTTATCGTTCCATAGATGAATATGGTATCATGCACTCCAGCAATAGGGCGAGTGAGGAGTTGTCAATTCCTAATAGCGCTATCCATAATGACCATTGGCTCAAAGAGTTAATGGTTAGAGATAAGGGAAGGGCCTTAGTACGATAAGTTCTCATGTTCCGTGTTGCATAGACATACATAGAGAGACATAGCAATAAAATAGCAATCATGTTTGATACAAATCAATTTAAATACAACATTCAAATAATAGTTTTTCGGGACATGCTTTTCCACCCCAAAACATAAAAACTGAAAATAGGGGAGTGCGTGAATACTCACTATATATAAAATATAGTAACCAAGTTTATACGAGTCAAATAAATACAACGAATATAAATAGTTTAGGACATGCTTTTCCACCCCAAAACATTTAAAAACCAAAAATAAGGGAGTGGTGAATACTCACAATATGCATTGAGATGATGCAAATGGTGCCTCTACTACGCTCCACTCGTACCACTATTGATTCCTACAATAATGGTATTCGCTAGTGAGTCTCTAATCGAAATCTAACACTAGTATACTTACTACTACAATAGAATTATGCCAATAGTGTGTCAAAATTTAATATTGACAAGTTACAAACATTTTTCTGTGAAAAATTAATTTCAATGAATCAATTGTTATATAACAATTTAAGTGGAAATTTTCCATTATTGAAATGCTAATATTTAACATTTTAAGAGGTGTTCCAGTGATTAAATATTCAAAAACTAAATTAATTTAGTTCTAAAATTTCCCAAACTTTTCATTTTAGTTTTAATTGAAGTAAAAGACCTCAAGATAAATTTTCTTGAATTTTTGATTTGTCTGACTATTTTTCACGATTTTAGTTTCTTGAATAACCATAAAATCATGAAAAATACTAAACACTTAATAAAAATTACCAAACTTCAGATTTTGGTTCTAAATGTACTAAAAGACTTCTAGATAAATTTTCATGGATTATGAATATGTATAACCATTTTTCATATATTTAATTCTCTAAATAGATACAAATTCATGGAAAGTAGAAATCAGTTTCCAAAATTACCCAAACTTTTTATATTACTGTTATTAAACATTATTAAGCTGGGAAAAATATAAAAATTGATTTCTAAACTGTTTAACCAAATTTTATGATTTTTGAGCATTTATTCTAATAAAAATTGAAATAAATAGGAAACAGTTTCCAAAATTGCCCAAAATTTTCGTAACACTTTTATTATACATGTAGAAGCTGTGAAAAATACAAAAGATATTTTTCAGTTAGTGTTGCTATTTTTCCTTGTTTAATCCTCTTAAATAATCATTAATTGAATAATAATTATTAAACAGTTAAAGTAAATTACCAAAAAATTTTACACTTCATTTACAGAGTAAATAATCTGGGAAAAATACCAAATGTGATTTTTATATACTGAAATCCGATTTTGTGTATTTAAGTGTATTTAATCTTAGAAAATAGGAGAAAAATAGTATACAGAAGAGAAAAATCATCAAAATATTTATGTAGCATACTAATGTACTACAAGCTATTCTGGTAAATGTTTATGAATTTTGGATAAGCAGAACTATTTTTCCTGTTTTTAGTCCATAATATACACAAAAATCGGGGAAAAATAGGAATACATTATGAAAAATTCTGAAAATATTTTTCTAAGTCTTCCACAGAGAGTATAAGCTGCGAAAATTATTATATAACCTTTTCAAATTATCTAAAGCGGTTTTATGATTTATTGGGGCTAAACAAAAAGAAAATTCAAAACCATATTAAACAGTAACAAAAATCGATGAAACTTAATGAGAGATCATTATTTAGCATAGGGGTCATCCACAAATTTAATGAGGATTTATAGACTCAAGAAAGTATTTTATATGATTTATTGCCCTATTTTCTTGCATTAATTATAGTAATTCGAGATAAATGAATTATCTTCTGGAAATTTACAGAGCATCTTATTTTGTTGATGGGAATCTGGGAAAAATCGGATTTGGTCAGAAAAGGAGTTTTAGATATTTATTTGGAAATAAATCCTTCATGAACATATTTGAAAGCTTTTAACAACATACTTTGATGATCTAGCATCTAAGCTTGAAGATCATCACATGCATGTTTGTTTGAAGTTCATTCATGAGTTTGAAATGTTTAAAATTCGTTTTTGAAAGAAAACTTTGGATGCATGTGGTGATTTTCCACCAAAACGTGTAGAAAAGTGCATTTCCATGGTTTTGACTTAGGTTTAGGTCATGGATCTTCACCATTTTGTAACATGCAAGATGTTTTTGGTGAAAATCTACCACCATCATCATCAAAACTGAAGTGAATGAACATTCACACAAATTTTCTAAGAGAATGGTGTAGAAGAACAAGGAAATGCAAGAAAAACCTTTAAAACTAGAAAGAAAAGTGAAGGAGATTGAAGGATTTTCGTGATTACCATGAAGAACAACCCTGGAAGATGAAGATTTGAAGGTTAAGAGATGTTCTTGGCTGGAGAATTTTGTGGTTTTAGAGAGGGAAAGAGAGAGTTTGAGTGTGGTAAATGGTGGAGTGTGAGGGAGAGAGAGAGAAGTGAAGGAGATGAAGTGTGAGAGAGGAGTGATTATGTGTTTTGGGAAGAGGGAAAGCATCTTGGGAAGAGGGTGGACGGTTTTGAGTGTAAAATGCCCTCCCTCTCTTTTAATTTTATAAAAAAATTCAATTCTTTTATAAAAATATCAAACTTTTTATAAAATATACACCCTAACCAAGTTTTTGCTCATGAAACCTTGATTTTTGACTTATAAATTTAGGGCAATTGTTAATGACTTAAATTTTATTTTCCTTAAATGAATTTTCATAATTTTAATTATTATAAGATAATATTAGAAGCTTCATAATTATTTTTATAGAATTTTTAAGGTTAAAGTTTATAAATGTGAGTTTTTAGGGCATTTAGGGCTTTTGAGAGTATGTAAGTCTTTGGATATCAAAATTAATTAAATATTTGAGACTTGAAATTATCTTATGGTATTATAACTCTTTTATAGTTATAAATAATGTTTGTAACTTATTTTATCGGCTTATTGGCATTCTATGTAGTGGTTTCGAGATTCAAGCGAAATTGAGGAAATCAAGTATACTAGTCCTAGTTTTCAACTTTGACTCAAGTTTCTATGAGATTATGACCTAATTTCTACTACTAGGTCAAGTGCAAGATGGGTGTATATGATTCATGAAATGGTTTTCAAGTCAAGGAATGACGCGAATGTGGATAGTCATTAAAGTTAAGTAGTTGTAGAATTCACATAACCATGTGAAATCTAAGTACACTATGATTCGATTCTACTTGTTTCCAAGTTTCTAGTAGGTTATAACTTAGCTTCTAGTTACTAAGTCTAGTATGTGTCGTGCCTATACGTGCAACTAAGTTTAGTCAAATCTAGAACCGACTCGAATTTTGACGGTTGTCACAGTTGCAAGTTAGCAATGTTAATTATAGAAAACAAAAGGTTTCAATTGGGAAAAAGTTGTTTTGCTATAATTAAGGGAGAGGAAATTATACTTCATCTCAAATATAAAAGCTTAGATTGAGGTTTTAATCGTATTTAGTCAAGTATATATAAGAATGTTATGTTGGAATGGCTCAACATAAGAAAACTCTAATATAGGGTCCATTATTTGCGTTCTAAAATTCGATTATGATTACGACATCCCTTTTCATAATCTGAATTATGAGAACTTGGCAAATTGAAATGGAAATATTATAGCAAAAGACTGGTTTAGTCTTTATGTGATACATCATGAATCGTGTCCCATATGCTTCGGATATAGGATTGATTGCATGTGATATATTCATCCTTTCTAAAATTTTCCAAATGCCTGGGGCATTAAGAAGGGAAAAGGTCTAGAATTGGATATGACTAAAAGGATTAAACAATTGTCGAGGACAATCTAAGGTTTACCAAAGATTGGTTGCTCAAGGACAGTTGGAAGTATAATGATAATTCTGGAAGGACCATATTGACATAATCTGTAAGGAGGAAACTCTTGTTCAGAAGTGATAGTCAAAATGGAATATGGAAATGTTTCAAAGTTAGAAATTATTCAATCTGTGTAAGATTAGGAAACTTAATGCAAGAAGGATGTTTCCAAGGAGTTGATCTCCTTTGGAATGCTCTGTAATGTTTGTTGTCAAGTCTATCTGACTTTGTGCATAATCATTACAAGAGGATCAATGCATATAAGTTTAGAATCTAACAGATTTCAGTAAATGGCATGAATTTGGAATTCTTGCATTTGCAGTAAAGATTTGGGACTATGAAAAGACGATCATTGGAGTTATGTTCAATTGATCTATTTCACAAAGTAAAGATCATAGACAAACATAGTATGCATACTTGGTGTATGGCATGACTAGTGTTTAGAAAACATAGCGTACATGCTTGGAGCATGGGAGAACTATTGTTTTAAATTCAAGAATAAAGTTGATAGCTGAAACAGTATACAATGAATAATGTGTAATCATATGGTGATAAAAAAAGGTGTTTTATTTATGTTCATAGGTTTTGATACCATATTCGATTCAATTATTCTTGTGTTTCATTTTGCATGTTTTGACTTCCAGAATAAACTAGGTCATTGTTCTGGATGACTAAGTTATTCAAACCATCCACAGTCGGTCATATGTTGGAAGTAGATATGAATTAAGACTGTCATGGGTTGGCTTGTAGAGGTCTAAGATGTTGGACAAAGGGCTACAACACTCATGAGTGCTCATAAGTTCTGAGTATTGGATTCAACCCGCGCTCATTGGAATCACTTCATGGATTTTATCACGAGTGATCATGAGACGATAATATCTTATATTCTTCAAACCTAGAGATATGAGTTGTTACTATGAGTTGGTTATACATTGATTGCACGAAAACGCATTGGTAACTCGATGTTATAAAACGTGCCTTTGTGTATGATTCAACAAGTAGTAGAACAAGCCGTATGAGTCGAAGTTTATCCATTCCTTTTACCTTCGGGATAAAAGCGATATCTGTGGGCCCCTCGATGATTTGGTGATGACAAACGTAAGTGCTCGGCCGGGCCTGGACTGATTTGATTTGTTCAATTAGTCAGTCGTCATAAATCGGAAATCGGGAAACAACAAATGGACAGAGAGAATGATTATAATCCATGTCTCAGTCCATATGATATCTAGAATGGAGGAATATATGATCCCTTATCTAATGGACATGTCATTTGATTTGTTCAGAGTTTGACAGCGGCTTTAAGAGCTACGATTGCTAGTCGGGATCTTGGAGTCATACTTGAATAATAGTTTTAGACTTATCCAAGTGGGAGACTGTTGGATTAGGTGTCTAAGCCCATAACTATTATTGGTATGTATTAGACCCGAGAGTAGCATGGTCCATTTGGGTTGCATATCATCAGGACAATTTGTTAGGATGGACTTTTGAGAGAAGGTTATTTATGGTTTATTAATATATTATAAGTAATAATATATTAATATGAAATCCTATGTTTTAATTAGTAGTGATCAAGAATTAATTTGGAATTAATTTAGTGGTCGAAAGAGACTAATTAAATCTATGGGGACTAATTATGATAATTAGTTATATTTATATGTGTTGGGCTTATGATCCATGTTGGACCAAGTTTATGTATGGATACATAAAGAGTTGGGCCACATGAACCACGAATCATAAAACCCATGGGTATGGATTTGGGTTATATCCATGACCCTAGAAATCCCACATATAAATAGATACTTCATTTCCCAAAATCGCCACTTGTATCTTTTTAGAGTTCATGGTGTCTTTTGTGTGCATGGAATTCTCTCTGAAGTTCATCCTTTGTCCATGGTGTGTTGTGATTCCATTTGAGGCTTCCACACTATTGGGGCTAAGCTCTTTAAGGTCAAATACACCAAGAATTCAAGCTCCATCAAAAGGTATGTCATGCTAACTAGTATATTATAATTTTATGTTAAATGCATGCTAGTTGTAAGATTAATACCTTGGAAACCATTTGCATGTATAATTAGTGAAAACATAGATCCAAGGTATTTAGGGTTGTATGTGCACCATAGGATGTTGTAGTATACCAAAACCCAACAAATATTTCATGTTGGGTGTTATATTAAGGACTAAAATCAACTAAACTTGAATTTCTCCCTTCTTCGTATTGTAGTGGAACTTCACTTCCTCCACCTCCTCCAATAATTCTCCCTAACCCATAAGTTCTAGGTCACTTAAAGCCCTATTGGCAGGAAGGAAAAGTCTATATGTGCTCACGTCTTGGAGATGAAGTCACATATTGACAAGCTGGGAGAGTTGGGTGTCCAAGTCTCAAGCAAGTTGGCTGTTGACTGGGTTCTTCAATTACTTCCTAAGCCATATAGCGGGTTATTTAAGGACTACTATATGGGAGATCATGACATAACCCTTATTGATCTAACATATTTGGTTGTTGTTGCTAAATCAGCAATGATTTGGTGCACTGGTAAAGCAAATTTGATTGGAAGGTCTACTCCTCAAACTTCCATGGACATTGACAATGGTAACATTGGAAGTCTAAAAAAGATTTCTCTTCCCAGTGGAAAGGGATCGACCATGGTCAAGTCATTTGATCAAATGGTAAAGAGGAAGGCTAAGTCTGAGATAGTCCCATATACCATTCCAAATAGTCCATATGTTTCTATTGCCAAGAGAAGGGGCATTGGTTGTGAAGCTGCGGTATCTACCTGAAGGACCACAAGGATGGTAAAGTCATAGTGTATGACTCTGCTTCAGGTAAGTCCAATATCTAACTCTATTAAGTTCTCATTTGGAGATTATTAATACATGATGTAATGTAATTACATTTTTATGTTTTGAAGAATCGAAGAATAGAAAAGAAGCTTAAAGGAAGAGTATGATGAATCTGGTCGCGAATATGGATTTGGATCGCATGGTTCGATGATCGGATTTTTGAGCTGCTGCTTAAGAGTTATGATAGATTGCTTAGGAATAGATAACAACATATTTTCACTTGTATTTGCATTGTAAGGATAAGTTTTCCGCAATTTTTATAAATAAAAAAAATATTGAAATTTATCTTATTTTTAAAATTTCCTTCAATGGCTTTTGTGAAGAATTGTTGTTTATATGATTCCATTGATAGCAATATTAGAAAAATGGATTTGATTCTTTCGTTTGTGGTAGTGTCGAGAATTTACCAAATAAGGAAAGATTCTCATCACCCAAGTTTAAGTTGGATAGAACCTTCATCTTTGGGAAATTAAGACTAATTCTTTGCTCACATGTTTATGTGAGTCAAGTGAAGGACTAGGGGATCGAGTACACTGGGTGTGCGTTGGTCAGGTCCACCACAAAGAATGATAAGACTATTCATCATGATTTACTAAAGTTTAGTAAATATGGTTATGCTTACAAGGTTAAGTATAATTCTGAAACATTGGAAAAGTTTCAATGTATGGCAGAACGAGTGAGAAGAATCAAATTGGGAAGAAAGATAAAAGTTTCTCCAATCTGAAAAGATGGGAGAGTAGTAGAGTATCGTGTTTTATGATCATCTTAATGATTATGAAAACCATGTAACAATTGATCCTCTAAGGATATCTTAGTGCATTTGTATAGCTAATAAGAGGAATCGCGAATTGTTGAAATGGTTAAATCAAGAATATGAGTCATACTTCGTTCCAAAACAAGTCTTAGAGTCATACTCGAAGATTGTACCTTGAGTGACATAATCTTAGGAAAGGTTTATAACACTCATCAAATGTAGAGTTAAATGTTTTTACTCTTGTACATTTGAAATTGGTAAGTTGTAATGTCTTGGTAAGGACAAAGACCAACTAAGACCAATTGTGTGAAGTGTTTATCTTGATAAAGAATCCGCACTAACTCTTGAATATTTGTTTTGTCAAGGAATGGTTCTTGACAGAGAATCTTATATGTCAAGAGGTCAGTGGGAGTCTTAAAGATCTTGAAAGTTTCAAGAACAAACCAAGGGTAAACGATTGTTAAACACTAGCACATGGCTTGAGGTTTGTAACCTATCGTGTTGACATGTTCTTATTTTTGTGCCCATTCCAGTTAAAAGTTGACTATGCATGTGAGTTCTATGAGTTCTCAATTGTTTGCATAACAACTTGGAAGTAATGGTAGGCCCTTGTGCTGCCAAGTGGAAAGAAATTAAGATTGAACTAGATCAATTCATATGAGTTTGGATTTGTCACTAACCTTGTCCTTTGATTAGGTTTGACAAATTCACATGGATAGGAACACATACACCATAAAATCTAAGTGTCATAAGGTTTCTCTCCGAATCATGAAAATGATTGTGAGGAAACGCTTTCACTAAGTAGATTTTAAGAAGATATCAATTATGATATTTGCATTCTCAAATTTTATTATGATTACGGCATACCTTTTCATAATTCGAATTGTGAGGAATGGCAAAAGTCTAAACATTTGAGACTTATTGTTGTAAGTTCTTAAATTGTTTAGACACACATGTGAGTTATCTAAGGAAAGGTGTATGATTTTGAGAAGCCTAGATAAAGTCTTATCAAAGCATCTCGTATCAGAAATATGAACTTTGGTAATGAAAGTCAATAAGTATTTATTTCTAGAAGTCTAGTTGATTTCTGGGTACATGTCAAAGCTAGTGGGAGCATAAATATTATGCTAGTAAAAGTAATGATTATTATGCTAGTGGGAGCATAATCAATTATGATGAATGTTGCAAGTTAGCAATGTTAATTATAGAAAACAAAAGTTACAATTCACAAGTTGCAGGGTTTGAAAAGTTGTTTTACTATAATTAAGGGAGAGGAATTCATACTTCATTTCAAATCTAAAAGCTTAGATTGAGATTTTAATAAGATTCAGTCATATATATATATATATATATATATATATATATATATATATACCATCTTATAAAGCATACATAATAATGTCTTAGGTACAAATTATAAAGCCTAAGGTACAAAAAATTATGCATGTTATCTTAAAAAATAAGGAAATCAGTTCTGGACCTTTGGATCAAAAATGAACGATCAGGATTTAAATGTTGGTGATCCATGTGAAATTCTTTCAACCAATAAAAATAGAGAGTTTTAATCTATCTATCTTTACCACTCACACAGATTGCCAACCGGGCATGGTTACGGACAGTTGATATCCTGCTACTATCTAATGGCTGATGTTCTTAACTAATAACAAGACAAACACAATCTCTCAACCATTATCGTTTCAAAATTTGAATTTGCCAATACGTTCCCCATCCTCCACAAACCCTAACCGAACTCGATCGTCGTCTCCACTATAACCAATCGAGACCATCACAACATCAACCATCATCCAAACATCAGCCACCATCACCGATGTCCTAGGGTTCGCCAGAACCATCGTCACCAATAGAAAGCCCCAAGTTGCTTTGGTGGGTATTTTGTTATTCCAAACGATTACTAAATTTGGCATTTTTTTCATAGGGCGTGCTGGGTGGAAGCTACAATTACCCAAGCCAAATGATAGCCTTTAGGTGAGTAACATCAAATCAATTTCTTTAATTTTGATATGATTCTTTGAGTAGATTCATTTAATCAAGGGCAATTAAAATGAGATTTTTGTAGAAAATGCACATGCCCTTAGTTATGAGAATCGTCGGCACCGCCTCTTCTTAACTCAAATTTTGTCTGCTATTCAGCTTCAGCTGTCAGGTAAACTTCCATTTTCTCTCGATTTCTGTTTATTAAGAAGTAATTCGTGTAATCTTCTTTCTTCTGTCTAATTTTTTTCTGATAAGAACTTGATGGTTTCCAGTCTGTAAGCTGTAAGTTTGCATGTTAATTTGATTTCATTGTGGATTTTAGTTCCGATTACATGTTAATTTCATTTCAATTTTGTGTATGTATTGGATTTCATTACTCATGGAGACGATTGGACCTTACCACGACCATTCCTCATTCCTACTATCTTTCCAGCTACCATTGCTTGAATGCCCCTCTTTTTAATCAGGTTATTTTTTTCTCTAATCCTCAGATTTGTCCGGTTGTAGCGGTTGATGCTTCCTATTTCTCTTATTCCCCATCCTTGAGGTAAAAACCGTAACTTTTTAGGTTCATTTCCAGCTTTTGTTTGAAGTTTTAAAGGCATCTGTTAAAGGGTGAAATGGTCAATGGCCTTATTTCCCTTTTTAGTCCAAAAGAAGCAGCGAAGGACACACTCATCCAGACATTCATTTTTTCTGTGGTGACTCTGTTTCTTCAAAAGCCAATCAGGTACTTAAAGAAAAAGTTAACTTGTCCTTTGATCCTTTTAATCTTATAGAGATTATGATAAAGATTTATGGCTAAGAAATTATGTGGCTTCTTTTAGATTCCAAGACATGCACCCACCTAAGCATTGAATTTAGATAAAAGAGTGGGGTCAACAGGTCACATCTTTTTTTTGCTGTTTAGACAAATTTTCAAGTTATTTCTAGGTAACAAGGTTGTAATATAATTAAAAAAAATATTATATGCACGCGAGGACACTATGACGTTTGCAAAGGATTGGAATTAGCTATAATTTGTTCCCAAGTCTTAGAAAGGTAAATCATGTCTTCCGATTTTTAATCAGGTTTACTCTTTCACTCATCACTTCTACACATTGCTGAAACTTCATATATGGGTATTTCGATAGTTTACCAGATTTCACTTTTGCAGCCTCCATAATCCTTTCTTGCAACATCGGAGGAAAAGATGCAAAGTCATCTATTTATGAATCTATGCACAAGTTGACATAAGATTTGTGCGAGTCAAATGACAATATTGTCCTTGCCTCTACACCTCTGCCTCCCTAGCGACTTCCAACAACTGGGATCGCCTCCCCAACGACTTTCAACAACTGGGATCTCTGGTAATTTGTGTAGAATAATTTATCAATATAATACTTTTTAATTATATAATATTATTGGCGGCTGTGTAATTGGTTTACGGCTGCTAAATATATCACGTATATGATTAATTAGTTATTTTTATTTCGTTAATTATTTATTCTTGCAATTGTTTTCTAGGAAAATTTCTAGTAATAGCAACGTACTTGACCATGAACTTCATATTTCTTAATCATAAATAACAACTTTTTTACATAATTTAGTAAACAAAAATTACTTCTGTTACTTGATTGTCAGTATGCTTCAATAGTAACTGTGTGTAGCTCTCTTTTTTATATAATTTTGTTAATTTTTATTTTTTATAGATCAAATGGACGAGAAGTAGAAGATCCTGATCTGTTGCTGAGAATCAGTCTGACCATTATAAACATTGTCTTGAAGTATCATCCGGTGTTTATCTTTGGTGTTTCCTTGGAGGTACAAGTACCACCTCTACTTCATTTTGTCAATTACAAATAACATTTATTTTCATATATGTTTGAATTTGAATGTATCAATATTTAGTAGTGATTTAATTTTGTATTTTCTAGGGGATCAATCATGGTGGTGTAACTGGGCTTAGGGAGAATCAGTAAAAAACCTCGCATTTGGGGTGGATAGGATGGGCGGCGGAAGCGGTGATGATGTTGTGACCAAAGGTATTGAATCAAGCATGCCTAAAGGTGTAAATTCCCATGCTCTTCCTTTTCATTTTTTAGTTTATCTAAAACTCGCATATTTGGCTTTTACCTGTTTTTGATATGCTTTAGTGCTCATCGACTCTTACATGTGTTGCTGGTAGCTAGCATAGACTTTCTTTGTACGTTTTTCCGGTTTAGACTTTCTTCTATTATGTTTCCGAAAGAATTCATACAATTTTGAAACAAGGGTATTATGGTCAATTTAGACTTTCTTCTATTATAAAGTCGGTTGGCAACCAAATTTGACTGACAAATTTATGAAAGCATTCTCAAATGTTGTTGAAAAAGTAAGAGTTGGCAATGGTTTATTAGAAGGCATGACCCAGGTAATGATGATTTAGATAAATATAAAATTACATAATTACCCCCAAGTTTAGGCATCTTAACTGACTCTGCATCTTAGTTTTTACATTTTCATTTTTTTTATTATAGTCTGCCACTTTTCATTATTTTTTCTTATTAAAACATTCTACTTTTTCAAAAAAGAATTTCAATTTTTTGGAATAACACAAATTAAAACACTAATATGCAAGAAAATGACATTTTATGAAAAAATACGACTACTTAGTCAAATATAAGATAGAATGCCAAAAATGAATATAAAGCTTATTAAGAGAGTGTTTGAGATTTTATTTAAAAACAACTTATTGATTTTTATAAAAGTCAATAAGTCAAAAAATTGTTTGGCAATATAAAAATGACTTCTAATACAAATTTATTTCCAAATTTTCTAAACTCCTTATAACTGTAACTATTTCAGTTGTAAAAGACAAATTCCTCTAAAAACATATATAAACTTCAATGTTTGTCATATTGTCAAATCTATAAATAGATATCATTATCTATTTCAAAAGAACAAGTACAAAATCCTTAAGAAACTCCTTCAAGAACAACTGATAAACGATCACACCATCTTTAACGTAATGTCACGAAAACAATTGATCAATAATCCCTAATTTTCTATACTGTTAACAAATGGGTAGAAGTGAGATACTTTTACCATAAGATTTGAAACAGTAGAGGGATGTTGGAAATGCCAGGTAAAACAAGGTCATCCAATCCAATCCAACTATCCAATGCTCCAATAAATACAATCCACTGGTTTGGTTTTTGAAATCTGTCTCAAGTTGTTGAACAGATTGGAAACCAAAGGTGGAGTGTTGAGGTGTTTGTAACATTTTTTGTCAATTTTCCAAATAAAATGACTAATTTCGTCCCTTATTATAACTGAATTTTAAATTTTTGTGACATTTTTTTGTTATTACAAAAATTAATTACAAATAACAGAGAATTTCAAATATTTAATTATTATTTATTATAAGTTTGAAAGTCAATGTTGAATTTTTTTAGTTCTTTCAGGATTATCTCCAACAATAGAAAGGGTGGGAATCCCCATTTGCTCATTGGCCACTATTAAGAGATGAAACTGTATTTGAATACATATGCTGGTGGTTGGGGCTCCAACAATAGAAGAACAATACATCTGTTAAAATGTAAAGTTGAACAGACAGTTTACACTGCTACACTTATGTCTGGTGCTTGGAGGAACGAATGTAATGTTGAGAGTGATAATTACAAAAAAAGGCATCGGTTATACCGAAATAACCCTTCCATTCTTAAATTATTATCATTTGTATTTTAGATTCATACTTTATTATTTTATATAATTATTATAACTTATGCCAAATGAATATATACATTTCAAACTATTTAACATGTTTTCATTATTCTATTTATTTATTATAACGTATGCCAAAGGAATATATATAGATTTCAAACATACTAACATGGTTTCATTATTTTATATATTTATTATAATTTATGCCAAACGAATATATACATTTTAAACATGTTAACATGGTTTCAAATTCCATAAAATGGGACTCACAAACATTACTTTTTTTGAACCTGTGTATTTGTTCGTCATTTTAAATAAAAAATGCGAAACATCCATGTAAGGGAACAACACATTGGAAAAACGTAAAGACATAGAGACCTTCAGTGTAATTATTTTTTTTGTAAGTAAAATAGTTGTGTTTTAAAATTTTGTAGATATTTAGATAGTTATGGGAAGTATAAAACACTTAAAATTTTGAAATTCTATTGATGGTAATAGGAAGTGTAAAACTTTATGATGTTTCTTATTGTCCATATCTATACAACATGTTTATAATTTTGGTTTCCGCGTTTACCTTTATTTTAAATTCAAATATAAAATTACCAAGGCATAATATAAATATTATGAATAAGCAATTTTAAAAGATGACTGACTTTTATAATACTAAAGCTTTAAGAAAAAAAACACTTTTCATCTTATTTATAAAATATCATTGTTTTCTAAATCAAATAAACAAAAAATATATTATATATGGAATATGTAGTAGTTCAATTGTTAAAAAATATTTAAATTTTTTAAAAAGACTTGCCAGGTACAAATTACATAGTATTGTATTCTAATGAAAACATTATACGTATCTCGATGATAAATTTAGTATGTGTTCATTAAGTTTTTTTCGTCGGAAAATAAAACAATCAATAAATGTTTATACCAAATAATCATAAAATCTATATATAATTTAATCGAAGTGATTTTTCCATGGCTATATGAAAGGCTTTGGAGTTTCATTGTATAAATTAATAAGCTAAAAAGAAAAGTAAAGAAGAGATGACATAATGTTGCAAAGCAATTTACCGTAAAGAAACTAATTGCAACAAAAAAACTATTCCGGAAACAAATATATTGCTAAAAGTATAATTTTCCGTCGCCCCATCATGAAATAAAAAGCAGAACAATAGATGACAGCAGATAGGATTTATTCCGCCCAACATCTATGTACCTGGCTAGAAATTATTCGCCGAAAGGAACTATCCGGAACAAAATAATCTGCCACAAGGCTGAAACTACGAAAAGGAAATTAAACGCCGCATAAAAACTATCTACTGAAAGGAACTATCTGCCGCCGCCGCATCGTGCGGGTATCCTACTAGTATATATATATATATATATATATATATATATATATATATATATATATATATATATATATATGAATGTTATGTTGGAATGGTTCAACATAAGTAAATTCTATATATGGATGTGTTAATTGTGTTCTCAAAATTCGACTATGATTATGGAATCCCTTTTCATAATTCAAATGATGAGAACATGGCAAATAGAAATATTATAGCAAAAGACTGGTCAAGTATCATGTCTTTATGTAAGACATCATGAATTGTGTCTTATATGCTTCGGTATAGGATCGATTACATGTGCTATAATATTCATCCATTCTAATATTTCAAATGCCTAGGGCATTAAGAGGGAAAAAGGTCTAGAACCAGATATGACTAAAATGGTTAAGCAATTGTCGAGGACAATCTGAGGTTTACCAAAGATTGGTTGCTCATTGACATAATCTGAGAAGAGGTAACTCTTGTTCAGAAGTGATGGTCAAAATGGGAATATGGAAATGTTTCCATAAGTGGAAGTTATTCTTTAAATTTGTGTAAGATTAGAAAACTTAATGCAAGAAGGATGTTCAAAGGAATGTACTTTGAATTTGAGACTTTGTTTCCATGGAATTGCTCTCCATTGGAATACTTTGTAATGTCAGTTGTCAAGTCTCCGTGACTTTTGGTACCTAGACGTTACAAAGGAATCATTGCATGATAGTTTAGAATCTAACACATTCTGGCAGTGACAAGAATTTGGAATTCTTACACTGGTGATAAAGATTTGGAATTGTGAAATAAGTTTCATTGAAGATGTGTTCAATTGATCTATTTCACAAAGTAAGGACTATAGACAAACATAGTGTGCAAGCTTGGAGCATGGCATAGCTATTGTTTTAATTCAAGTATTAAGTTGATTATTTGAAACATTATACAATAAATAATGAGTAATCAATATGACTCAATAGTTTTTGGGACATATAGGATTAGTATTATTATTGTGTTTCACTTTGCATGTTTTGACCTCCTGAATAACTAGGTTATACAAACCATCCACAGTCAATCATACTTTGGAAGTAGGTATTGAGGCAAGACTGTCATTAATTTGGTCTGTAGTTTGTCTAGGACAAGGTGGCTGCAGTGTTCGTGAGTACTTCTGGAATAAGATTCGAGTATTGGATTCAACCCACACTCATCTAAATCACTTCATGGATTTTATCACGAGTGATTAGTGAGACGATAATATCTTATATTCTTGAAACGGAGACATGTGAGTTGTAGTTTCAAGTCGGTTGCACATTGATGATATGTAAACACACCGGTAACTCGGTGTTATAAAACATATCGTTGTGTGTGATTTGATGAGTAGATAGAGCAAGCATATGATTTGAAGTTTATCCATTCCTTTTACCCTTGGAGGGATAAAAGCGATATCTATGGGCCCCTCGATGATTTAGTGATGACACTCTAAGCACTCGGCTGAGCCTGGACTGATTTGATTTGTTCAATTACTCGGTCGTCATAAATCGGAAGTCGAGAAACAACAGATGGACAGAGAGAATGATTATAATCCATGTCTCAGTCCATATGATATCTTGTAGAATGGAGGAATATATGATCCCTTACCTAATGGACGTATCATTGACTAGGTCAGAGTTCGACAGCGGCTTTTAAGAGCTACGATTGCTAGTCGGGATTTTGGAGTCGTACTTGCAATAATAGTTATTGGACTTATCCAAGTGGGAGACTGTTGGAGTAGGTGTTTAAGCCTATAAGTATAAATGGTATGTACTTGACCCGAGAGTAGCATGGTCCATTTGGGTTGCATATCATCAGGACAATTTGTTAGGATGAACTTTTGAGAAGAGGTTATTATGGTTTATTAATATATTTAAAGTTCTAATATATTAATATGAAATCATATGATTTAATTAGTATTGATCAAGAATTAGTTTGGAATTAATTTAGTGATCAAAAGAGACTAATTAAATCAATGGGGACTAATTGTGTAAATTAGTTATATTTATATGTTGGGCTTATGATCCATGTTGGACTAAGTTTATGTATGGATACATAAACAGTTGCGCCACATGAACCATGGATCATAAACCCATGGGTATGGATTAGGGTTAACCCACGACCTTTGGAATTCTACATATAAATATGTTGCTCCATGACCAAAATCGGGTGCATCTATTCATAGAGAACTATGAACCAATTTTGTGTCAAAGGAATACTCTCTCAAAATGTCATCCTTTGTCCTAGATGTGTTGTGATTCCATTTGAGGCATTCACATTTTTGGTGCTAAGTTCTTAAAGACCAAATACATCAAGGATAGCAAGCTACAACAAAAGGTATGTTATCTAACTTGTTTTGATTACCCAAGTATCAAAGTTTTGTATGCTAGTTAGGGTAATACCTTGGAAAAATAAAGTTTTCATGTATAATAGAGAGAACATAGATCCAAGGTATTTAGGGTTGCATGTACACCTTAGGAGTGTTAGAATGCTCAAAACCCTTCAGTTCGAACATCGACTATGGCTCTATTCTATAGGCTCAAGTTGTTCAGAGCATCTCTCCACCACACGTCACAGTGAAATCTCCTGTGCACGTTTCTGGACTCTCATAGTCCACCGCTCTATTGAAAAGCACCAGATCCCAGTGATGCAAAACACTGATGACTTCAATCTCTACTTTTCACACTACAGGAATTATAGTTTCAGATTCTTCCAAGTTTTCCTTTTTTGGCTCAATCCCAGTAGCCATGTTTATAGATGTGCCTACTTCTAGCAAAATCTTGGAGAGATACAGGAAGTTAACTCTATATGGGCCTCGTGAATTAACAGATGAAATGCAAGCTACCCTTGTTGAGGTGGATAAACCCAAAAGGGGGGGGGGGGAAAGGTTCAAAGAATGAAGAGAAGAAAGCCACTGGCAAGGAAGGACCATCTGTAACTACGAAACCACCTTCTAAACGAAAGGCACAAACGACAGCTTCTACTACTGCTCCCAAAAGGTGAAAGCAGCCGACTCGCAAGCGAAAGGCTCCCATACCAAGTAACAGTGAAGGTTCGGAGTCTGACACTCCGTCAGACATTCGCAACGAGGAGGTTGATACCGCTCGCAACGAAGATGAAATTGTTCACAATACAGAGGAGACATCCAATGCTGAGGTAACTTAAACTTTCAATGATTTTGTTCCTTCTCCACCTCCTTCACCCAAAAACGCTTCTATCCCAATTACCATCGCCCCATGTCCTCCACCAGTTTCTTGACAACAACAAACCAGTATTCCTCTCACCATCCTACTGTTCACTGATTCTACAGTTCCTCCAACTACCTCTACCCCACCTTTTGTTTCAGTCAACGTATCTGATACGGGGGCTCAAACTTCAGGTTTCTCAACCCATGTTTCACCTCATGTTTCCCCTCTCAACCGAGATGACCCGGATATTCTATTTGGTGATGATGAAGACGAAGATCTTGGGGGGTTTACTTTCAGTCCTTTTCAAATTCGGACTGAGAATGAAGATGATGTGACTGTTACGAAAGGGCCACTTTAGTCCCTTCATGAAAAAATTGACCAGTTGATTCTCTCTACCAAGGCTTCCTCTTCTGATGCATATGCTAAAGCCACGGTTGATTCACTCTTTGAACGAATCTCGAAGGAGCATACAGCCAATGCGGACAAGATGAACAAGGCAATTGTTGATTCGGCTGAAGTTTGCAAATCTACGACTGAAAAAGTCGATAAACTAATTGCTGACACCACTGCTTTCATGGAGAACTTGAAAACCAGTTTCAACTCCAATACTACGGTAGCCAATGAAGTTTTGAAGAGTCTGGGCTCTCTCTTCAAAACCGAGAAGACGAAGTTGCAAGAGATTCGCACTGGTCTGAAAACTGACCATGAAGCGTTTGAAACCTCCATTTCGTCTCAAATCTCAAAGCTTCAAGACGAACTGGCAAAAGAGAGTAACCTCAAGGACTCTCTTTCCATCAAGACAGGAGAAGTTAAGGAGTTTAATGTCAAGCTAAATACTTTGGAGAAACAGGTCAATGATATGTTATCTGAGAGGGCTGTCATGCGAAGCTATATCACTGATGTTACTGGCATGCTCTCGGATATCATTGAGACCAGGGACTCCATGATCACCATCACAATGCCCAAGCATCTGACAGAAAAGATAAGGCCAGTCTTCACAATGCTTCATCGCCTTGAAGGTGTTTCGGATCAATCCTTTAATCCAAAACAAGGGGGAGAAGGTGTGTCTGGTGGATCAAGAAAAAAAGAACCCAAAGCTCCAGTCAAGCCTGTTCTCAAGAAAGAACCTAAGCTCAAGATTTTTTTTTTCAGTGAGGAGTCCATTATCGATAATGAAGAAGAAGAAGAAGTGTTTGATGAAGAAGAACTAAAAAGGCAAAAGGTTCGTGAAGCCGAACTGGATAAGCACCAGTGAATCATCCATGAGGCTGAAGAAAAGGAAAGAGCTGAGAAAGAAGCTCAGGCTACTCTTCAGAGCAAAAAGATCTTATTCCCCAAATGGACCTTGAAGTGAATCCATCGTGATGTTGTTGATCTTCCAAGCCAGTATTGGTTAGAGCCAGTAGTTTCGTTTGATCTTCAAAACACACGAGACTCGCAAATGGATCTGCCAATCACTCCAAAAGCCTTTAGGTTCCATTCCTTTGTGAAAGTGGTGAGCGCTCCATCCACTGACAGTGGGGTTGATCATATACTATTCTCTTTCTATCTGAAGCATATGAAGCCACAGTACAAAACCTGGTCATTAAGCAAGATAACTGTTGTGAAAGTTACAGGGCCGATTGAGACTGATAGCTTTCCGAACGCGAAGTTTAAAGTAGCCAGAGGTTCAGCCAGCCAGTGCTTCGAATTCACTCTTGCATACTTACCATGTCTTAACCCCAATGACCGGTTCGTTCTTTACAACATGCTGCTGAAGGAACAAGAAAAATACGAACATGTCATGTCTCATATCAAGCAAATGATAAAGTCTTATATTCAAGAGATTGGGGATATGGATGTTGAGGTTGATGATGTGCTGCGAAAGAAGCCTTCTGCTATTCACAAGGAAACTCCTAAGGATTTTGAAAAGTTGAAGTCGGGGAAGATTTATAGTGGAGAATGGTTCGTGGTCTATTCTGCTAAGGAACGAACTGGTGCAGACTTTCGCAAAGGATGCTTCTTTCTTTCTGATAAGCATTTGTAAACTACTTCCTTCCTCTAGTATATTTTGGATCTGGTGGGCAAATACAAAGGCAGCAGCAAGGATGATCTCAAGTGCTTCTTTGATATGTTCTTGTGGTACATTGAGATTCTCCAGGCCATTTTTGGTATAATTCTGAAGGTGTATGAAGTGCAGAAGTGAATCCAAGCCGAATGGTTTTGTTCCTCAATTGACGCAAAGGGGGAGATTCTTGGGTATTAGATGTTGTGTCATTGGGCTTTTTATCTACTCATTTGTATTAACGAGTTGGGACTGTCCACTCGTATTTATTTCTAGGTTTAGCGTATTTAAGGTGCATGCATGCATCGTATTTAAAAAAAATTCTGATAATTACTCTATAACCCTAATCACGCCTCTACAGTAGTAATTCCTTATCGAGTTCTTCTGAGGCGTAACATTTAATCATTCAACATTCTTGAATCATTATTGTGTTCTTGATTTACTTGTTCTTGAATCTAATCGATCATTAAGCATTTTAATCCTAACACACGAGTTTCCATCAATCTTGGTAGATAGTGATTGATGTCTGAAATACAGCTTCGGGAGATAGCCTTCTCAGATTCAAGGGAATCTAAACGCATGGATGCAGAGTCCAATTTGGAAGAGAGAACCTTAAAATTTTCAATTTTTTGAGCCAATTTGTCCATAATTGCATTTTCAGTAGCAAGATCCTCATGTAGCTTCTCTATCTTGTACAATATCAAAGCTCTCATATCAACATTGTTAACCTTGACGGCAGAACGAACCTTAGAAAGAGCTTCCTTTTCAAGTTGAAGGGTGGTTTCGAGACCTGCTATAGCTTTGTTTGTAGCTTCAGTCTTTCGATCCGAAGACGTCCAAAATTCTTCCATAAACTTTGTAAGATCATCAAGTATTTTTTCGACTTTTTTGGTAGTTTCCCGAACTGTTTTCTCGGAAATTTCAATAGCTTTGTTGGAGTTAGCAAGATTCTTAGCATGCTCCTTCGTTAACATCTCGATTAGGGATTTATGAGACTCAAGAGAATACTCGCTATTGGACGAAAATTTGGAAGACTCGAGTAGAGTATCCAACTTTTCATTAAGAACCTTGAACTGCTCTTTCGTCATGGGGGCTTCGTCGTCATAACTAGCCTGATGAACAATGAATGGGTTGTAATGGAAATCCTGAAAATCATCTTGATCATCACCATAGATGATATCTGGATCATCGTCCCTTAATGGAGAAACAGGAGAGGCGTTGGAGCCAACTATAACACCGAAAGTACCTGCCCCTGTATCAGATACTTCGACAATCACTTGAGGTGAACCCATGGTTGCGGTTGTTGTTGCAGTGGAATCTGTATAGGGAGGAATGGTTTGGGCTACTGAAATCCGTGGTTGAGAGACACCAACAGACACATTCGGGAAAGGAGCAATGGTAATTGGTGTACAAGTGGTGATTGGAGAAGGTGGAGGATAAGGAACGTGAAAGAAATCATTTGTTAAAGGAACAGAAATTGAGATTGGAGAGGATACCTTCAGAGTTGACGAAGTAGGAATTGGTTTCGAGACCAAAGGTTACGAAGTCGCAGCTGTATCTTCAACTTCCTTCTGAACTTGTTCAGTCCTCCGAATATCCGAAACAGTATGAGAATCCAAATTGTCTTGAACGACATGAGAATGAGATCTTGGTTTGCGAGTAGCCTTCAAATATGGGCATATTTAGTTATAAAATTATGTATTATCTTAATACTTTATTTTGATTTTATCACATTTACTGAACAAAAGGTGCTTAATTAGCTTAAATATTTCATTTTCAGCAATAAAGACATGCTCGGAAGGAAAAGGAAGCGGAATTGGCGATTGGAAGCTTGGATCTTGAATTTTGAAGAAAGAAGGATGTTGCTGGACAGCTTGACCCCTCGTCAATGTTTTAGCCATATCTCATGAACCGTAACTCGGATTGACGAGATTCAAAACGTTTTGCAAACTACACACAATTTAGGATGACTTTTGTGTTTTGAGAAAATGTTGATTCCAAGTGAACTCGACGAGTTGGGCCTCAACTCGACGAGTTGGTCAGAATGTTCCAGATTCGAAGATGCTTTGTCGTACATGTCGTATATGCGGATTGTAGGAAAAACTCGTCGATTTATTCTTAAAAACTCAACGAGCTGGGTTGATTTTTGGTAACTATAAATAGAGAACATCTATGCCCGAAACCCTAACACTTTCTGGAGGCTAGCTGCGATTATTGAAGATCAGAAGGGTTCTTGGAGCTTCAGTTTTCGAGATTGCAACCTAAGAGACAATTTAGAAGAGAATCAGAGGCAAATAATTATTCTTCTTTTCTTAATCTTTGTTTTGAACCATGGTTGAATCATTAGATTTTTAATTTAGGTTATTACTTGCTATAGATATGAGCTAAAAGCTTTTTACTTCTTTTTAGATGAGATAATCTTATGAACATGGTTTGATTGAGTGGTTGGATTAATATTGATTTGGTTATTCATCTTCTTAAGCTTGTTAAAGATCCTCATGTATTGATGATAAATATTTTCTGTTAATAAGTAAGTTATTGAGTTGCATGAACATCTTCTTGAATACTTGATTCATATAATTTTGAGAATACAAGATTGTATGCCTAGGAATAGTGAACATGAAACTAGGGTTAACTAGAAAATATGTAAATCAATGTGTGATCATGTGTGATGAACAACCACATATGAGTTGATTGGATTGAACAAATTTGATTAGCTATTATTACAAGTCTTACTTGATACGAACTGAACACTAGGAAACTTGTTAGTTTAATCAACTGGCCACTTTTTGAATTAACTTGTCTACTAAAGGATTGGTAATAGTGAACATGAACCCAATCATATTAGCAATCGGTAACCATTGACATATTGATCCATTGCACTTGTCCTTTCTTGTTCTTCTTAGTTGTTAATTGTCTTTGTTTGAATGCTAAATTGATTGTTTAAGTTTCTAGTCTTGCAAAACTAGAGAACCCCCCTCTTTTATTAATTGTTTTATTTAGATAATATTAGTATTAATTTTAGCTGTTACCGTTCCCTATATTCGATACGCTACTTTCTTGAACTAAACTGCTATCGATAGGTACACTGCCTGTGTGTGTTTGTTTTTATTTGAGTTTGTTAGGATTAAAACTAGTGCATTCCACACGCATCACCTTCTTAATCTTCTTTTTTGGAGTTTTGAACAGACTCAGTTGGTCCCGCTTTTGCTTTTCGCTTTCCTCCCTTTTTAGGATTATTACCCTCCTCAAATGCCTTTCGCAGATTTTCAGGCACAGGACGATGACCTAAGGCAGGATTTTTACGATACTCACTAATAAGCACATTGTCTGCAGGAACATTGAGGAGCATAGCTTCCGAAATAGATCTAACAAATTTGAACTTGGTAGGATCGGACACGATAAAGTTGGAAGTATAGGAATCACAACAATCACAGAGTCATCTGGTACCTTAAGCTGAAGGCGAATAATTGCACGCTTAACAATGATTGACCAAAAGCGAGCGAAAAAATCTCTGAGTGCCTTGAAGTCGAAAGGATGCTTTGAACCAGTTGCACCCATAGAATAGAACCTTAATCAAGGTTAATTCTAAAGTCTAGACCATAGATGATTGTGCAAATTAACTTACTGGTGTTGTCTGATCCAGTAACACGTTCTGAGAAGCCCTTAAATAACAAAGTGAAAAGCCCATTCCATATAGGAGGAAGATTGGGCTTCTTGAACTTCGACATGAGAGATATATTGCCAAGATAACCCATTTGATAGAACATATCGAGTATCGCAGATAAAGAAATCGAGTCAGGATCAACAAGACCCTCTGATGAAGAAAACCCTAGCATCTTGCAAAATTGGGCCTTGGAGATATAGGTTTTATGGGAGTCGACTATAAAGGTAATCACAACTTCACTCTAGTTGTAGTTTGTAGTGGAGAATGCATTGGTCATATGAACCAAAGGTACATTTCAGCGATTGTGAGAGCTTGAGCCAACATAGAGAAACATAGGCATTCAACCATCGGTTTGAGAGATTCAGCGTACTTGGAAGAATCGAGATCCAAAGTCAGATTTTGGTCTAATTTGATGTTTAGCATGACTTAGGAAGCACTTTATTCAGTAACAGAAGGAGTTTCTGATGATGCCGCCATGGAAAAAGTTGGAGATGACGATGAACAGTGCACAGAGAAAAGGGTTTTTCACTTGGAAGGTTAGAAGACTTTGATAGTTGTGAGAGAGAATCAAGCATCGATTTCCCTTATATACGACATAAGTGGAGAGATAAAATTGTTGTGGTCACTTCAATATCCCGCAAAGTGTGCTTGTAAAATCGTCACAGCTGGATGATGGAAGGCGGCGTAACTGACACACATGATGTCAGGGTTTTAGAAAAGAACGCGCCTTTTTCGAAATCTTATCTTCATTGAACCACCTTTTCTTTTACGGCCGTTCGGAATGAATCATCAATCACCATAACCTGTGTTCGGAGCAGAAAGTAACTATTCGGAATTGTGAGACCAGACTGTTGAAAAATCATAAAGATTTTTGTGCAAGAGTGTGCCAAAGATAAAGAAATAAATCAAAATATATATGTTGGAATTTGTGATGTCAAAGTAGATATAAAAGCATATGGATCCCAGGTAACGACCTCTTCCTTTTGAATCAAGAGAGATTCGGAAGTGCTTATGTGTCATCCCGTTGAATTACGATTATCTATTCGTTAAGAAATACTGAAAGGCATCTTTTCATTAGGCTTTAAAGGGTGGCTTTAGCCTCATCCAAATTCTGAAACTCAACATAAGTTCAAAAGTCGGAAGAAGTACTTGTCTGACCAGTGTACCTATAATAACAAGTATGCTTTGGATATATTTAGAGTAACAAGATAAGTTATGAAAATCTCAAAAAAAAAAAAAAAAAAAAAAAAAAAAACTGGATATTTGGTGAAGAAAAGTCTTACGTCGAGAGCTTTTCATAAAGACCACGCAAAAAAATGAGATTTTTATTTTGTATAAGGTACGAACCAAAAGGTTATTATCGTTAATTCCATAGTAAAAATCTAGAACAGTTTAATTGTTCACCGTCAATTCGAAAAGAGGTTTCACATTTTGGGTTTCACTAAAATCGTGGTGATAACGATTTTAAGATCATAAACACAAAAGTCGTGTAACCATAAACCTCAATGGTAATTTCTGAGAGTCTCGAGAATTACAATTGTGAAAGCGAATATGATGGAGAAATAGTAAGATGGTTCCGAAGAAGGTGTGCCTCTGCTAGAAACGAATGACTAAGCAGTCAACTCTTGTAGAATTCGATTAAAACTTGCTTTAGGTAAATCCTTCGTGAAGATATCAGCTAATTGATCTGAGGATCAAACAAAATGCACTTCAACGTGATCATTGATGAAGTGATATCTCAGTGCAATGTGTTTAGTTTTCGAGTGTTGAACTGGGTTATGGCAAATGCGAATTGCACTTTCAGAATCAGAGTATAAATGAATCATCTTCATATTTATGCCATAATCTCGGAGCTGACTTTGAATCCATACAATTTGCAAAGTACAAGATGCAGCTGTTATATACTCAGCTTCAGCGGTAGACAAGGAGGCGCATGTTTGTTTCTAGGATTGCCAACTAACTAGTTTGCCATCTAGAAACGGGCATCCTCCGGTTGTACTTTTTCGATCAAGACCGCATCCGCCAAGATCAACATCACAGAACGCTTGCACAAAGAATCCTGAGTTGGAAGGGTACCAGATTCCGAGAGAGGATGTTCGTTTTAGGTATCAGAAGATGTTCTTTACAGCAGTCATATGTGCTTCTCGTGGATTATCCTAAAAACTTGGCACAATAGCAAACAGAAGACATGATATCTAGACGACTAGCTGTTAGGTACATTAAAGACCCAAATATTTTTCGATAAAGAGTCATATCCGCTGCTGGTTTGTCCAAAGATGGTGTAAGCTTCATTCCGAATGCCATAGGAACCTTGACCTTTGAATCTCCCACCATTCTGAATTTCGCAAGCAAGGACTTGGTGTAGGCTTCCTAGTTGATGAAAATACCCTCCAAACTCTGTCTAATATTTAAACCAAGGAAAAGTTAATAAGACCCATTGAGCTCATCTCAAATTTAGTTTCCATCAATTTTCGGAATTCAGTTGTTAAACTAGGATTAGTGGATCCGAAAATGATATCATCAACATAAGTTTGGACAATCATTAGACGGTCACCATCTTTATTGCGAAAGAAGGTTGGGTCGACCGAGCCTTGCTTAAACTTAGATTGCTTTAAGAAACGAGTAAGGGTTTCATACCATGCACGTGGTGCTTGTTTTTAACCATACACGACCTTATCCAAAATGTAGCATTGTTTTGGATATTTTTCATTAACGATACCTGGTGGCTGTTCCACGTAGGCTGTTTCTTCTAATTCACCATTCAGAAATGCACACTTGACGTCCACTTGATAGACTTCGAAATTTTTGTGCGCTATATAGGCAAGGGAAATACGAACAGATTCCAACATTGCAACTAGTGCGAAAGTTTCTTCATAGTCTATACCTTCCTCTTGACAATACCATTTCACAACCAACCGAGCTTTGTTCCGAATCACATTGCCTTCCTTGTCAAGCTTATTACGAAATACCCATTTTAATCTGACCATAGATGCATCGTTCAGAGTTTGAATCAATCCCCATTCCTTGTTGCGCTCAAACTCATTAAGCTCTTCCTGCGTTGTTTGCGCCCAATCAGAATGATCAAGAGTAATCTTTACAGTTTTTGGCTCAATTTTGGATATGAACGAATTAAACATGCAAAATTCCATTTTTGAATATAATGCAGTTTGATTCACTTTTTTTTGAGCTCTAGTGAGAACTCCAGAAGTTGTTGCTCTGATAACTTGAGATGTAGGATGATCCTTGGTACATTTCGCCAATGGAGGATGGTTTGGATCATAGGATGGATCCAATTTGGCATTTACATGTTCAAGTTCTGATTGAACGTGTGAGTCATTATTTTCATTCTCGTTCTCCCCCTGGAAATTTGCATGTAAACTCAACATTCAGAATCGGATTCTCCCCATGGATTTGAATATTGTTGTTGACTTTGGGATTAGAATCCTCCCCCTGAATATGTAAATTGGATGTGGAGGTTAAAGTAGAACCCTCCGTCTGAACATGTGCATTAGTAGCTTGTGGTGAAGGTGGAATTTCAGAGTTCTTCGGAATTGGTGGCTCATTTCCTAAATCTTTGGCAGCATCTTCGATGATTTTCTTCAATTCATCTTCCTCTTATCTGGGGCATTTGATTCGGAAGAAATAGCCTTTTCAGGCTCATCAAAAAAGTTCTTGAATTCCTCATAAAGATTTGAAAGAGGAATCGTCATCCGATTTGTTGAAGGAAAGATTTCCTCAGCTTGACAATCAGTCTTCTAATACTTCTTGAGATAGTTATCGTCAAACGTAACATAATAGGTTTTTTAGTCCTTTTAGATTTCTTGTTCAGAACCCTTTATGACTTAGAAGTAAAAGAGTACCCCAGAAAGATTCCTTCGTCAGCCTTTACATCGAATTTGTTCTGTTGTTCTTTTGAATTAAATATGAAGCACCTGGAACCAAAAACATGAAAGAACTTAACATTAGGTTTTCTTTTAATCAGAATATCATAAGGAGTGATAAGAAATATCTTATTGATTAGAGAGCGATTCTGAGTGAAACAAGTAGTCCCGATAGCATCAGCCCAGAAATATAGTGGAAGGTTCGCAAATGATAGCATTGTCCTTGCAGCTTCACAGAGAGATCGGTTTTGTCTTTCAACGACACCATCCTGCTGATGAGTGTAAGGAGCAGAGAAGTTGTGAGAGACTCCTCTTTCAATTAAGAATTCTTCAAACACTTGGTTTTTGAATTCTAACCCGTTATCACTTCGTACGTTCCGAAGGGTCTTTCGCAATTTGAGTTCGATCTGCTTGATGAAGTCCTTAAGTCTCGAAGTTCCATCTGATATTTGTCTAAGAAAATAAACCCAAGTAAATCTAGAAAAATCATCAACTATCAATAGAATATACTTATTACCACTAATTCTCTCGATGGAAGATGGGCCACAAATATAAATGTGTAAAAGTTCTAGCGGCTCGATCACTTTTGTGTTCATAATAGTCAAGTGACTTTTGCGACTTTGCTTTCCTAGTTCGGATTCAGCGCATAGACGTTCCTTCTCAAAATTCATAAAAGGGAGTCCCCAGACTAGATCACCAAGTACAAGTTTGATGATGTCCTAGAAGTTGAGATGTGAGAGCCTTCGGTGCCATAGCCAACTGTCATCCGAAGATGCTTTCGTAAGTAGGCATACCGAAGGCTTTTCGGTGATCAGCTTTATATTCAAAGGAAACATCTCTCCCTTTCTTTTGGATTTCAGAAGCATTGACTTTTTTTTCTTTTCTATGATTTCTGATCCCTCATCATCGAATGATACTTTTAGCCCTGTACCTACAACCAGTTGAGAAACACTTATCAGGTTATGTTGCAGGCCTTCAACATAAGCTACCTTCCAAATGGATAATTCGCCATTCGTAATCATGTCGTAGCCTTTAATTTCTCCTGTGGCATTGTTTCCATATTTTACTTTTCCACCCTCCTTCAACGATCGAAATTTCCTCAGCTTTCTCTCCTTCCAGTCATGTGACGCGAACAACCACGGTCGATATACCATTCCGAGTCGTATTGTTGATCATGAATCACCTACAAAATTCGGAGAGATTTAGGAACCCAAAGTTGCTTAGGTCCTCGTGAGGTTTTCTTACGAACAGGAAAAGTTATAGCTTCATCAACCAAATAAGATCTCTTTATCAAAGTAGAATTCTCTCCTTTCGTGATTTTGAAAATGACTATTCTTTTATCCTTGTGATTTATTTCTTTAAGAAGAAATTTTCTTTGCTTGGTTTCCTTTTTCATACACTTTATTTTCTCCTTTTTCAATTTTACTTCGGATTCCTTGAAAGAAATTTTTGGTTCCGAAACAACTTTTCCTTTGCCTTTAACATCTTTTGATGTGTTGACAGATTTTGAAACATTTGTTTTTGGAGAAAAATTGGGTTTCGTATTTTCCAAAGGTTTCGTTTGTTTTGAGAATGATGGTTTCGGAAAAACTTTTTGTCACACCCCGAAACCGATGGCGGAAACGTTCCGGGGTGGAGGACGTCATGTATAGCATCACAAACAATGAATAACAACAATCATAGCAACACAACCATTACAGTGAATACATATGTAAAAATGTTTACATCAATTCTGATACTTGTTTGAATTACATCATATAACTTGTATGAATATAACATTAAACTCTTATTGCTTCAACTCTTCAAAAACCCAGCAAGCACCTGTCTACTGATTTCCTGAGAACACAAGCAGTTTAAAAGAGTATCAGCATAAAGCTGGTGAGTTCATAAGCAGTGGTTTGTAGTGAAAATCGTTGATGAGTTCGGAAAATATTTGAATAGTTTCAAGAAAATCCAATATTTTCCTTAGTGAAAACGTAGTGTTATCAGTTCTGTAATAAACCATGAATATATGTATGTTTCCAAGAAAATCCGATATTTTCTTTAGTGAAAAGGGTAGCGTTATCGATTTCGTATAAAACCATGAATGTTCGTTACTGAAAACGGTAGTGATATGCGAGAATACTACCTCATGTGACTAGCTAAAACTAATCATGAAGTGTAAGTATTTTATATGTGAAACCATTGCATAATCGGTTCTGTTTGAAAAACCCTGGCCTTAGCCAGATTACGTAGTGTGTATCAGTTCTATTTAGTAAAAATAGAACTATTGAAGAGTGTTAAGTTGTAAACTAAAGGTGATTTATACATATTGTGAGTCGTATAACCATGCTTGATATGACTAGAGACCTTTCCAACGTTCTTCAAGCGTCGAGTTAAATGACATTTGTACATCTCAGGCGTGTCCGCCTAACTGTAGCTAGCAGTCCAGATGTGGGATTGTCAGTCCCGAATAGATCTATTCACAAATCTCACGCTCTCCCTCGAGGAGATTCTGGTTATACAGTGGTAGGATTTGTCCCTGTACACCTAAGGGTACAGTAGTGAAGTAGCGCCTCACAGTATCGTACGATCTAGTTTACATGTAGTGTAGTAGCGTTCTACCGTAGTGAAAATCCGTATGTATACCGTAAATAATGATAATTACAGTTATGAAAAACCATGATAAAGTGGTGATGTAACTGTAACTATTTATGTCTTCGTGCATATGTTTAATAGTGAAAGTTTCTGTACTCGTGATGTTTAGAAAATCCCAAACTATACCGATTATAGTTTGCATGTATAGTGAATAGCGTGTCCGGAAAAACTATGCAAATTTTTGTGAAAACGTCCCTTATGCTCAACACAGTACAAAAGGGTTAAAGTATGAGATTTGCATAAGTTTTGAAAACATTTATGATTAGCTTGTATTCCCCCCTGAAAACATTAAAAATACAGAAAATGTAGGGGTATGAACTCACAGTTCTTGTTGTGAAATCGTTGACTGAAATGAAGATCCTCGAGTTGTTGCACGCGACACTTAACGAAATCCTATTATTAAATAAATACGTATATGTATCTAAATTAGCGATTTCGTTAGATAACGTGTTAGAGGTACACTTGAATTCGGTTGAGGAATGTTACCGGGACTTGATCGAATCGAAGAAGGTGAGTTTTCAGTCAAAAACACCACTTAAAAGGTGTTTACGGTCGAAGAGGAGTTTACGGTTCTTGAAGGCTTGGACCGTAAACTCAAGAACAGAGTTTACGGTTTCTGAAGGCTTGGACCGTAAACTCAAGAACAGAGTTTACGGTTTCTGAAGGTTGGACCGTAAACTCAAGAACAGGATTTACGGTTCTTGAAGGTGGACCGTAAACTCAAGAAAAATGGTTCTGATTGCTGATTTCGAAGAGATAATCATTTCCAGGCGTTCCCAAGTGACTCCAAACGTGGTTTCTCGATGATTTCCGAAGTTTGAAGGCGTTTTGAGTGTTTACGGTTAAGGTTCTTAGAGAGAGAAGGAGAGAGTTTTTGGCCACAAATGTTCTAATGAAGGTGGAGGCATCGTATTTATAGGGGTGTTGTGGGGGGGTCCACTCTTCACTGACCGTAAACAGGTTTACGGTCGTAAACGAGTTTACGGCCGTAAACACGTTTACGGTCGTAATCTCATTTAGACCGCAAATGCTTGATTTTTCGAGATATTCGGGTTTCCGCGCGATTTTTGGTTCCAACTCGTAAATAATTTAATTAAATATAACTGGATTATTTTCTAAACCAAAAAGTTTGACGGAAAAGTTAACAAATTCGAAATTTTATTAACGAAACTCGCGTAACGGAAACAGACAAAGTTTCGGGTTGTCACATCATCCCCCCGTTAGAGGGAATTTCGTCCCGAAATTCGAACATAGAATACAAATCATGGATTACGAAAGAGATGCGGATATTTCTGTTTCATCTGATCTTCGCGCTCCTAAGTGAATTCAGGTCCCCGCTTGGCATTCCAACGAACCTTCACTATCGGGATGCGACTTTGTTTCATTCGCTTGAGTTCCCGATCCATGATTTCGACAGGTTCTTCCACGAAGTTGAGGTTCTCGTTGATTTCAATCTCGTCGAGAGGCATCACAAGTGTCTCATCGGACAGACACTTCTTTAGGTTCGACACGTGGAAGACAGGATGGATGTTGCTGAGCTCTCGGGGTAACTGAAGTTTGTATGCCACGGGACCGATCCTAGCAAGGATTTCGAACGGTCCAATGTACCTTGGGTTTAGCTTTCCACGTCTCCCAAAACGTATCATGCCTTTCCAGGGTGAGACCTTTAGAAGGACGCGGTCACCAACCTGGAAGTCCAAGGGTTTTCGTGTCTTATCGGCATAGCTCTTTTGTCTATTTCGTGAGGCTTTCAGTCGTTCTCGGATTTGTATAATTTTCTCAGTTGTTTCTCGGATGATCTCAGGACCAGTGAGAGTACTGTCGGGGGTTTGACCCCTGGCTAGCTGCGTCTCACCCACCTCAGCCCAGCATAGAGGGGATCTGCACTTACGGCCATACAGGGCTTCAAATGGCGCAGCCTTGATGCTGGTATGGTAGCTGTTGTTGTAGGAAAATTCAACCAAAGGAAGATGAGTGTCCCATGACACGCCGAAATCAATGACGCAGGCTCTCAACATGTCTTCCAAGGTCTGAATTGTTCTCTCACTCTGTCCATCAGTCTGCGGATGATAATCCGTGCTCATATCCAATTTAGTTCCAAGAGCCTTCTGTAGTGATTGCCAGAATCTCGAGGTAAACCTGCTATCTCGGTCGGAGATAATAGATGCAGGTACCCCATGAAGGCAAACTATCTCTTGAATGTAGATTCGGGTGAGTCTCTCCATCTTGAAGTTTTCTTTGATTGGCAGGAAGTGGGCGGACTTCGTTAATCGATCGACAATTACCCAGATGGCATCGTGCCCACTCGGAGATCTGGGTAACTTGGTGATAAAATCCATGGTTATCCTTTCCCACTTCCACTCAGGTATTTCCGGCTGTTGAAGTAGACCTGAGGGCTTCTGATATTCGACCTTCATCTTGGCGCAAGTCAGACACTTGCCCACGAAGGTAGCGATCCCTGCTTTCATGTTTGGCCACCAATAGAGTTGTTTGAGATCCAAGTACATCTTATCCGAACCTGGGTGAATGGAGTATTTCGTCTTGTGAGCCTCATTCATGACAACCTCTCTGTACCCGCCGAACTTTGGGGTCCAGATCCGGTTCATGAAATAGTACGTTCCGTCTCCTTTGACCTCCAAGTTCTTGTCCATTCCTCGCAGTGACTCATTTGCCACGTTCTCGGGTTTTAAGGCTTCCAGCTGAGCCTCTCTGATTTGCGCGGTTAAATGGGAATGGATGGTCATTGTTAGTGCCTTCACCTTACGTCCTAAATACTCCTTTCGACTGAGGGCTCTGCTACCACATTGGCCTTTCCGGGATGATAGCGAATTTCACATTCGTAGTCACTGAGTAACTCTACCCATCGCCGTTGTCTCATGTTTAACTCCTTTTGATCGAAAATATGTTGCAAGATCTTATGGTCGGTGAAGATAGTGCACTTGGTTCCATAGAGATAGTGTCTCCAGATCTTTAACGCAAAGACCACTGCTCCCAACTCTAAATCGTGAGTTGTGTAATTGACTTCGTGTGTTTTCAACTGCCTCGAGGCATAGGCGATGACCTTTCCTCTCTGCATGAGCACACACCCTAGGCCCTGATTGGATGCATCACAGTAGACAACGAAGTCTTCTTTCCCTTCGGGCAGGGACAAGATAGGTGCGCTGCATAGGGCCTGCTTCAATGTTTGAAACGCAGTGTCTTGCTTGACCCCCCAACTAAAGGTTACCCCTTTTTGCGTCAGGGTAGTTAAGGGCTTTGCGATTCTGGAGAAGTTCTGGATGAACTTGCGATAATAGCCCGCGAGACCCAAGAATTGCCGGATTTCTGTGGGTGTCTTTGGTGCAGACCAGTTCTCAATCGCCTTGATCTTGGAAGGGTCCACGTGTATTCCTTCCTTGCTAATCACGTGTCCAAGGAAATTCACCTTCCTGATCCAGAATTCGCACTTCGAGAATTTCGCGTATAGCTTTTCTGCCCTTAATGTTTCCAACACCTGCCTTAAGTGCTGTTTATGATCATTCTCACTCTGCGAATAGAAAAGAATATCGTCGATGAACACAATCACGAACTTGTCTAAGAAAGGGCGACACACCCGATTCATCAGGTCCATGAATACTGTCGGTACGTTGGTTAGACCAAAGGCCATTACTACAAACTCATAGTGTCCATAGCAAGTTCGGAATGCTGTTTTGGGCACATCATTCTCATGAACTTTCAACTGATGGTACCCTGATCTCAGATCGATCTTTGAGAAATAACTGGCTCCCTGAAGTTGGTCGAAGAGATCGTCGATTCTGGGTAAGGGATATCGGTTCTTGATAGTCATCTTATTCAGCTCTCGGTAGTCAATGCACATCCGAAAGGATCCATCTTTCTTTTTCACGAATAAGATCGGAGCTCCCCAGGGTGAGGAACTCGGCCTTATGAATCCTTTGCTGATCAGCTCATTGAGCTGACTGGATAATTCTTGTATTTCCGCTGGCGCTAAGCGGTAAGGAGATTTAGCTACAGAAGTAGCTCCGGGGATTAAGTCGATACGAAACTCGACTTGGCGTTCGGGAGGGATTCCTGGGAGATCTTTAGGGAAGACATGAGGGAAGTTGCAGACTTCGGGAAGACTCTCGAGGTCTTTAACTTTTTGCGTCACGTCTATAACGTGAGCTAGATGACACTCCTTTCGTAGATACTTCCGAGCTTTGATGCATGAAATGATACGGAGGTTCAAGCTAGGCTTATCTCCGTAAATCATGAGAGCTTCGCCAGAGGGAAGATTGAGACGGATAGCCTTCTCGAAGCAAAGAATATCAGCACGATTGGAGCTTAGCCAGTCCATGCCGATAATGACGTCGAAACTCTTGATGGACACAGACATAAGATTGATAGGAAAAGAATAATTGTCTAGGGTAAGAGTACAGCCTATGAATATGTCATTAGTGCTCTCCTTCTTTCCGTTAGCCATCTCGACGGTAAATGTTTCGGTTAGAGGTTGGGATTTACATTTGATTAGATGTTTGAATGTATGACTAACAAAACTCCTCTCCGCACCAGAATCGAAGAGAATGCATGCATAAGAGTTGTCAAGGAGGAACGTACCCGTAACAACGGTAGGATCAGCAACTGCTTCCTCCTGGCCCATCACTAGAACTCTCCCTGCATTGCTACCAGTTGTTGCCTTGGGGCAGTTTCTCCTGAAGTGCCCAGCCTCTCCACATCCATAACAAGTTTGACCAGCGCCCGCTCCCGGAACCTGGTTGGTTGGTTGAGCTGCTGTCTTGCAGTATCGAGCTGTGTGTCCTTTCTTTCCACAGCTGTTGCAACTCAACTCACTGCAGAGTCCGTGATGGTGGAAGTTACATTTGTTGCAAAAGGGTAGTTTTCCAGCATAACCGCCGGTAGGAGATTGGGTGGTTGGAACAGCAGTGGGAGCAGCAGCAGGAGCAGTAACATCATGAACTGCCACTATTTGTTGTTTCTTGGAGGGCTCCTGCGAAGACTGACCCTTTCGTTTGTTACCAAACTTCTTCTTCTTCCCACTGCTATCCTTTTGTGGTTTAGAGACAGCTGCCACTTCATCCAGATCGATTCCATGATCGATCAGAGTCTGTGCCAGATCCTTGGCGCTTTCAAATGTGGTCGGCCTCGCAGCCAAGACATTTCCTTTTGTTGGTTGTGTCAGTCCCCAGATGTACCTTTCGATTTTCTTGCTTTCCGGGGTGACCATTCCCGGACAGAGGAGAACCAGATCACAGAATCTAGCGGTGTAGGCAGCGATGTCGGAACCCTTCATCTTCAAGTTCCAGAGTTCGTGCTCCAACTTTTGCACTTCGCCCCTCGGGCAGTACTCGGCGAGCATGAGCTCCTTCAATCTTTCCTAACCCATGGCATTAGCCACTGGCAGGGTTAGGGTTTTGACCCGACCATTCCACCAGGTCAAGGCTCTGTCGGTGAAGGTGCAGGCGGCGAACTTCACCTTGTTTGCTTCAGAACAAACGCAATTTTCGAAGATGGATTCGATCTTCTCGAACCATCGAGTCAGGGCTATGACACCTCCATTTCCGTCGAAGGAATTGGGTTTCGCAGTCATGAAGTCCTTGTAGGAAGACTCTTTTTGATGTCCCTGACTTCCATCTTGTCTCTGGGGGTCGGTTCCACCTCCAGTCCCACCAGCGTTCACTTGTGCCATTGTTGCAGTCACGGCGGCTGTAACTGCTGCCTGGAACATGACAGGGTCGAACTGAGGGGGTGGTGGTGGTGGCGGAGTGTCGTCGTTCCTTCTGATGGGTCTTGGTCGAGGAGGCATCTTGTTCTAGAAACAATCAGGAAGAAGAGGATGGTAAGTCCTCGAGATATAAAAACAAAATATATCTCATCCTGATAATGAAAGTATTCTACCGAGCGATAAACACAGAAAGGTTACTAACACGAGTAAGTTATCGCTTAAGGAAGAAGAGGTAGCAACACTTAGAGTGAATCTGTATACTGAGTTTGGCTCTAGCGAAAATACACCTATAGTATTTTATGTGAGATGATATTTGGTAAGTTTTAGGCCTGCTGTAACACCACAGTCACTCCCAAGCACATGTTGGTCATGTCTCGACTGAATATAGTTGATCAGGCTATATTCACCCTAGACATGATTACATAACTGCCCAGGTTTAACCGCAACGTTCCAGCATCCAAATACTTTTGTGCTTTTCTACTAGCGACACGAATTTTGTTATGTATGCATGCTCGTATACTTTTTATAAAAATACTTTATATTTTGAAAGTATACTTTTAGCGTAGAGCACTTAGGCCCCTTAGTGTTTATAGTTGTATACCACGTAAGGTTCGGTATACTAGTTCGCTATAAACAAGGGCTCTAATACCAATCTGTCACACCCCGAAAACCGATGGCGGAAATGTTCCGGGGTGGAGGACGTCATGTATAGCATCACAACCAATGAATAACAGCAATCATAGCAACACAACCATTACAGTGAATACTTATGTAAAAATGTTTACATCAATTCTGAAACTTGTTTGAATTACATCATATAACTTGTATGAATATAACATTAAACTCTTATTGCTTCAACTCTTCAAAAACCCAGCAGGCACCTGTCTACTGATTTCCTGAGAATACAAGCAGTTTAAAAGAGTATCAACATAAAGCTGGTGAGTTCATAAGCGGTGGTTTGTAGTGAAAATCGTTGATGAGTTCGGAAAATATTTGAATAGTTTCAAGAAAATCCGATATTTTCCTTAGTGAAAACGTAGTGTTATCAGTTCTGTAATAAACCATGAATATATGTATGTTTCCAAGAAAATCCGATATTTTCTTTAGTGAAAAGGGTAGCGTTATCGATTTCGTATAAAACCATGAATGTTCGTTACTGAAAACTGTAGTGATATGCGAGAATACTACCTCATGTGACTAGCTAAAACTAATCATGAAGTGTAAGTATTTTATATGTGAAACCATTGCATAATCGGTTATGTTTGAAAAACCCTGGCCTTAGCCAGATTACGTAGTGTGTATCAATTCTATTTAGTAAAAATAGAACTATTGAAGAGTGTTAAGTTTTAAACTAAAGGTGATTTATACATATTGTGAGTCGTATAACCATGCTTGATATGACTAGAGACCTTTCCAACGTTCTTCAGGCATCGAGTTAAATGACATTTGTACATCTCAGGCCCGCCGGCCTAACTATAGCTAGCAGTCCAGATGTGGGATTGTCAGTCCCGAATAGATCTATTCACAAATCTCACGCTCTCCCTCCAGGAGACTCTGGTTATACAGTGGTAGGATTTATCCCTGTACACCTAAGGGTACAGTAGTGAAGTAGCGCCTCACAGTATCGTACAATATAGTTTACATGTAGTGTAGTAGCGTTCTACCGTAGTGAAAATCCGTATGTATACCGTATATAATGATAATTACAGTTATGAAAAACCATGATAAAGTGGTGATGTAACTGTAAACTATTTCTGTCTTCGTGCATATGTTTAATAGTGAAAGTTTCTGTACTCGTGATGTTTAGAAAATCCCAAACTATACCGATTATAGTTTGCATGTATAGTGAATAGCGTGACCGGAAAAACTATGCAAATTTTTGTAAAAACGTCCCTTATGCTCAACACAGTACAAAAGGGTTAAAATATGAGATTTGCATAAGTTTTGAAAACATTTATGATTAGCTTGTATTCCCCCCCTGAAAACATTAAAAATACGGAAAATGTAGGGGTATGAACTCACAGTTCTTGTTGTGAAATCGTTGACTGAAATGAAGATCCTCGAGTTGTTGCACGCGACACTTAACGAAATCCTATTATCAAATAAATACGTATATGTATCTAAATTAGCGATTTCGTTAGATAACGTGTTAGAGGTACACTTGAATTCGGTTGAGGAATGTTACCGGGACTTGATCGAATCGAAGAAGGTGAGTTTTCAGTCAAAAACACCACTTAAAAGGTGTTTACGGTCGAAGAGGAGTTTACGGTTCTTGAAGGCTTGGACCGTAAACTCAAGAACAGAGTTTACGGTTTCTGAAGGCTTGGACCGTAAACTTAAGAACAGAGTTTACGGTTTCTGAAGGTTGGACCGTAAACTCAAGAACAGGGTTTACGGTTCTTGAAGGTGGACCGTAAACTCAAGAAAAATGGTTTCGATTACTGATTTCGAAGAGATAATCGTTTCCAGGCGTTCCCAAGTGACTCCAAACGTGGTTTCTCGATGATTTCCGAAGTTTGAAGGCGTTTTGAGTGTTTACGGTTAAGGTTCTTAGAGAGAGAAGGAGAGAGTTTTTGGCCAGAAATGTTCTAATGAAGGTGGAGGCATCGTATTTATAGGGGTGTTGTGGGGGGGTCCACTCTTCACTGACCGTAAACAGGTTTACGGTCGTAAACGAGTTTACGGCCGTAAACACGTTTACGGTCGTAATCTCATTTAGACCGCAAATGCTTGATTTTTCGATATATTCGGGTTTCCGCGCGATTTTTGGTTCCAACTCGTAAATAATTTAATTAAATATAACTAGATTATATTCTAAACCAAAAAGTTTGACAGAAAAGTTAACAAATTCGAAATTTTATTAACGAAACTCGTGTAACGGAAACGGACAAAGTTTCGGGTTGTCACACTTTTGGTTTTGAAACGTGTGGAGTTGAAGACTGTGCCTTTGAAAACAATTTAGGTTTTGGATTTGAAGAGGATTTCGCATTTTAATTTGCAGATCTTTCTGGGTTAACATAATTGGAATTTCTAGATTTCCAGAATTGCTTTCTTTCTTTTAAATTTTTCTGATATCTAACCTTTAGTTACCTTTTCTTAGAAATATGTTCCTCAGCTGACTTATGAATGTTAGCTCTAGGTTTTTGTTTTCTAACGGGTGTGGTTGTTTGCTCAGAGGAGGTTTCACTAGGAATATCCTTAGTGCCACTAGGACCAGCCTCGTTATAATGAAAATCAACACGATTCAGAGGTTCCGAAACATATTTTCCTTTCCTTTTTCAAGAGGTCATTTTAGAAAGACCTTTTGTTTCGTCTAAATTGTCTATTGGTCCAGACCAGAAAAATTCATCACATCCATCATCATTATCATCATTCATAATGGATGTTAATTCTGATGTGTAGTTTTTGTTCAGTCCGGTTTTTACGAAAACTTGATTAAGGACTGTTTGAACTTTCAGAAATACGGTGGCTTTTGCTTTTAAAACTGTTGGACCTTTAGTTTCAACAACACGAACATATTCAATTGAATTTTCCAAAATCAACTTTTTCTTTGATTCAACCTCATTTTGTACAAATGTTGAACAATCTCTCTCATCCTCTACATAAATCTCACTCATGTCACTATCGTCAAATTCAGAAACATTTTCAACATCAAAAGTGTTTTCTGAACTCACTTTTGTGCATACCAAGTCAAATTTTTGCACAATATCAGATTTAATATGTTCTTTATCATTTTCATCCAACATTTGTTTTAACATGCTTTTATGTTCTTTGGACTGAATATATGCTTCAATTTTTTCAAGTCCAGTTTTGTAAGATTCGAAAACATCATCAGAGGACACAATGGATTCGCACTTATAACACTCTGCATCGATTTCATCCTCTTTCATTTCGAGAAAGGGTAAAATCATTTTGTGTATTTTCTTACCTATTTCACAATCAAGATGCAGTTGAGTAATATTGAAATATAAACGCTTTGCAATTAAACAGAAAATATTTCGTTGTTTGAAAAGTGCTAAATTGTCTCTTTTTAAATAAATGACATCATCCCTCGACCTAGTTACCTCTAACTCCAAATTCTTTATCCGCATTCTCCTCTCTCACTTTTATTTGTTACCCTACTGATTTGATAACTTAGGTTAGAATTGCTTAGACGATTTCTTTTTAAACTATCGCTAAAATTAGAGAAAGTATAATTTAAATCATCTAGTTCAGATTCGTAACGTGAAACAAGAATATTAAGAGATTGGAGTATAGAGTGTACCTTACTGATGACCTTCTCGTATTCACTCATTTGTTTAGAAACAGGCCTCACAACAAAGCAATTGTCAGAGGGTTGTCCGCCATCAGTTGCGTATCCCCTCTATTCTGAGACCCCGCTCTGAACCATCAGACACCTTCCTTCGTACTCCAGCGCTTCAGACTTTGTAACGAAGTATCCACCATGAGTTGGCTTCTGAACCTCATCATCTTCGGAATAAGTGGACCATACTTCAACACTACCAAATTCATCACCACCTTCATGCATAATCAAAGCAGGCTTCGCATTCCCAGCACTCTTTTTCTTCAAATCCTCTATCTTCCGAAGATAGTAGGCTTCGTCTTTCTCATCCTCCTTCTTCTCGTTCAACTTTTTAGCATACACTCCTTAGCAAAATGATTATTACCATGGCAGTAATTGCAATCATAACCATAATCTCCCAACAACTTATTCTCTTGTTTTTCTTCTTCATTTTGAGAGTTCTTGAAGCTCTCTTCTCTTGAACTTTCTGAGCTGAAGTTTCCCTGCTTGTTTCTGTTCTTTAACCGACCAAAGTTCTTTTTGATGAACTTTATGGGATTAGCTACCATAAGAGCATGTTCCTCTTTGGTAAGTTCACTATCCGAAAAATCAGATTTCGGAGTCTTCTTCAACAATCTTTTTGCCTTTAGCAACTAAGGCCAATGAACCCATGATGGACACAATCTTCACATCCTTTGTCACCTCATCTTCATAAGATCTTAAAATTCCCACAAGGTTCATCAAGGTGCAGCTCTTGAACTGTTCATGAGCTTTAACTGTGGATACAACTGCTTTCCATTCACGCCTTAATCCATTCATAAAATTAACCTTTTGCTTAATCCTTTCACGCTTGAGATTATGTTTAAGCATCCTGCTCAATAGATGATTAAAGCGGTTGAAGGTCTGATCAAGCTTTTCATCAGACTTCTGGACAAAAGCACCAAACTCTGAAAGAAGTAATGTCTGAACTGAGTGTTCCAGATCTGCATCGCTTGAATAAAGCTCTTTCAACCTCTCCCATATCTCCTTCGCAGTCTCACAAGCACTCACCAAACGAAAAGTGTTTGGAGGAAGATCGAACCTAATTATTCTCATTGCCTTGATGTTGCTTAGCAGCTTATCTCTTTCATCTTGAGGAACATATTTAATGTCAATAAGAAGAGTATTGTATTCGACTTGAGTCTTAATGATTCTCCTTATAGCAGTGTGAGTGAATGTCTGTTGGGTCATGGCTTCCCATATTAAGGTGCCATGATCTTCAAGACCAAGAACATAGTCTTTGAAGTGTAGAGCCCAACCCTCATAATCCTGCAGAAAAAGGATTGGGGTTTTGGTAGTAGATCCGATGCTGCTGGACAGATTGAAGGAAAGAGTATGAGGTTCTTCTGGTTGCATGATGTTGATTCACAAAAACCTGTTTAGAATCAGATGTGTAAAACAATAATCGAGCATAGGGAAAAATAAGGACCCAGATCCAACGTCTCCAATCGATGAAAGCGATGAAGACGACAAGAACAGATCCACCAAAAACGTAAAACCCTAATAACACTCGACAGAAGAATTGCGTATAAGTTACACAATCTCCTGATCTGATACCAATTCTTGAAACAATAAACTAAAGATCGATAGATCCAGTAATATTAAAGTGAATCAAAACAATAAGAACAATGATCAAATGTGTGCCGAATGCTTTATAATCAATGCATTAGAAGAGTTCAATGAGAACTTTTCTGTAAAGACAATATAGGGCAATACTAAAATGATTAACCCTAGAAAGATACATGCATGCACTATTTACAGTCTAATCCTAGCATCATAATGACGGATGGACAGGCCCAATCCGCTAATAAAGACTAAGTACATACATATTAAATTTGACACAACACATTAATCACCCAACATACTTCGTTCTGATAGGGGAAAAGAGTATCTTAGCGATGAATTATATGATCATCTTAGAAACTATGGGATAGTCTCACAATTAAATCCACCAAGAACACCACAAAACAATGGTGTGTCTAAGAGAAGAAATCGAACCATGCTAGACATGGTTCATTCTATGATGACTCATGCTACACTTCCAATAAGTTTTTGGGATCATGCTCTTGAAGCATCTGTGTACATTCTAAACCTTGTAAACTAAGAAGGTTGAGAAAACACCATTCGAAATATGGAAAGGGACTCGTCCCTCTCTTGCATGAATCAAGGTTTGGCGCTATGATGATTTTGTTCATCGATAAGCGCTCAACAAACTTGAACCCATATCAGAAAGGTGTTACTTCATTGGTTATCCCAAAGATTCCTTCGGATACTTATTATACAAGGCTAGTGAGAACAAAATTTTTGTTGGTCGTAGGTTAGTCTTTTGTAAGAGAGAGAGAGAGAGAGAGAGAGAGAGAGAGTTAATATATCAAGAAACTAGTGGGAGCCCAATTGATCTTCATGAGATTCAATAAACAATTAGTGAAGAACCTGAAGCTGACACTAGACACCAAAAAGAGGTTGAACAAGCTGTTGCGGAATCTGATATACTTCCACCACCACCTCATAGATTTGATAGAGAATGTCATCTACTAGAGTTTTATGGATTCCATATTACTCAAGAGGATGAAAACCAGTTAGGTGATGATGAGTCATGCAGAAAATGAAGCCATGGCGAGCCTAAAGGCTACAAAATAGACAAAATGGACAGAGGCGATTGATAGCGAGATTCAATATATGTATGATAATCAAGTATGGAACCTGGTAGATCCTACACCTGGTGTTAAAACCATTGGGTGTAGATGGGTCTTCAAGAAGAAGATTGTCATGGATGGGAACGTACAGACTTACAAAGTTTGACTGGTCATGAAAGGTTATACCCAGACTCAAGGAGTTGATTATGCGGAAAATTTCTCACCAATAGCTATGATTAAGTCTATTAGGATACTACTTCCCATAATTGGCTTTCATGATTATGAAATATGGAAAATGGATGTAAATATTGTTTTCCTTAACTGAAAACTAACTGAGGATGTTTACCTGGCTCAGCAAAAAGGTTTTATATAGTCCAAGTCTCTTAATATGGTATGAAAACTTGAAAAGTCTATATATGGACTCAAACATTCACCTCGCAGGTGGAAAGTCTGTTTCAATGAGAGGATCAAGGTGTAGTTTCTTAACAAATGAAGATGAATAATGTATGTATGTTGGATCTAATGGGAGGATAGTTGTATTCCTTGTATTATATGTTGATGATATTCTTCTAATAGGAAATGGCATCCCAACACTAAATAGTTTAAAAGCATGGATTGGAAAGAGTTTCACTATAAAAGACTTGGTAGAACCTTCCTACATACTTGGTATCAAGATCTATAGGGATAGATCTAGGTGGCTATAGGACTTTGCCATAGATAAAATCTTGAAGAAATTCAAGATGAAAGACTCTATGAAGGGATTTTTACCTATGCAATGTGGCACGGTTTTGAGTAAAACCCAATGTCCTAGTACTATTGAAGAACTGGACAGAATGAATCGAGTCCCATATGCCTCAGCTATAGGATCGATCATGGATTCCATGATATGTACAATGCCAAACTTCTCATACGTCATTAGTATGATAGTCGTTATCAAGCCAACCCAGGCGATAGTTATTGGACTGTAGTCACGAACACTCTAAAGCATATTAGGAGGAATAAAGATATTTTCTTGGTTTATGCTAGTAAGGAAGTACTAAGCATCAAAGGATATGTGGATGCAAGTTTTAAAACTGACAGGGATAATTTTAGATCTCAATTTGGTTATGTATTCATGTTAAATGGAGGAGCAGTAACTTGGAGAAGTTCCAACCAGGAGACTATAGATGACTCCACTATAGAATATGAGTATATTACAACTAATGAAGCGGCCAAAGAAGTTGTGTGGCTCAAGAAGTTCATCAATGATTTCGGTGTTGTTCCTAGCATAGTCGAACCAGCTGAGATCTTCTGTGATAACGAGAGAGCAATAGCTTTATCTAAAGAACCTCATGATCAAAAGCAGACGAGGCATATTCAAATAAAGTTTCACTACATCGGGAAACTAGGTAAATATGGAGACATCTTTATGAGCGGAGTTCCATCAGAAGATAATCTAGCAGATACGCTCACTAAACCATTGTCACAAATTAAGCATTATGCTCATACTAGTTTTATTGGCATTATATTTTCTAGTGTTTTGGTTTGATTTCACAATTTGTACTTTGATCATATGGAACATATTAGATATTATAATTTAGTGATTAATAATAAATAAATTTCTATGTTTATTCATATTATCTATGTTCCCAATTTTGCAAGTTTAGAAACACTTCCAGAATAATTTTATTATTCAAACTTCCACAATCAGTTCTAATCTTTGGAGATAGTAATGAATTAAGATTGTCATAGTATTGGTAGATTTCTCATTATGATGAACATAACATAGCCTTGCGACTAATACTGATAAGTACTTGAAAATGGAGATTTTAAATTTTTGGAGTAACCACACTTAAAGATTACTTCATGGGTCATGTCATAAGTAAATTAAGATGGATAAATTTCATATTCTTTAAACGGACATACATGAGGTCTTGTTCTATAATTTGTTGTGTCTTGGTTTTACGCAAACATTGTCCATAACAAGTAGCCATACAGGGTTTGATTAGATATTGCATAAGGAATATTACTAACCTATGTAGTCAAAGTTTATTTGATCCTTCTTCCATAAATGGAGAAGTAGATATCTTTAGGCCTTCGTTGAATTGGTGTTGACACAAATGCTTGGCTAAGCTAAGACTAAGTTGACTAGATTCAGTAATCTGTCTGAATGTCACCACAAATTCAGTATTGGGAATCATAATTGTGAACCATGAGATTGACCTTAGATCAATGTCTATAGTTAATAATAAGATATCATGAAGATCAAATGAATTTGAAGTTATCATTCTTAGGGTTGTTATAGCAAAGTTGCTATAAGTATAGTAGTTACGGTGGAGTGTCACTCACTGATGTCTCTAGTAAGTATTGGAACGATTAATTGTTGATGCCTAAGTGCAAGTGGGAGCTGATGGATATTAGTACACATAACCATAACAAATCCCGATCATACTACTATAAATAACTGTATCCTTTTGGGTTAAACAGAAGAACAAAAATGAAGCAGATCTGAAAATATATTTATTTGATGGAATTGTTTTCTTAATTAATTAATAGTTTAATTAATTAAGAGTAATTTAAGGAGTATGGAATATTCCAGAATGATTTAAATTCTACAGATAATTACAAATAAGTTTAGTAATTACCTGTAGGGTTTAAAATCACCTCCTTATAAATAGAGGGCTCCAAAACTAGTTTTGGCACTTGTGAAAAATACCTCTCAACCTTAATAGTTCAGAATCCTCAAAAACCAGGTATGTTAAAAATTAAAACCATAAATTGGTTCTCTCACGTTACTAAGAAATGTGAAACCTTTTCTTTAGTCGCCAATAATTTGGATTTGCAACGCCCACGATTGTTTCATCTATTGAACACACACACACATACATATATATATATATATATATATATATATATATATATATATACTAGTGCACATGTGAATTTTGGTGTTAGAATTGCATGTAGCTAAAAGTTCATTGGTTCACTCCCTCAATTTAATTCACCACCAGTGTTGCATGTGTGTATATATATATATATATATATATATATATATATATATATATATATATATATATATATATATATATATATATATATATAAACACAAACACACATATGCAACACTTATGGTGAATTAAATTGAGGGAGTGAACCAATGAACTTTTAGATACATTGCAATTCTAACACCAAAATTCAGATGTGCACTAGTATGACATATCTAAGAGAATTTAGAAAAAATTGAAAAAACATTTGTGTGCATGTGCGTGTCAACATTTTTTTATAAATGTGGATATGCATAAAAATATATGAATATGTATAATAAATGAATTATTTTGATATTTTTAAGTATTTATTTCGAAATATATTGAGTTTTTTCCCGGAAATAAAAAAACTAATTATTTTATATATATATATATATATATATATATATATATATATATATATATATATATATATATATATTAAAAAGGATAAAAAATAGTTTTTAAATTAAGTGAAAAAGTAATATATATTTCAGAAATAATATTTAAAATAGGAATGGTCCCTGTGGTTTGTATACTTGTGGTTTGTAAACTGGGACGAATAATCCTTATGTATTCTAAAAGTTTCACGGTTGGTCCTGAGCCAATTAAAATGAACTTTCTATGCTTTCTAATTTCCTTTATCTATTTTACTTAATCAAATATAAATTAAAGAAAAAGAGAAAAGAAAATAAAGAAAAAGATGTCTCCCTCTTTTCATCTGGGTTAATGTTGTCGGAGAACAAGATCTCACGCCGACATCGTCATCATCTTTCCAGAGAACCAAATCCCACGCTTCCATCATCATCATCATGTCATTGGAGAAACCTAGATTTTCAACTTAAATCTCTACTCAGTCTTAAAACCCATTACCATCTCGAGAATTTATCGCAAAATTGTATCCCGATATCATGAATTTGTAAATGGACAAACACACATCAAGAGACAATCTACAATTGGCGGCATCTTTGGGTCAATTTTATGAAACCAGATTTATTAAAGAACCATCGCACCACATCATCGACCCTAAATTTATATTTTAATTTCAATTTTTATTTGTCAAACTTAATGGGTCAAGTTTTATTTGTGGGTTAATCTCCTAAACTTCCGAATTGGGTTTCTTCTTTGCATATTTAGCCTGTTAGTAGGGTTAACCGAACAATTATTCATTGTTAACATGAAAATCATCACAATTATTCGAAATTCATCGGCAGAATTATGATCTAACAAAAATAAAAAATGATAATGAAAGCAGAGGACAGATATCGGTTGTGAGTGATAGAAGTCAGAAAGAAAACACATGCGTAAGCTCTGGTATCCCATATGGCGGCGATACAAAATGGATAACGGGATGGCTGTGTTTGTTTTAGCCTCATTTGCAAATAAAGAAGTGAAGGGATTGGTGGGGGTAGGATTTTCTTATGGTTTTTAAACAAACAGAAGGAAAGAGGAGGTGAGAGAGAAGGGTGTTGTCGGAAGAGAAGGAGATGGCGGAGTGAAGGTCGTCCTTTCTTAATGGCGGCGATGTAGATGAACATCTGAAGGTTGTTGTACAAGGGAAGCCTTCGGATTGGATGGGGTGAAACTCAAGCCCAACTTTCCTATTCTTTTTACATTCAATCCAGAAACTCTTCGGTGGTGGGGAGCGTTTGGTTCACCAGATATGTTGAGAGGAAGGTTCGTAATCAATGGATGAGGGGAAGCATCAAGCATCGCTAGTCTGTATGTGCTTGTTCATCGATCTAGAAAGAAAGAGGAACAAATAAAGAGATAAACGAGATAAGAGAGGAAAAAAAATAAAGGGGTAAGCTTGAGAGAGAGAAGTGGGGTATGGTGGACCTAATATTTTTTTTATTATAATTAATTGAAAATTATATAAAAAACTCTAAAATAAATTAAAAATGGAAAAATGTCATTTCATATTGCTCAGGACCAATTACACTAGTTTTATAAAATACATGGACCATTCTATAAATAAAATTAATAGAAATTGAAGTTGTGACCTTTGATCACATGGACCGTTTATGTAATATTTCCCTTTTTTTTTATTTATTTATTTATTTATTTATTTTTTTTTAATATTTCTCTATTATAAACCATAACAAATAATCATGTGAAAATTGGTGTCAAAATTCATAATGGAAAATGTTCATTAGTGTACTCCCTTTTATATATATATATATATATATATATATATATATATATATATATATATATATATATATATATATATATATATATATATATATATGAGGAACCATTTTAAACTATGGACTAAGGAACTAATCTTGGCCGTTAGAGATTAATTGACCAAGAGCCTAAAAAAGGTTGTACATTTAAAGGTTAGATACGCATGCATCAGATCATAGCAAAAAAAAAAAAATCCCTACTTTTTTTTTTTTTTTTTTTTAAGTTTAGGCTAAAATTTTCTTCGAAATAAAGCGAATATACCGTTGTTCCTAATTTTTCGCCCCCTTTTATTAGAGATTCATACTGATATTTAAAAAACAATTTTTTTTTTCAAAAAAAACTCACTTTTTTTATTTTTTTAATATTACACTTATTTTTTTCGAAAAATTTAAATAAAATATATCAAAATTCATAACTTTTAGTACTCTTTAAATAAACATTCATATCGATGTAAAGAAAATTATTTTTTTCACATTGCAGGTCAGATTCATACTGTGAACAAGATACACACTATGAACAAATTCACACTATGAATGTGATATACATATAATTTTTTTGTTGAAATTCACGATGTGAATCTAACTTACTATTTTAATATTTTTGATCATTCACAAATTAATTTAAAGAAATTTACATGTGAATCGAAGTATACTTCCTTGTATGTTTATACTATTTTAACGTTTTAATTACTCATAAATTGGTTTTGCAAAATTCAAAAGTGAATTTATTCACATTTTGAATGCTAAAAACAAAATTATATACATATTAGATTCACAATGTGAATCTCTTCACAATTTGAATCTAATTCACAGTGTGATCAGATTTATAGTTTCTATTTTTTTTAACAATTATATGAATGTCTATTTAAAGATTACCAAAAATTATGAATTTTTATCTATTTATTATATTTTTTGAGAAAAAAATAAGTCTAAATATTAGAAAAACTAACAAAAAGAAGTGGGTTTTTTTTGAAATTTTTTTTATTTTTTTATTTTTTTTTTGTATATCAATATGAATATCTATAGAAAAAGAATAACAAATTATAAATTTCGGTATATTCGATTTTTTTTTCAACAAAACATTAGTCATAAAAATTAAAAAAAAAGTGAGTTTTTTGTTATAATCTGGTGAATGAGCGTCCAAAATTTTAATGTGCAACCTTTTTTGGCGCTTGATCAATTTCTTTCTAGTGACCAAGAATTGTTCCTTGGTTGTATGGTTTATAATAGTTTTTTTGTTGAACTATATATAGAGGTTAAAAATATAACCAAATTACATAACCTAACTACATAACCATTTTATAACCGGCAGATGATATAATACACATATAAGATTAGAAAGATACATAAAAACATTTGTACCTGCACAATACCTAATTACGTACCCCAAGGACAAATTAGGGTTTATACATTTGCACCACAACTCACGTCTTGTCATTATCAATCCTATATACTTCCTGCATCTTCTAAAGAACACCACCAGAAGCCATCGACCAGCATCACCAACACCTCGCCATTGTCGGACCATCACTTAATTGTTGGAACTTTGCTTAACAATGTGGGACTTATCCCACATTGGTGGAAGAGAAAACTTTCTCCCACCTTATATGTCTTGTCCCACTCATTTAATTAAATGGGTCAAGTAATGGGTTAAGCATATTAGGCTTGGGTTGTGGTGTTGGATTAGCCTAATTGGACTCAAAATAGGCTAATATCAAGAGAATATTTAATGGTCAAAAGATGGGCCTTGGGCCTTGGGGTCTTCCTGATTAATTAAATAATTTTTAATTACGAAATTAATTTTTTATTCTTTATTTTCATTAAATTCGTAATCACTGAATGACAGGTATTTGGAAGTTATTTTCGGTTTTGACAGTTTTTAACTGTCATAATCAATACCTATAAATACATGATTTCTGTCATTTGTAAGGTGTTACAAAAACAATCACCACAAACTCTCTTCAAAATTCGTTCTTCCTGAAGATGAAGGGGACATAGAAATTTCGACAGATTCAAGAGTACTTCTTGGATTGATTGTTGTATCCTCTAGACAGATCCCTACCAGGGAAATTTCTGTCTTAGGACACTGCAATTTGCAGGCCTCAATCTACATAATTTCGTTTTTTGTGTTTCTGTTGTAAACATAAATCTTCAAGTATGTTTTCTGTAAACTGATTGTTGTATATTACATATATATATTTCAATTTCGTTTGTTTTATTTCTATTGCTCTTGTTGATTGTATACTTCTGTCATAACAATCTAAGACAGAAATCAAAGAGTGAAGAATGGATCAAAATTCCATCATCAAAACACATGTGGAAAAGCCTGAGAAATTCAAAGGCTCAGATTTTCGGAGATGGCAACAAAAGATGTTGTTTTATCTAACAACTCTTCATGTTTCCAATGTTCTCACTGATGATTCTCCCTCTCCTCCCACTGGGACAACTACTGTAGAAGGAGTAACACCACCCACTGCAGCCCAATTGGCAGAACACCAAAGGGCTGTGGAAACTTGGAACACAAATGAATATAATTGCATAAATTATATTCTAAATGCCCTGGATGATTCCCTCTATGATATCTACTCTACCATCACTACTGCAAGAGAGATATGGGAATCACTGGAAAAGAAATATAAAACAGAAGTGGCATGTTCCAAGAAATTCGTGATTGGAAAGTTCATGAATTTCAAGATGGTGGATACCAAATCTGTCCTCAAACAAGTGGAGGAAATTCAAGTCATTGCACATGATCTTGAAGTTGAAGGTATGGGTATAAACTCTAACTTTCTTGTTGGTTCAATCATTGAAAAACTTCCTCCTTATTGGAAGAATTTCAAATTATATCTTAAACACTTAACTGATGACATGAGTTTTGAGCAACTTGTGTTGAGAATTCGTGTGGAAGAAGATAACAGATTGAATGAGAAGGCAGATGCAAATTCCTTGGAACCAAGTGCAAACTTTGTTGGAGAAGCAAGTACTTCAAAGACAAAACACAACAACAAGAAAGGGAAGCAAGGCTCCAAAAACTCTTCCAAAGATGGCAAAAATCATGGCCCTAACAAGAAGAATTTCAAGAAGAATTCTGGTCCATGCTATGTTTGTGGCAAAATTGGACACAAGGCCAAAGATTGCAGATTCAAGAGGGGTCAAGGAGGAAATAATGGAGGAAACAATGGAGGAAACAATGGAAACAATGGTGGTAATTCTGGTAGAGGAAATTATGGTCAAGCCAACATGGTTGAATCACCAAATCAGTTTGTTGCTGTGATTCAAACCAACATGGTTAGTAATTGTGTGGATTGGTGGATTGATACTGGAGCCACAAGGCACATTTGCAACTCCCGAACTATGTTTTCTACATACCAGAAAGTCTCGGATTCTGAACCAATGTTTATGGGGAATGGCTCTACTGCAAAAGTTGAAGGAAATGGAAAAGTGAAGCTGCAACTGACTTCTGAAAAAGAACTCATTTTAAGTGATGTTTTGCATGTTCCTGAAATTACTAAGAATTTGATTTCTGGTCCTATTCTTAGTAACAAAGGTTTCAAACATGTATTTGAGTCTGATAAGTTTGTTCTCACCAAGGGTGGGGTGTATGTTGGAAAAGGATACCTTAGTGAGGGTCTCTTCAAAGTCAGTGTCTTACCTTTGTACTATGGTGTTGAAACACCAAACAATGATGTAACCAATGTTAATGCTAATGCAATAATGGGCACTACTAGCCCCTCTTCTATGTATATGCATGATCCTTCAATTTTGTGGCATTATCGTTTGGGACATGTCAATTTTCGTTCTATTCAAAGAATGGCAAAACTTGGCATGTTACCAAAATGTACATTAGATAAAAACAGAAAATGTGAGGTTTGTGTAGAATCTAAATTTTCACAACATCCTCATAAATCAGTTGAAAAATCTAATGAAATACTTGGCTTAATCCATTCTGATTTATGTGATTTTAGAGCAACACCTACAAGAGGAGGAAAGAATTATTATATATCTTTTATTGATGATTGCAGCAAGTATTGTTATATTTATTTGTTAAATACCAAAGATGAAGCCTTGAATTATTTTAAGAATTACAAGGCTGAAGTTGAAAATCAACTTGACAAAAAGATCAAAATTCTAAGGTCTGATCGAGGAGGAGAATATGAATCCAAAGACTTTGCTGAATTTTGTTCCTTAAATGGTATTATACATCAAACAACTGCTCCATATACTCCTCAGCAAAATGGAGTGGCAGAAAGGAAGAATAGAACATTGAAAAACATGATTAATTCAATGTTAATTACTTCTGGAGCACCACATAATCTGTAGGGAGAAGCATGTCTTGCAGCAAACTCAATTCTTAATAGAATTCCTCATAAAAAGAGTGATAAATCACTCTATCATCAGTGGAAAGGGAGGTTACCCTCTTATAAAAGGATGAAAGTGTGGGGTTGTCTTGCTAAGGTACAAGTACCTCTTCCTAAGAGGACTAAACTTGGACCAAAAACCATAGATTGCATCTATCTTGGCCCTGCCATGAATAGTGCAGCCTATAGGTTTCTTGTGTTTAAATCACATGTTGATGATATCCATAACCAAACCATCATGGAATCAGCAGAGGCTGAATTCTTTGAAAATATTTTTCCTTTTAAGGATAAAGGGAAAGAGGTTACCTACTCTAGGAAAAGACCTCTAGATGATGGACTAAATGATACCATTCCAGACAGAAGTTCACAATCAAATGAAGAGAGTTCTTCTAAGGTTCAAGAAGAGAACTCAGAACCCAGAAGAAGCAAACGGGGCAAAATTGCCAAAGATTTTGGACCTGATTACATGACCTATGTAGTGAATAAAGAACCACAAACTTATAAGGATGCTATGGATTCTTCTGAAGCTCCCTTTTGGAAAGAGGCAATCAAAAGTGAGATCGATTCCATTGTGCAGAATAACACTTGGAAATTGGTAGATTTGCCACCTGGGCAAAAACCAATTGGGCACAAATAGATTTTCAAGAAGAAGTTTAGACCTGATGGTACCATTGAGAAGTACAAAGCTCGTTTAGTAGCTAAAGGGTATCGTCAAAAAGAGGGTCAAGACTTCTTTGACACCTATTCACCTGTTACAAGAATTACATCAATTCGCACATTAGTAGCAATTGCAGCCATTCACAATTTGGAAATACACCAAATGGATGTGAAAACTGCCTTCTTGTATGGTGAACTAGATGAAGAGATATATATGAACCAACCTGAAGGGTTTGTGGTTAAGGGTCAAGAAAGCAAAGTTTGTAAGTTAGTTAGATCACTTTATGGACTAAAACAGGCTCCAAAGCAATGGCATGAGAAGTTTGACAACACATTACTCTCTAATGGATTTAGAATTAATGAATGTGATAAATGTGTTTATGTCAAACAATACAAGAATGCTTGTGTTATCATATGCTTGTATGTGGATGATATGCTTATAATGGGTACTAATTTGGATGTGATCAATCAAACCAAGAAAATGCTACACTCCTCCTTTTCCATGAAAGACTTGGGAGTAGTAGATGTGATCCTTGGTGTAAGAGTTCAAAGAAGATCAGATGGTTATACTCTTACTCAGTCCCATTATATTGAAAGTGTACTTAAGAAGTTTGGACACTATGATGACAAGCCGGTAGTCACCCCTTTTGATCCTTCAAGTTATCTTAAGAAGAATAAAGGTGATAGTGTAGCTCAGTTAAAATATACTCAAGTTCTTGGTAGCTTAATGTATATTATGAATTGTACTCGACCGGACTTGGCTTATAGTGTAAGTAGATTGAGCCGCTACTCCCACAATCCTGGGAAAGATCATTGGTATGCATTAGTGAGAGTGCTTAGATATTTAAAGCATACAATGAATTATGGATTGCATTACACGAGATATCCTCCTGTTCTTGAAGGGTATTGTGATGCAAATTGGATTTCCAATACCTCAGAGGCAAAATCCACAAGTGGATATGTGTTCACTCTTGGTGGAGCTGCTATATCTTGGAAATCATCTAAGCAAACTGTGAATACTCGTTCTACAATGGAAGCAGAGTTTGTTGCTTTAGACAAAGCTGCTGAAGAAGCAGAATGGCTTAAAAGCTTCCTAGAAGGTATTCCTCTGTGGCCTCAACCTGTTACTGCCATTGGCATACATTGTGATAGTATGGCTGCTCTTACTAGAGCATAAAGTCAGATATACAATGGCAAGTCGAGACACATTAGGCGCAGGCATATTACAATAAGAGACTTGCTGAAGAATGGAATCATTTCCATTAGTTACATAAAGTCAAAGGAAAATATAGCTGATCCCTTGACAAAAGGCCTTAGTAGAGAGCAAGTTCTCTTCACATCGAGGGGAATGGGCTTAAAGCCAACACAATGAGTCACCACCTGGCGGAAACCTAACCTAGCAACATTGGAGATCCCATGGTCTAGGTTCAATAGGACAACTAGTTGGGGAAGACTCAAAGAAGCACTAACACAAAGGTATGATCACTCCTATGATATTTATTTTGTGTTTTTCCGTTGATGATATAGGGATGAATTCTTTATTCTTAATAATGCTGATAGCTTTTATAGTGGAATAAGTACGGATTGTTCCAGATTAGTATTACCTATGTGAGATGGATGTGAGGTCGCATCTTTGGGAGCTGATATGGCTAAGCTCTCTAAAAGTCTCATGAAGAAAGGATCGTTCATGACCGAAATGAACACAATGGTAAGAAATGATCTATGCTTAGATATGATATGTGTGATACTTCTTGTATTATTCTACTATAAAAAGTGGTTAGTTCAAGAATCTAGTTCACTACCCATAAAGTAGATCCAAGTAGTACTCACTATGAAAGGTTCAAGTTTTACAACACCTATTCAGATGCATGTCATATCTTACTTCCCTTATTTGAATATCAAAGTTCACTTATTTTCTATTCAAATGTGGGGTATTCTTCGAGTTTGAATAGAAAATGTGGGGTATTGTTGGAACTTTGCTTAACATTGTGGGACTTATCCCACATTGGTGGAAGACAAAACTTTCTCCCACCTTATATGTCTTGTCCCACTCATTTAATTAAATGGGTCAAGTAATGGGTTAAGCATATTGGGCTTGGGTTGTGGTGTTGGATTAGCCTAATTGGACTCAAAATAGGCTAATATCAAGAGAATATTTAATGGTCAAAAGATGGGCCTTGGGCCTTGGGGCTCTTGGGGTCTTCCTGATTAATTAAATAATTTTTAATTACGAAATTAATTTTTTATTCTTTATTTTCATTAAATTCGTAATCACTGAATGACAGGTATTTGGAAGTTATTTTCGGTTTTGACAGTTTTTAACTGTCATAATCAATACCTATAAATACATGATTTCTGTCATTTGTAAGGTGTTACAGAAACAATCACCACAAACTCTCTTCAAAATTCGTTCTTCCTGAAGATGAAGGGGACATAGAAATTTCGACAGATTCAAGAGTACTTCTTGGATTGATTGTTGTATCCTCTAGACAGATCCCTACCAGGGAAATTTCTATCTTAGGACACTGCAATTTGCAGGCCTCAATCTACATAATTTCGTTTTTTGTGTTTCTGTTGTAAACATAAATCTTCAAGTATGTTTTCTGTAAACTGATTGTTGTATATTACATATATATATTTCAATTTCGTTTCTTTTATTTCTATTGCTCTTGTTGATTGTATATTTCTGTCATAACATTAATACCTTTGTATCCCACCATCCTCTTCCTCTCTCCTTCTAAGAATCATAACTCCGATTAGCCACCAAAAATCATATCCATCCTTATTCTTTCTCATCCATTGAGTCTTGTTGTTTCTACCTTCACTCATATTCTCCATTAATTTTCCCAATTGAGATTGCATCCCGAATGTTGTGACTAGCATCTTACATGATCCGTCTTATACATTGGTTCCCAAGCACAAGTAAGCTTTATTATACTTGACTTTCAACAGATTTCTCTAGCCGGTTAAACTAGATTCTTCGATTGAGACTAAAAATACTGAAACAAACGTGGGAATTTATGAGTAGCACATTCATTTCCGATTGTAGTTCTAGAGTCGTTGCATGCCTACATCTCTGATAAGCCACATCAACTCGTTTATCTCCAACCCCACTTCCTCTTTTCGTCCTCTTCTGTCGATGCTTCTCTAAATTGTCTCAAATTATCTCACTAGCTATCTAGTACTTTCTCATTGATCATAATTTACAATACAAATCTTTTACCCTTTCTCATTTTCTTCAACGATACCTCATAAAAATTTCATTAGACTAATCATTGATTTACATGATTGTGGTTCTATAAGAACTGAAAGGTATTGATCATTGGGATCTTACAGTCTTGTGCTTATAGGAAGAGGAAATTATGCACATTAGATGATAATCTTTTGTTTATTATCATCTTTGTTACTTCAACCGTTTAGTGGTAATTAGTTCGGAAATTAATAAGATGTCACTCAAATGTTTTAATACTACAATTTATATTATTTGCAATCCATCATTTCTAAATTGAAGCACATTCATTGACACATTTCGTCTTTATTCCCTTTTTCTAGAATGTGAAATTCTCGTTAGGTTTTTAACTGTAGTTAGCTTTCATGAAACTATGCATATTTCCCTCAACCTGCATATTGAAGTTTAATCCTTGTTTTAGTTTATATAACTAAAGGATGAGGTGTTGTAGTGATGATTTGAGATATTATTTTTCATTTTGGTTCAAGGATATTGCAATGGACACATTTCCAACTGCATATGAACAAAAGAGTTCTTGAAGTTGATTCATGTTTTTTTTTGTTTTGTGTATGTTGCTAGGAATATGTAACTCATTAACTAGGTTTTATGACTCACTAGTGGTTTTGTTTTGTGTTTCCAGTTAAGAGCTTGTCTCTTAGATCTAGTTAATGATGTTTCTTGAATTTTAATGGTTTTGATATACTTTTATGGACTAGTTACTAGAATTTTTTCGTTCTTTATTCTTTTAAACAAACAATTGGCATTGATTTTCCGGCCATGTATTTGCTAACCCAATCATTAAAGATTAATAGTCGAGTGATTTAATATAGAGTAGTACACATGCATGGTGTATCTTGATTGAGTAATATATTGTATTGAGCATAACTTTGTTTATTCGTTTTCAGGGTACTCCTAGAACATGTAAGTCTACAAGCATATTAGCTCTTGCACATTAGTAGCATGGACTAACTTACAAAGAGTCAGTTTTAGAACTGAATGCATCAGATGAAAAGGATATATCTTGCTACTTTTGGTTTATATCTCCATTTCTCAATATGTTTGCCTATATTTCAATCATACTATTATTTTATATTTTTCTATTAAAGGTCTTGATGTTGTATATTTACTACCATGTCCTTGAGCTACGTGTATCTTGACTATTTTTCCATGGATTCTAATCAATGTTCAACCCCTTCTCCTATTAATGTTACATATGTTCATTTATAAACATATGTTCATATATGAACAAAAACTGCATTTGACTCTTTGTACTCAAAATCATCACAAGTCGTTTGAAAGTGCTACAATAATGGCTTTTCTTAGTTGTTTTACGATGTTCCCTTATTTATTCTGAAATTTTGGAATTATAGTTCTTATATAACATATAAGTTCATTTATAAACATATATATGTTCATAAATGTTCATACACTAATATATGAACATATTTCCATATTAATATGAATATCTAATATGAATGTGCTATGGATTTTCTTAGTTGGTTTACTGCAATATGGACATATGTTCCTTTTGAACATATGTTCATTATGAACAAATGTTCATTTATGAACATAAAGTTCATATTATTGATTCTAGTTCGATTATTTCCTCTTGTTGTGTTTTAATTATTTGCATTTTTCATGGATTATAATGAACTTTTCCTTATATGTATTTCTTATTGCTTGAATTTCAAAGAGAAAACACATTTTCATTTTGTGAGATTTTGTGGCACGATGAAGAACAGTTGTGTAACGTCCCGATTTTTAAGGCAAAATTTTCATTTTTATAAAATAACATTTCATTCATTTGTGAAAAATAACAATGTTTTACATTTGAAAGCCATTTATCTTATTTCAGAGTATATGCGGAAACAGGTTGCCAATTCGTGTGTACAATTGAGATTCACCCTTCTTATTATCTGATGGAGTACCTGAAAAAAAAATTAATATCAACTGGGTAAGTTCTCGGCTTAGCGAGTTCCCAAAATATCATATACCACAATACATATACAATTTATACACATAATGACTTTCAACATAAAGCCGATCCGCCCATGGCTTTCAACAGGAAGTTGGTCCGTGTTTTTTGCCTACAACATATCGGTAGTCCGCACTTTGGCCTTTAGCATAATGCTAGTCCGCCCGAGTTTATTGGCGTTCAACCCGAGGCTAGGCCACTCTCAACTCCCGACACAATATATCAACACATATAAACAGTACAATAGATAATAATCCAATACTTCAGGCAACTAACCAAACTAGCCTAATGGTATACTATATGGCAACTATATCCTAACATACAGAGAATGTATAATGGAGCCCTTAATATAGTAAGAAAACTCACTGATACAGTTTCTCAGAAGAGTAACAGCTTTTTCGACGATCCCACTAGCAGTCAACGCGCCTAATGAGTATTAACTTATAACACTTTCACTTATTAATCTCTTATGATGATCTGGTAATGAAAGATAGATCATTCACTAATTCCAATGAACGAGATCTCTATCAAATAAGGATCAGTCGGGCAGGACAGTTGGGAGGAAGGATCATTTCAGCATATAGTCTTTTTGAATTCCAACAACCAAGCCAACATGACCATTCTAGACACCTCTCTCATAAATAGAGAAATCAACATTATAACTAGAATTACTAATAAATATTGTATATACATTCGTAACAACGACTATGAATATAAATATAAGTTACACTTAAAGTGTAGTTAGTGTAGTCTAACTTAAAGAGAGTTTCTAGCGAAAACTGGGATTTGCGCTGGCAGGACTCCGACCCGAGAGCTTTTAATTATGGATCCCTCTAATGCTCCAGAGCTTTGCTAAACTAATTTAATCTGAAATCCCGAAGACAGAACTTATTTCCGTGCCTAAGAAATGGTGTGGGATGGTATGGGGCGTGAAACTGGCTTTTATAGGTAAATTATAGGGAGGCGCACCGCGCACCCTGTCTGTGCGTGGTGCACTTTGTCGGGTGTGTAGTGTGGCTCCATGTAGAGTGTGACACATGGCGTAAATCTAGTGGAGTGTTTGTGCACTCCATGCCTCTTGTCTGGGCGCGCCGCGCACGCACGTATTTTCAATTTTTTTCAAAAAATCATATCTTCTTCATACGAGCTCCATTTTCGACGTTTTTATATCCACGCGTAGCTATAGACGAGATCAACAACTTTTATTTAGACTCCATAGACTATATTTTTAACAGGCTTAGACTGATAAAGTTCATATAGAAATCATAACCCTCACATACAACATCTGTTCTTGGCTGTCTTTATATAGACAGACTCCTATTAACGAGATCTTCGACTCTTGTTTATATTGTTTTCCATAACAATCTACCAATCTTGATTTCGGTTTCTATGTCACATACTACTACGCGAAAACTTTCTAAAAAGGATAACTTCCATACGAAGTCAGATTTGGATGTTCTTTATATGCGCGCTCTCGGCTTTACGACTACTACAACTTTCATTTAGATCGCTAAGGCTAGTAATTAATCTATCTTTGATTCGTATTTTACGAAGTGTATATCCGTGTCGATTTAATCGCAATACTTCGAACAAGCATATCTTCTTCATATAAAGTCAGATTCGGGTGTTCTTTATATCTACGAAAATCGTATTGACGTTTCCTACATGTTTATGATGATTAATTTGTCTAAAAAGTAATATACATCTACTTTGAATTTTCTAAACAATAGTTCATATTGAATTCTAAAAGAAGGTGAAAATGGGGTGTTACAATTCTCCCAACTTATAAACATTTCGTCCCCAAAATCCTGCTCCTTGCGCTCCTAGATTTCAGCATTTTAGAGTCATCAAGATCGAGTCGTGATCTTTAGCTGACATTGTTGCATTGAATTCTCCTATCTATACTTATTTGTCCATAGAACTTCATTTTCTACCGTAGACGTACTCTTAAGTTTCTCACGAAATTTTTTCAAAATCAGGACTTCGTCGGTTTGGACTTCCAGTAATTACATGCTACAATTGACGATCGCCTTCAGATGTGAAATGTGGACACAATCGACTTGATTTAACTACATAAACATTTATACGCCATCCTAACAGAATCCACCTTTCGGAACATGCCTCTTAAAATGATTATGGCATGTCCTTAAAACATACACATTTCTAGATTGCAAGTGGTTTCTTAACCTAGTTTAGGTGTTCTAACAACCTAAATTTTAACCAAAGCTACTATAATGGGTTTATTGGCTTGAAAATACTGGAACCAATACTATAGTATTAGTGGCAGACTCATAATAAGGCTTGCTTATTCTCCAACCTACTTGATTATAATGAGCACTAGGTCATCAATATCCTTTTCACAAGGCCCTTACTACTTTTCCTATCAAGGTATAACTATTGTTCGTGTAATTCGTTCTTATACCTGATCACAATATGTCGTGACATTATCCAACTATTGGGATTACAATACTCGATCACTATTGTGATCATCCCCTCTCGGGCCTGAAGACTGACGATCGACCCTTTGGTGGTCTTCAAGACTCAAAGCCATTATCTTACTGTCCTAGTCATCATCCTTCCTTGATATCTACTTATCACCATTGATCTTTGTTTCCAAAATTTTGAGGGTATTACTAATTTAGAGGTCCTTAACCTACACTATACGTATGTTAGAATCTAACTGTCGTCCTATGTCAAGCTATGAACGTTGAAATTCGATTCTAGTTTTCTATTAATCCATATGCTTATTAACTAAAGGAATAACTAAACTAAACACGTAGTCTATCCGGATGCTTAAAGTTACACTAAGGTATTACCATACTCTTAATGAACATAGTCTTTCTTGAATGGTCTCTTCTTATGGGTTCCTAATCGTACATACGAAAACACTTTATCCCTTGACGTTGATCCTACTGCTAAAATCCTTTGACATGGTTTGACTAAATCCTTTACTATGGTTGAAATCAAATTCTAGTGTATCCATTGAGTACCTAACGCTCTCTATGGAAAACTATACTACCGATTGAATTCTTGATCCTTTGCTGCGAGGATGAATTCTACATCCTGAAAGGTATATACCTATATGGTTCTGTTGGCTATCTGGGTCGTACCTGGGAATCTGAAAAATTTCTAAATCCTATCAGACGCTTGGAAGGAAAAACAATCTTTCATTGAGAAGTAAGAAAATCATAGCCTATGGGCAATGTAACAGAAGACTTCATTATTCTATTACCCTAAAATGAAACTTACTATCTACGCCTACTCATGCTGCTACTCTCCTGGACCTTGATGTCGAAATTGAAAGTTTAATTTCCCTTCATCCTTTCTCCTTAATGCTCGGTTCTCCCCCACTTGGGTTCAACCCATCATCTGCTGCCACTTGTAACTTAAGCTAGCTCAGCCTATGTTATATGCGTCTCCTTCTGACTTTGAAGAAGCTTATGGTTGTCATTTACAATGACCTTCGATATTCTCATCATAGTATTACTAATTGTTCTTACTGCAAGTCGTCTTTTTACATAGCATGAACAAAACAGGATAAGGTCGTGACAAGCACAATGATTGTCTAAAAATGAACTAATTCGCGAGCATGCGAAAGGGATTTTATTGCGTAATAAAAATTTAAAAAGAAATAACAATGATTGTTGGGTTATATACTAATACCTACGTACCGAAAACAGATATAGTAGCATACTATTAAACAGTTGCTACTATTGTCTATCATTATTCCTTGGTAGGAAACAACACAACTCCTTCATTGGTTGTGGGTTGCTTTTCCCTTAGGAATCCATTGGTTAAACTAAAAGTTGCAGTTGTTGGATCCTGCATTGCACGTGTTGGGTTTAGAAGAGGATAATTGGCCTTGATGTGGACCTTCTGGTTGCAGTGGAAACAAATGTGCACTCCATGTGTTTCTTGCTTACAATCTTGGTTGTAATGTCCTTCCTCGCCGCACTTGAATCATACCAAAGCACAACAAACTCCTTTGTCAGAATTCCTAAACTTGCTACAATGAGCCCCCTATCCTTCAAGCCTTGATTTGGCATGCTTAAATCTTTTGGCTGCTTCTGGCAAAGTTGAGTCATGCACTTGCTTCCTCCTTCTGAGATCTCCTTCTTAAGCGTTCCTTACCATTTCATGAATAGTTCGAATGGCCGAAATCCGCTCCTTAAGCCTAACGATCAACCTATATGTGACTTGTTTAATGATATCGGGTAATTCTTCTAGCAAGGTGTGTGAGATATAAACAACAATCCAATCATGTAGGGATGTGTTGTCAATGAAAATTCTAAAGCTCTCTACTTCATGACACGTAGTTGACATTTTGTAAACAAGACCTGTTATCACTTATTCCGATAAACTTTTACTACAAAAAGGTTCTAGAGTACTATACCTTTGTTTCCGTGAATCTAACGACTAAGACATATTTAATCTATCTTATTCTTCTTGTAATAATAACCCGATCTGTTCTCTTATGATTCAGGTCGGCTTATAATTATAACGATGGTCATATTCTAGTGACCTTCAATCGTATGACGCAGGGATGTATAACGAACTAGGATCTTGTCCCTACGAGTCGAACACTTAATCATAGAATGTACCTTCCTTCATGTTGTAATATGGTACAACCACATCATGGTTGGAGGCATTTCTTAGCGTTAGCTATGATTGTTATATCGATCGCTTTGACTGTTTTTTCCCTCAATCTTTTGACTAAAGTCGGACAATACATTGAGCTTACTTTGCAGATTTATGTTAGTCACACTCGGTTCATTATGACTACTAAGTTCGGAATAACATGCATTTTCTTAGTCATCACCGAAACAATAGTAATGACAGATACAAACAAAGCAACCCAACTAGTAATGCATTGGCAACTTTGTGACTTTTCCTGATCCAAGTGCGATTCCTATGCTTCGGGTAGTACAAGCACCTACTCATACTTGTCTCAAAAATTGTCTCATAGTTTCCAAGTCACGTCCAATACTACAATCGATGATTGCTAAACATATATATGTGTCTAATCAGCACATATAATAGGTTTTACTAAATTTCAATAGGGCTTTGCATCTTTACCAATGCCCTTCCTTACGAATATATGCCCTATCACACATATATTAAATTTCCTAGACTTTCTTTTTAAGATTCCTTTCCATTTTACCCTACTATTAGCTGAGGAAGAACTTCTACTAATAGTAACTAATTATCGGACGAATAAAATTACATGCCTCTAAAATCAAATAATATGTCGACTGAAAGATTTGACACTACAACAGTTAGACTCATACGAGAGCTGCGAAATAGCGCAAAGTCATGCAATCTAAAACTATTTAATTTTGGGAGCATGCAACCTAATGTATTTGTCAAATAACTAATTAATATTAATATAGGTTCTAAGTAGCAAATAACAAGAAAATGTCGAAGTTATAAGGCATCTTAATTATCAGTCAATCCTAAGCAACAGTTCTTGAACGATCCCTAGCCTACATACTAGCATGCATTTCTAACATTACATATATTAGTAAACATAACGTGTATGTATTTTTTTGGAATCACTCTCCTTTCCGAGCTATGGATAACTATATGCATCACATGCTTTTCATTTGACTACAATTATTTTTCTAAAACGATTTATTAAGATATTCAGATCCTCGGTTTGAGTCCGGAATCACACAAATATTTATCAAATTCTCTCAAACTAGGCGTCTGATAACAACTTGTAACGTCCCGATTTTTAAAGAAATATTTTCATTTTTATAAAATAACATTTTAGTCATTTATGACAAATACTAATGTTTTACATTCAAAAGTTATTTATCTTATATCAAGTATATGCGGAAACTGGTTGCCAATGCGTGTGTACAATCGAGCTTCACCCTTCTTATTATCTGATGGACTATCTAAAAACATTTAATATCAACTGGGTAAGCGCTAGGGTTAGTGAGTTCCCCAAAATACCATATACAACAATACATATAAAATGCATACACATAATGCCCCTCAGCATAAAGCTTGTCCGCCCTTAGCCTTTAGCACGAAGCCGGTCTGCCCCTTTAGCCTACAACATATAGTTGGCCTGAACTTTGGCCTTTAGCATAATGCTAGTCCACCCGAGTCTATTGGCCTTCAACCCGAGTCTAGACCGTCAGCAACCCCCACATAATATATCAACACATATAAACAGTACAACAGGAAATGATCCAATACTACATGCAACTAACCAAACTAGCCTAATGGCATAATATAGGGCAACTATATCCAAACATATATATGATATATACTGGGGCCCACTAGTGGTCAACCCGCTTAATGAGTTTTAACCTATAATACTTTAACCTATTAATCTATTATGATGATCTGGTAATGAAAGCAAGATCTTTCACTAATTCCAGTGAACACCAAGAGTTCTATCAAATAAGGATCAGCCAGGCAGGACAGTTGGGAGACAATATCATTTTGGCAGATAACATTTTTGAAATCCAACAACCAAGCCAACATCTCCCATAAGTAGATCAATCAGCATTATAACAGGAATTACTAATAAATATTATATATACATTCATAAAAATGACTATGAATATAAATGTAAGTTACAATTAAAGAGTAGTAAGTGTAGTCTAACTTACACAGAGTTTCTAGCGTAAATTGGGATTTGAGCCGGCAGGACTCTGACCCAATAGGTTCTAATTCGCGAGTCCTCTAATACTACAGATCTTCACTAAACTAAAATACTCCAAAATCTCAACCACGTAACCTATTTTTGTTCCTACGAACTAGAGAGAGTGAGTGAGTGTGCGTGTGTGTGTGTGTGTGAGAGAGAGAGAGTTTAGAAATGGTGTGGGAAGGTATGGGACTTGAAACTGGCTTTTATAGGAAAATTTTGGGAAGGCGTGCCTCGTAACCTGTATGTGGGCGCCGTGCACTTTTTCAGGTGTGTGACGTGGCTGCATGCAGAGTGTGACACGTGGCGGAAATCTAGTGGAGTGTTAGTTTGCTCCGCGCCTCTTGTTAGGCTGTACCATACATGCGCGCATTTTTAGATTTTACAAAAATTCATATCTTCTTCATACGAGGTCCTTTTTTGACGTTCTTTATATCCACACGTGGCAATCATCGAGATATACAAAATTCATATAGACTTTGTCGGCTAATATTCACTTTATTTTAAATCTATATTTTTAACAACGTTATACTGGTAAAGATTGTATAAAAATCATTACCCTCTCATACGACATTCGTTGTTGGCAGTCTTTATATCGATGGACTACTATTAACGAGATCTTCGACTCTTGTTTAGATTGTTTTTCCTAAAAATCTACTGATCTTGATTTCAGTTTCTGTGTCGCATACTGCTACGATGAAACTTTTTAAAAATCACAACTTCCTCATGCGAAGTAAGATTTGAACGTTCTCTATATGCACGCTCTCGGTTTTGAGACTACTACAACTTTTTTTTAGATCACTAAGGCTAGTAAATGATCTATGTCTGATTCGTATTTTACGAAGCGCATAGTCGTGTCGGTTTAATCGCGAAACATCGAAAAAGCATAACTTCTTCATACGAAGTCGGATTCGGGCATTATATATATCTACGAAAATCATATTGACGTTTCCTACATGTTTATGATGAATAATTTGGCTAAAAAGTAATATATGTAACATCCCAAATTTTCAGACCAAAAATTTCTTTTCAAAATCATTTAATAAAAACCATAATCCATCAATATCATAATAAATCATAACTCATATCTCTCAAAAACATCATGTCAAATACTGTATCACAATCATATGAGAAAAAATCAGAGTCTAACAATCCCAGGCTAAAACTGTGGTGTGTGCCACGCGATCATCCCGAGCCATTCCCCTTGCTAGTGGAAGTACCTGGAACCAAAACTGAAAACTGTAAGCACGAAGCTTAGTGAGTCTCCCCAACTACCACATACCATACACATATCACATAACATATCTTTGGCCCCGCCCCAGCTACATCGAGTCAAGCTCGGCATCAGCTTTCCCAGCATCGGGCCTCGCCCGACATCGAACCCTTCTCGGCATCGGGCCCCGCCCGACATCGAGCAGATCTCGACACACATATAAACATATCAACCAACATATAACATAAACACATAATACTAACATGTAAACATTCCTTGGGGTCCGCACGACATCGGACCGAGATCCGGAAACATACTAACATTCCTCGGGAACATCCCCGACATCGGACCGGAGTCTGGAACATACTATCATAACATATTAACTAGACATTCCTCGGGCTTGCCCCGACATCGGTCCTAAGCCCGGAACACATAACACATAACAAACACATGCAAGATTCACAAAGACATTAAGCATACAAGCATACAAACATTCCTCGGGACCGCCCCGACATTGGATCGGAATCCGGAAAGCATATAAACCTACTTTGGGCCCCGCCCGGCATCGGACCGTGGTCCGGAACTACTGCTATCTAAACGGTCCGGCCTTGGTGCCTTAAACCCGTTCCCACAGGAGAAAACTCACCTCGCAAAGCTGTCTGCAAAATATCGCGGTGAGGAATATTTGAAAGCTGCTCCAACGACTCCCCGACTATCAATATCACAATAATACTTAATCAAAAATATAATAATCCTTCTAAAGGTAAAATGACCATTTTACCCTTGTTCAAAGTCAACATCGAGGTCAAAGTTAAAGCCAAGGTCAACTCCCAGTTATCCCCAACTCGTCGAGTTATCTCCCAACTCGGTGAGTTCATGTACTACTCAGACTCGTGGTCAACCGAGTCAACTCGTCGAGTCCCTTCCCAGACTCGTTGAGTTCTTCCTGTCATAACATCAGGACAAAATGTACTAACTCATCGAGTCCCTCCTTGGACTCGTCGAGTTCTTCAATTTCCGAGTCCTAATCTTGCCAAACTCACTGAGTCATCTCCTAGACTCAACAGTTTCACTCATACCAGAAAAGGGTTAGGGGTCCATGACTCAACTCGCCGAGTCACAAGAACAACTCGTCGAGTCCCTCTTATGCCAAATCCATAAAATCGATTCTAATCAATTCCAATGCTTCCGACTCATAGATCTGGACTCCTTATACTAGCATTACACGTAAAGTTGCTAACTTTACATGCATGCATGGTGTTATGAAGCTAAAAACACCCACCACAAGCTAAAATGGAGGTCTATATCATGGAATAGGACCATGGCTGAATAAGGGTGGGAACTTTGAGCTCCTAAAGCTCAAGAGTGCCCAGATCTGAAGTCCGTACATCCCTAAGAGTTCAAATCTCGGAATGACCTTGGAAATGACCTAAAAGTGATAATATACAAGCTCAAATGAAGATCTAAGAGAATGGAAACCAAGGTATAAGCTTTATACCTCTATCAATTTAGAAATGAGTCCTAAGCTCTGGATCTTTAGCATTCCTTCTGCAACTCCAAGTCCTTGCTTCCTTCTTCTAGCTTTAAATCACAAAAATGGCAAGAAATAGCTCAAGATTAATCAAGGTTGATTAGGGTTTCGATATTAGTGTTTGGAGGTGATGGAGGCTGGGGTGGAGGCTAGATATGATGCTTAACTAAGGTGCAAGCCCTAAAGATTAGGGTTTTATCCAAAATGTCCTACTCGTCGAGTCAAGACTTTGACTCGTCGAGTAGCTCACTTAAAACCCACGCATAATTTGTCTTCTACTCGACAAGTTAGGGCCACCAACTCGTCAAGTAGCCCTTCCAAAATGAATACATAAAAAACTTTAAGTGCATACCAGGAACCAGGCGTTAAAATTCTCCCCCACTTGTCTTAGACTTCGTCCTCGAAGTCTGCTGCATCTGAAAACAACTCTGGGTAGTGCTCCCTCTTCTCCTCCTCGGGCTCCCAAGTCCACTCCGAGCCCTTACGGTGTTTCCATTGCACCTTTACCAACTCCACCCTCTTATTCCTCAAATCCTTCGACTTCTAGTCAAGGATAGGTACAGGTCGCTCAATGTAGTTCAGCCTGTCATCAACCTGAATATCCTCAAAGGGTACTACTGCTCAATCATCCACTAAGCACTTCCGCAACTGAGAAACATGGAAGGTGCTGTGGATCTGGCTGAGCTCCGCTGGAAGGTCTAACCGGTAAGCAACCCGACCCACTCGGGCAAAAACCTTTAACAGACCGATGTACCTGGGGCCCAACTTGCCCCGTTTTCGGAACCGAATGACACCCTTCCAGGGTGACACCTTCAGGAAGACCCTGTCGCCCACCTGAATCTCTAAATCTGAACGTCGCTTGTCGGCATAGCTCTTCTGCCGACTCTGAGCAGTCTGAAGCCTGCTCCGGACCTGCTGGATCCGCTCCGTAGTCTTGAGTACTACTTCAGTACTCCCCATGACTCTCTGACCGACCTCACCCCAACAGATTGGGGTCCAACACTTCCTTCCGTAGAGCATCTCAAAGGGAGGTCGGCCTATGCAAGTGTGGTAACTGTTGTTATACGAAAATTCCGCTAACGGAAGATACGTATCCCAACTGCCACCGAAATCGAAAACACATACGCGAAGCATGTCCTCGAGAGACTGTATCGTCCCCTCGCTCTGTCCGTCTGTCTGAGGGTGGAAAGCGGTTCTGAAGTGGAGACGAGTACCCATCTCCTCGTGAAACTGCTTCCAGAATCTGGAAGTGAAACGGACATCTCATTCTAACACCACCGAGACAGGCACCCCATGTCGTGCCACTATCTCACATACATATATCTCGGCCAACTTCTCGGCCGATATGTTCTCCTGGATCGGGATAAAATGAGCGCTCTTGGTCAACCGATCCACGATGACCCATATCGAATCTACTCCTCACGCGGTCCTGGTGTTGAATCATAAAAAGTGACCCTCTTGAACTTCAGCTACCGCAGCCGACAAGCACCCGCAGTCAAGCTCCTTCATCAGCAACCGCATCCGGAGTCTCTACCTACCGCAATCTCTTTACTAGATTACTTTACTTGTCTTTTATTGTAATACTCTCTATTGTACAGTATGCCTTGCATGGCTACTCTTAGAGATGTAATCTAGTGTACTTCGTGTCTCTATAAATAGAGCTCATTCTCTTGTATTCAACATGCATCTATCTATTCTGAATACACATCTCTAAAGTTATCTTTTCTATCTCTCTATCTTACTATACATCCCTTCTTACTCTCAAATCGTACTAGAACATAACTGAGTATAACCTCTCTTCGGAGCAAGTCTTCTGTGACTTAATCACTAAGTTTGATCTTGCTTATTAACTTGGTTTGAATGCATTCGTTGTTATGAATCAACTTATGTGTATACTTGATATAACAATTGTTGTCATCTCCATTTCTTTACTTTTCCGCAACTAACTCTCTAACTATCTAACTCTAACTTATTAATATTATTGTTGAGCTTTTAGATACTTCGAGATTAACTATTCTACAATCTACTTGTTCTAACGTTTGTTCAAGTGTGTCTCAAAGTTTTTCTCTCAACAATTGGTATCAGAGCCATAGTGGTCGCTTTTTGAAAACGCAACTCTGATTTTCAAAGAGCCTTCTATACCACTAAAGCTCATTTCTTAAACACAAAAAAAAACTTCAAAAATATGGCACAATCGTTATCTCTGAATGTTTCCAACAGTGTTGGTGGTTCTAATCGAGCCCTGATACTGGTGGCAAATGAATATCATCACTGGTTACAAAGAATGGAAAGATACTTAAGGAGACTTGGTAGAGATGTATGGCGATCCGTAGAAGAAGGACCACATGTCCCAGTCCTTACACCAGTCCAAACTGACGGAGCTACAACCAGACTAGGAGGAGGTCAACCAGCCATGAGCCGTCCCACCAAGGATGATCTCGATAAAATGGAAAATGATTTTGTTGCTTTTTATGAAATCTCCTGTGGAGTTGCTCCTGACAACTTCGATATTATCATAAATTTCAAATCAGCAAAAGAGATCTGGGAAGTCCTCAAGAATTTGTACGAAGGCTCAGAACAAGCACAAGACAAGAAGCTTACTACCACACTCAATGAATTCAACAACTTCAAAGCTCATACTGGCCAAAGCTTGGAAGACTCCTTCAAAAGGTTCAACCTGATAGTCACCAAGTTATCCAATGCGGGCACCATCCGCAGTAACCATGAAACAAATCTTCAGTTTCTTAATGGTTTGGGAAGACATTGGACTACGGCTAAGATGATAGTGCAAGGCGATAGAAAGATTCATTCTTTGTCAATCTACAAGCTCTATGGAGAATTGCAAGCACAAGAATCCACCGTACTCAAAGACTGTGCTGACTTCAGAAGACCACTTGCTCTCATAGCACAAGCTCCACATAATCAATCTTACTCTCCCTCGTATGACACTCCGCCGGAGTCATACGAAGCTGACTCAAAGTATGACGATGAAGAAGAATTTCAGAAGGCTATTGCTCTGGTAAGCCAACAGTTCAACCGTCTACCACCTCCTTCCTTCTGCAAGAATCAACAGTTCAACAAACCTCCATTCAACCTTAACTTCAGTTCTCAGAATAACCATCCTCAATATTCCAAAAGTTCTCATCCACCACTGCAATCTCAAAATAATCAACCAAAGGAGGCACCACAGTCTACTCAAATCACTGACTCCGGTACTCCCTCAGAAGTCAAGACCGGTGTTGTGATTTGTCACAAATGCAACAAAGAGAATCACTTTTCAAGAGATTGTAAGGCCAATGTAGTAAAAGACAGAGCATTCTACCTTAGAATGGCTCAAGAGTTGGAAGATAAGGAAAAGGCAAGGGCATACGTAGCCCATGTCAAAAGAGACCATCAAGTTTGGTCATCCGGAGATGAAGATGAAGCCATCAGCAGTGTCAAAGGAAAAGGGAAAATCTGCATGCTGGCAACTGCGGATGATGATGGGTCTACAAAGCTGGACAACAACTACTGCTACGTGGAAAAGGATGGAACTCTAAGCATCGTCGAACAGGTGAAACTTATGATCCAAACTCTAAACTATAACATGCATGACTGTCAACCCTACATAGATGATCTTAATGACACTTGTGCTGCCGTCCTTACAGACTATCACAAAGCCTTAGATGAGAAGAACATTGCGTCCCAAGAGATGTTCCACATAAGAGGATGACTGGATAACAAAAGACTCAAAATGGCTATGTTAGAAAAGGACTTAGAGTTAGAAAAAGATGCAAGAATGTTGAGTGAAACCCAATTAGAGATAGCTTTGAACCAGAGAGATTTAGCTCAAAGTGAAACTGTACGCTTAAATCTCTTAATCGAAAAATTGTTTAATGAAAGTGAAGCTATTGAAAATTTGGTAAATAATGGAACCGTGGACAATACATACAATTGGGGTTGGTCAAATGGATATCCTACCGCAATGGATTCCTCACCCCGGTTCAACAAAGACAGACTGTATGTCCCTCCAGACCGAGAATTTCATTTCCCAGTCAATGACAAGACCTTTCCCGAAGACATCAAAACTCACTTTGGTAGGCTGCATAATCTAAGCAATAACTGTGTCATTGAGGAAATTGTGCCTGAGGTTTCGGGTCACACATGTGATCAAATTCCTATATGTGGCACCATTTACCCAAATTCTCAAACCTCATCCGTAGTTGACGAAGAAATTGTCATTGAGGGCCCTGAAGTCTCGAAAGACTTTGCATCTCTGCCCTCAGACCGCAGTGTTTCTCACTGTAGCCAAAAGTCCCACAAAAGTCCCACTGCAGTCCCAACTAAGACTTACTCTGCGGTAGTCAAGTCATCCCTACCGCAGTCTTCGAACAAAAATTCTGCCACTCTTCAAACAATTCATCACGAATTACCCATAGAAAACTTTGAAGTGGGTCAATGCTCTCAAATTCCTGAATCTTCAAGCTCTGATGACTCAAGCCCTCGTTTTCACAAATTTTCAAAGGGTTCTAGGAAACCGCAGTTGAACAACAAAGACTGCGGTTCACCAAAATCCTTAGCTAAAAAGGCTTTCAAAGAGGAAATTCGATCCCGGGGCACAAATAGACAAATTTTTTTCGAAAAACAAGAAGCATGTCAGATTTCCAAAATCCAAAAGTCTAGAAAAATTTGTTTTCTCACACTACTTTTCAAAAAACTCTCCTATCAAGAAAACACACAAAAAGGAATGTCAAGTTTCATCAGTCATTTCTAATTCATCTGACAAAACCCAAAAAGGTGCAAAGTCTTTTCAAAACAATGGTTTTCATGTCTATTCCTCAGATGACCCAAAATGGAAGGGTATCTTACCCACTCCAACACTTTTAAAGTCACGTCAAAATTTCAAAAAGTGGAAGGGTATTCTACCAACTCCACCAAAAAGAACTCAAAGACATACCGTGCTAAACCTCTTCAAAAACAAACTTTTTCAAAACTTTTTCAAAACCGAACACTTGTAAATGTCAGTATAGTTGTCAAAAGGATTCATCCTATGTCAAATCTAGTCGGAGTCAGAAACCTCATATTTTTTCAAAAACTCACAACACTTCAAATCTGCACAAACACCCAGGATTAGGATTAAAAGTTGACAAGAGACCCGTCCCTGCAACCTCGGTCCATGCATCATTCAGAAATTCACCAATTGACTCAGGCTCCAAACTAGTTTGGATGCCTAAACTAATCGTGTAATTCTCAGGCTTTGTGCAAGGAGGAACAAGAAGATGAATGGTTAATTGACAGTGCCTGCTCCTTGCACATGACCGAAAGGTTAGAATACCTTCGTGATTTCAGGCCAATATGCAATGGTGGAAATGTCACATTCGGCAACAATGCGAATGGGATCATCCGAGGTTACAGTGTTCTCACTACGGGGAACTTCTCTATTCAAAAGGTTGCTTATGTAGAAAGCCTTAAACACAATCTCATTAGTGTTGGCCAACTATGTAAGGCAGGCCATCGAGTTGAATTTGATGATCAATTTTGCTATGTAATGACAAGTGATAGGAACACATGTTTGATCAAATCTCGACCCGAAGGTACTATGTATCCTCTGGATGTCTCTCTGATCATAGGCAAACCGCAGTTATGTTTCCTATCCAAAGCCGTATCCGAAGTCAGCTGGCTATGGCACCGCAAGCTAGATCATCTCAACTTCAGATACATCAACAATTTGGTCACCGGAGAACTAGTCAGAGATCTCCCTATTCTCAAATTCAGCAACGATACTCTCTGCCCTGCATGTGAATGTGGGAAGCAATCCAAAGCAAGTTACCCCATGGTGATTGATTCTTCAATCTCTGAACCACTAGAGCTCTTACACATTGATCTCTGCGGTCCATCCACCGTAGCCAGTCTCCATCACAAGAAATACATACTGGTTATTGTAGATGACTTTACACGCTTCACATGGGTCTTCTTCCTTAGACTCAAGTCAGAAACACCGCAGATTCTCATCAATTTCATAAAGGAAAAAGAGCTTCAGATCAAGCTTCCAGTAAGACGTATCCGTAGTGATAATGGAACCGAGTTCACTAATCATCTCCTCAACGGTTTCTTGGTTTCCAAAGGCATCACTCACAACTTCTCTGCTTCTTACACACCTCAACAAAATGGAGTAGTAGAGAGAAGGAACTGCACTCTAGTAGAAGCAGCCAGATCCATGCTCAACTTCACACAACTTCCTCTCTACTTCTGGGCTGAAGCTGTAGCAGCCGCATGCTTTGTACAAAACCGAAGCATTGTGTGCAAACGTCTCAACAAAACACCGTATGAGGGCCTTAACAACCGCAAGCCAAATGTTCGCTTCTTTCATATCTTTGGGTGTAGATGTTTTGTGATCAACAACCGCGATCATTTTAACAAGTTTGCACCAAAGTCTGATGAAGGCATCTTTCTTGGCTATTCCACTAACAAAGTTGCCTACAGGGTCCTCATCAGACGTACAAGGCTAATTATTGAAAGCTTCGATGTGAGATTTGATGATTCTCACATCCGTAACGCCCCTCCATCCACTGAAACCACAACAATCTTGGAAAGAGATATTCCTGCCTCTTCAGGTCCTTTAAATCTAGTTGAAGTCAATTATGACGATCTCTTCGACCCTGTAGAAACAGCCAAGTTATCCGAAGTTCTTGTGTCTCAAGAAGCTCAACAACAGCACGCTGATGTATCTGGTCCATCACTATCCGAAGTAGCATCTCTCAATACTTTCACCTCTCCGGTTGAGGGGGAAAGCTCTACTCTGGATCAAGCAACAATTGTCGAGGTTCCAGTACTTGATGCTGCTCAAGTTCTCATCCGCAGAGAATCATTACCATCAAACGTATCTTCGGATTCGGATGATGAACTCATAGAGAACATTGACACAAGAACCGATTCAAGGATTATCACTCTTCCATCCGCAGTCCAGGGGGAACCTTCTCAGGTTCCAGAGGATCTCCCATCATCAATCCAGGGGGAACCTCTTCCAACTGCTCAAGAAAATTTCATTCTCGTTCCGACAAACCAAGATGATTCCGCAGGATGTTCTCAAGTCCAGGGGGAACTGCCATCTCCAACCGCAGAATCTTCTGATATTGAAGATATTCCCTCCACCGCAGTTGCTGATCATCTACAACCTCGTCTACACGTGTGGACGAAGGACCACCCACCAGGTCAAATCATTGGCAACCGATCCGCAGGCATCCAGACTCGATCTTCCAAGGACTTATCTGATCATTGTCACTATGCAGCATTTATGTCCTCCGTCGACCCCCGAACGATCAAAGAAGCATTACTAGAACCTGATTGGATATCCGCAATGCAAGAAGAGCTAGAAGAATTCAAAAGGAACAAAGTGTGGAAGCTCATCCCGAAGCCACACGGTCATACCATTGTTGGTACTAGATGGGTATTCAAAAACAAGCTGGATGAATCTGGTGCGGTAGTCAGAAACAAGGCAAGGTTAGTTGCAAAGGGGTACAGTCAACTTGAAGGCATTGACTATGATGAAACATATGCTCCGGTGGCACGAACAGAAGCCATCCGAATCTTCTTAGCATACGCAGCCCACAAAAACGTCAAGGTACACCAGATGGACGTTATGAGTGCATTTCTCAATGGGGAATTAAAAGAAAAGGTTTATCTTCAGTAACCTCCAGGCTTTGAAAGTATTGAATTCCCAGACCACTGCTACAAACTTGAAAAAGCAGTCTACGGTCTGAAGCAAGCCCCAAGAGCATGGTACGAGACTCTCTTTGATTTTCTTGTCTCGTCTGGATACAAAAGAGGAGTGATGGATCCCACTTTATTTAGAAAAGCAAATGGTGACCACCTTATGCTTGTACAAATATATGTGGATGATATCATCTTTGGATCGACTGATCAAGGAATGGTGGATGAATTTGCTAAGCTCATGACCAACAAATTCAAAATGAGCATGAATAGAGAGATTAACTTCTTTCTAGGACTTCAAGTGAAACAAATTCCACAAGGAATTTTCATTTATCAAGAAAAATACACCACCGAACTGTTAAAGAAATACTCTATGGACAACTGTTCTTCGGCTAAGGTCCCCATGGCCTTCGGATATAAGATCTCTGCTGATCTCTCAGGAGAATCTGTGGATCACAAGACTTATAGAGGTATCACAGGCTCTTTGATGTACCTCACCGCAAGCAGGCCAGACAATATCTTTGCAACAGGTGTATGCGCAAGGTATCAGGCTGTCCCAAAAGTGTCACATATGACCGCAGCCAAATAGATACTACGGTACCTGAAAGGAAGCAAGTCTCTTGGATTATGGTACCCCACAGGCAATGATTTCAGCCTTCAAGCATTCACAGATGCGGATCACCCCGGATGCAGATTAGACCGCAAAAGTACCTCAGGAGGATGTCAATTTTTGGGAGGAAGACTCGTTAGCTGGTCCTCAAGGAAGCAAAGTTGTGTTTCTCTGTCTACCGCAGAAGCTGAATATGTGGCCGCAGCCAGCTGTTGTTCTCAAGTCCTGTGGATAAAAACTCAACTATTAGACTACGGATATAGAATGTTGCGGATACCGATCTATTGTGACTCTGAAAGTGCTATTGCTATTTCTCACAATCCAATTCAGCACTCCAAGACTAAGCATATTGAACTACGGTATCACTTCATCAAAGACCACATCTTGAAAGGTAACATTGAACTCATCTTTGTCCATACTCATGAAGAGATTGCTGATGTGTTCACAAAAGCGCTCGACTCCACAAAACTTAACACCTTCCTGCAAATGTTAGGAATGATGAATCTAGACCCACAATTCTTTTTGAATTGATAAATACCGCAGACCATCCTTGGTCTCCGTTGCGGTTCTAACTGAAAATTACTTATGATAGATGGTTTTGGTACCGCAGTCTAGGTACCGCAACCATATATCATACTTGTTGGATTAATGTCTAAGTCCATAACTATATTTGGTATGTACTTGACCCGACCCGGCATGGTCCATTTGGGTTACACTTCACCGACACAATTTATATGGATAGTCTTTTGAGAATGGTATATTTATGATTTATATTAATATTTTTATAAGTTCTAATATATTAATATGGAATCATATTATTTAATTAGTATTGATCAAGAATTAATTTAGAATTAATTAAGTGATCAAAAAGAACTAATTAAATATGGACTCTTCTATATATGGAATGGGCCACGTTCATTTAGGTTGGGCTAAGCTTTCATGGATGGTCCATGGAGCTTTTAACCCATGGATCCTATGTAAATGAAAGGTCATGGGTATTAGGGTTTACATGGATGTAACCCTAATCCTCCATAATATATAAAGGGGTCCTTGGCTCACAAAATTGGCACAAGTGTGTGAAAATAAGAATGGGCCGATTTTAGTGTGCATACATATTCTCTCAAGTTCTTCCAAGGTGTTTTGGTGATTTGTGATTCCATTTTAGGCTTCCACACTATTGGGGCTAAGCTCTTAAAGCTTGAAGACATCAAGGTACATCAAAAGGTATGTCATCTAACTAGAACTTTGTAGTATAGGTGCTTCATAATATGCTAGTTAGGATGAAACCTTGGAATAGTTAATATTTGCATGTATAATAGAGAAAACATAGATCCAAGGTTTATAGGGTTGCATGTACACCATAGGAGTGTTAGAATGCTCAAAACCCAACAGTGGTATCAGAGCCATGGGTTGTTTTCTGTTATATTGATGCAAATGTTTTATTTTCAAGTTGAAAAAAAAGGAAAAAAAACATGACGTTTGTCAAATTTTAAGATAATTACTTGTTTTGTGAAAAACGAATTATTTGTAAAATTTGAATCATTTGTTATATGAGTTGAATTAGATCAAATTTAGTAAAAGATAAAATGATATGATTATTTTATTAGTTTTAAAAGTTTGATCTAAATGTTTTAAGGAGTTACATATTTTGTCATAAAATTTTGGAGCTCAAAAGTTTTTTTTAAAGTTGTGATCTTAAGGGTTTTTGAAACTTCCATAAGTTATGGATATGAAAGTTTTTTTTAAAATTTTTTTTTTTGATTCAAAGTTTTTATGGAGTTACAAAATTTGGTGTTAATGTTTTAAAGAATTCAATAACTTGTTCTTAAGTTATGGAACATGAAAAGTTTCATCATAAAATACCATTAATTCCATAAGTTATGGAATCCAAAGGTTTTCAAGAATTACAAAACTTGCCCTCAAGTTTTGGAATTTGAGAAAAGTTTTTTATGAAAAAAAGAATTGAATTCTAAAACTCTTGGGTTCATAACTTAAACAATTAATTAAATGGTTTTAATTTTGAGTTTAATAATTTGAATTATGATGTTTTGTTGAGTAATTCAAATTAACTCTTATGGACTTTATTAATAGTTAATTAAAGCGTTTAATTAAAAGAGTATTATTAATCCATAAATATATGGTTTGAGTTTAATTAAATTAAAAGTCTAGTTTAATTAATAGATTAAACCACCAAGTATTTTAAATGTCTAAAATACATCGTTATACTATTATAATATTAAAAGTTTAATATATTATATGTATAAGAGCAAGTCGTCTTACCATTAGTATGCCTCATTCACGAAGCCGGTCTATAAGGGGGGTATAAGGTTACTGCCTATAAAATGGCAGTTTAATGGGTGTCCACTCTCACTCACCGCTTCCTTGACCGGTGGAGGGTCGTTAGCCGAACATGTAGGACAAGGACTATAATTCTCCCTTCATTATAAGTATAATGATAAATACTAAGTAACTAAACACTTATAAATTCCTAATCTTAGTTACTTAGGAAAATGTGAATAAGGTGCTAATCCATGAAATTACACTTTGCACTTTGTTTAAGCTGTTAGTGGAGCATGTGTGGTTAACCGGCACACTAACCTGGACTTAACAAGGTAGGCAAAGGGTAACTTAATGTTTATCATAGTATCGTTGGAGCGTGTGTGGTTAACCGACACATCGATTGGGGGTAAATATTAAGGGTACCAAGTATATTTGCATGATTACTTCACACCTTGTTTTGTGATCCTCGGCATCCCAGTCACAAAACCTGAAGGGCACACTCGAGATTGAAATATGCCATTGAAAAGTTCAATGAATCTCAAAAGAATCTAGGAGTTTTAAAACCAATTAAAACCTAATAATACATTTCGTTTATCTTGGTGGAAATTGGTGAATCGTCATTCACCTACCTTCAAATATTTTATAGCTTGGATTACGGCATCCCTCTTCCAAGTTATAAAATAGTTTGTTGGGTCCTAGCCTTAATATATCATATTGGGTGTTATATTAAGGACTTAAATCAACTTTACGTGAATTTCTCCCATTGTTGATGTCTGGTTTAGACAACAATGATCTTCCCAAACCAAGCTTTCCTAATGAATATGACTTCCCGAGTTTGGCTCATGGAAGTCATACTTCTCTTCCTCCACCTCCTCCAATTATTCTCCCTAACCCACAAGTTCAAGGTCACTCAAGCCCTAATGGCAAGCAAGGTCTATGTGTGATCACATCTTAGAGATGAAGTCACATATTGACAAGCCGGGAGAGTTGGGTGTCAAAGTCTTGAGAAAGTTGGATGTTCAATCACTTTCTAAGTCACATAGTGAGTTCCTTTGGGATTACTATGAAACAGACTATGACATGAACCTTAATGATCATATCTATTTGCTTGGTGCTGCTAAATCAGCAATGATTTGGAACGATAGTAAAGCAAATTTGATTAGAAGATCAACTTCCCAAAAACTTTATGGACAGTGACAATGGTGACACTGGAAATCCAGAAAAAGCATTCTCTTCCCAATGGAAAGGGATTGGCCATAGTCAACCCGTTTGACCAAATGGTAAAGAGAAAGGCTTAGTCTGAGATAGTCCCATTACCAAAGGGTCCATATGTTTATTTTGCCAAAGAAAGGGGCGTTGATTGCAAAGCTGCCAAATTTACCTAAGGATGTTAAAGTCAATAAGTTTGACTCTACATCAGGTAGAGCCCATTATCTAACTCTGTTAAGTTCTATTCTGAGATCCTCATTACATGATGTGACTGGGTCACATGTTGATGTTTTAAGAATCAAATAATAGAGAGAAATCTTAAAGGAAGTATATGCTGATTCTGATCGCGAAGGTGGATTTCGATCGCATCAGAATTTTGAGCAGTTGCTTAAGAAGTTATGATATATTGCTAAGGAATAGATAACAACAATTTTCCATGTGGATTGTAAGGATAAGTTTTTCCGCAAAGTTTTAAAATAAAAGAAAATTGTTTAATTTTATTTATTTGAAGTATCCTTACAATGACATTTTGGAAAATTGTTGCTTATATGATTCCACTGACAGCAATATTGGAAAATGGATTTGATTCTTTCATTTGTGGTAGTGTCTAAATTTACCAAATCAGGAAAGTTCCTCATCACCCAAGTTTCAATTGGACCGAAACTTGGAATCATGCAAGTTGAATAGTATGATGAATGAGAACTTTCAAGCATTGGAAAATCAAGACTAATTACTTGTTCACATGGATGTGTGAGTCAAGTGAAGGACTAAAGGGATCGAGTACACATTCTTGTGCACTGGTCATGTCCACCACAAAGCTCGTTAAGACTATTTGATTTACTAAAGTTTAGTAAATATGGTTATACTTACAAGTTTAAGTATAATTCTGAAACATTGGAAAAGTCTCAATGTATGGCAGAACGAATGGGAACAATCAAATTAGGCAGAAAGATAAAAGTTTCTCAAATCTGAAAAGATGGGAGAGTACTTTAGTATCATGTTTGTGATCATCTTAATGATTTAGAAATCATATCACAATTAGTCCTCTAAAGGTCATCTTAGTGCATTCTTATGACTAAGAAGAGGAGTCATGAATTGTTGAAATGGTTAGATCAGGAAGATGAGTCATACTTCATTCCAAAACAATTCTTAGAGTCATACTCCAAGATTGTAACTTGAGTGACATATCTTAAAGAAAGGTTTAAAACACTTGTCAAATGTAAGAGTAAAAGTGTCCTACTATTGTACATTTGAAATTGGTAAGTTCTGATGTTTTGGATAAAACAAAGACCAACTAAGGCCAATTGTGTGAAGTGTTTGTCTTGATAAAGAATCCGCACTATCTCTTGAATATTTGGCAAGATAGTCTTATATGTCAAGAGGATAGTGGGAGTCTTAAAGATCCTAAAAAGAATTTCAAGAACTAATCAAGAATAAAACCTGAGGTTCTTCACTAGCACACGACTTGAGGTTTATAACCTATCGTGTTGACATATTCTGTGCCCATTCCAGTTAAAGTTGGCTTTGCATAGGAGTTCTGAAAGTTCTCAATTGGTTGCATAACAACTTGGAAGCAATGGCAGGCCCTGTACTGCCAGGTGGCAAGAAGTTAAGATTGCATAAGTTCAGTCCATATGAGTTTGGATTTGTCATTATCCTTGTCTTGTGACTATGGTTTTGACGATTCACATGGATAAGAACACATACACCATAAAATCTAAGGGTCATAAGGTTTCTCTCCGATTCATGAAAATGATGATGAGGAAACACTTCCACCAAGTAGATTTTAAGCAGATGGCAAAAGGTCTAAACAATTGAGACTATGATTACGGCATCCCTTTTCATAGTTCTGAAATTGTTTAGACACACATGCATGCTATCTAAGGAAAGGTGTATGATTTTGATAAAGTTTTATAAAAGCATCTCGTATCAGAAATCTGAACTTTGGTAAGAAAGTCAATAAAGTATTGATTTCTAGAAGTCCAGCTAATTTCTGAGTACATGTCAAAGCTAGTGGGAGTATAAGTGTTATGCTAATAATCATCATGTTAGTGGGAGCATGATAATTATTGTTAGTGTTGCAAGTTAGCAATGTTAATTATAGAAAACAAAAGTTTCAATTCGTGAGGCTGCAGGGATAGAAAAAGTTGTTTTGCTATAATTAAGGGATAGGATATACTTCATTTCAGTTCTAAAGGCTTAGATTGAGACCTTAATCATCTTTAGTCAAGAATATATATATGAATTTCATGTTGGATTGGTTCAACTTAAGGAAATTCTATATATTGCGTTCTCAAAATTCGATTATGATTACGGCATCCCTCTTCATAGTCAAATTTTGAAAACATGGCAAATAAAAATATTGTAGCAAAAGACTGGTCTAGAATCATGTCTTTATGTGAGACATCATGAATCGTGTACCATTTGCTTTGGGTACAGGATCGATTGCATGTGCTATAATATTTGTCATTTCTAAATTTTTCCAAATGCCCAGAGGCATTAAGAAGGGAAAAGGTCTAGAATTGGATATGACTAAAATGATTAAGCAATTGTCGAGGACAATCTGAGGTTTACCAAAGATTGGTTGCTCAGGGACAGTTGGAAGTATAGTGCTAATTTTGGAAGGACCATATTGACATATTCTGAAAAGAGGCATCTCTTATTCAGAAGTGATAGTCAAAATGAGAATATGGAGTTGTCTCCATAGGTGGAAGTTATCTGTGTAAGATTAGAAAACTTAATGCAAGAAGCATGTCCAAAGCAATGTACTTTGAATATGAGACTTAGTTTCCATGGAGCTGATCTCCATTGCAATACCTTATAATGACTGTTGACAAGTCTTTATGACTTTGTACATATTCATTACAGGAGGGTCAGTGCATATAAGTTTAAAATCTAAACAGATTTCGATAATTGATAGGAATTTGAAATTCTCACATTTTTCGATAAGGATTTGGGAGTGTGAAATTAGAATCATTGAAATTATGTTCAATTGGTTTATTTCACAAAGTAAGGATCATAGACAAACATAGAGTGCATACTTGGTGTATGGCAAAGCTATTGTTTAAGAAAAACATAGTGTACATATTCTGAAAAGAGGCATCTCTTATTCAGAAGTGATAGTCAAAATGAGAATATGGAGTTGTCTCCATAGGTGGAAGTTATGTGTGTAAGATTAGAAAACTTAATGCAAGAAGCATGTCCAAAGCAATGTACTTTGAATATGAGACTTAGTTTCCATGGAGTTGATCTCCATTGGAATACCTTATAATGACTGTTGACAAGTCTTTGTGACTTTGTACATATTCATTACAGGAGGGTCAGTGCATATAAGTTTAAAATCTAAACAGATTTCGATAAATGATAGGAATTTGAAATTCTCACATTTTTCGATAAGGATTTGGGAATGTGAAATTAGAATCATTGAAATTATGTTCAATTGGTTTATTTCACAAAGTAAGGATCATAGACAAACATAGAGTGCATACTTGGTGTATGGCAAAGCTATTGTTTAAGAAAAACATAGTGTACATGCTTGGAGCATGGGACAACTAGTGTTTTTAATTCAAGTATAAAGTTGATAAAACCGAAACAATGAATAATGAGTAATCAGTATGGTGATAAATAAAAGTGTTTATTTATATTCATAGGGTTTGATACCATATTTGATTCATTTATTCTTGTGTTTCACTTTGCATGTTTTGACTTCCAGAATAACTAAGTCGCTCTTCCTGAATGATTAAGTTATTCAAACCATCCACAGTCGGTCATATGTTGGAAGTAGATATGAATCAAGACTGTCATGGGTTGGTTTGTAGAGGTCCAAGTTGGTGGACAAAGTGGTGCTACAACACTCATGAGTGCTCATAAGTTCTGAGTATTGGATTCAACCCGCGCTCATTTGAATCACTTCATGGATTTTATCACGAGTGATCATGAGACGATAATATCTTATATTCTTCAAACCTAGAGATATGAGTTGTTACTACGAGTTGGTTATACATTGATTGCACGAAAACCCATTTGGTAACTCGATGTTATAAAACGTGCCTTTGTGTATGATTCAACAAGTAGTAGAACAAGCCATATGAGTCGAAGTTTATCAATTCCTTTTACCTTCGGGATAAAAGCGATATTTGTGGGCCCCTCGATGATTTAGCGATGACACATGTGAGTGCTTGGCCAAGCCAGGACTGATTTGATTTGTTCAATCAGTCAGTCATCATAAATCGAAAATCAGGAAACAACAAATGGACAGAGAGAATGATTATAATCCATGTCTCAGTCCATATGATATCTAGAATGGAGGAATATATGATCCCTTATCTAATGGACAAGTCATTGACAAGGTCAGAGTTCGACAGCGGCTTTAAGAGCTACGATTGCCAGTTAGGTTTTGAAGTCATACTCAATAATAGTTTTAGACTTATCCAAGTGGGAGACTGTTAGATTAATGTCTAAGTCCATAACTATATTTAGTATGTACTTGACCCGACCCGACATGGTCCATTTGGGTTGCACTTCACCGACATAATTTATATGGATAGTCTTTTGAGAATAGTATATTTATGATTTATATTAATATATTATAAGTTCTAATATATTAATATGGAATCATATTATTTAATTAGTATTAATCAAGAAATAATTTAGAATTAATTAAGTGATCAAAAAGAACTAATTAAATATGGACTCTTATATATATGGAATGGGCCAAGTTCATTTAGGTTGGGCTAAGCTTTCATGGATGGTCCATGGAGCTTTTAACCCATGGATCCTATGTAAATGAAAGGTCATGGGTATTAGGGTTTACATGGATGTAACCCTAATCCTCCATAATATATAAAGGGGTCCTTGGCTCACAAAATTGGCACAAGTGTGTGAAAATAAGAGTGGGCCGATTTTAGTGTGCATACATATTCTCTCAAGTTCTTCCAAGGTGTTTTGGTGATTTGTGATTCCATTTGAGGCTTCCACACTATTGGGGCTAAGCTCTTAAAGCTTGAAGACATCAAGCTACATCAAAAGGTATGTCATCTAACTAGAACTTTGTAGTATAGGTGCTTCATAATATGCTAGTTAGGATGAAACCTTGGAATAGTTAATATTTGCATGTATAATAGAGAAAACATAGATCCAAGGTTTATAGGGTTGCATGTACACCATAAGAGTGTTAGAATGCTCAAAACCCAACAATACTTATCTTTCATGGGCCCTTATTGTTTATTATTACTAATTTTTTGTACAAGTGCTCTCCTCAGTTCCTATACTGCAGACATTCATCCGCAATGACATCTGGTCATCCGCAATACAATCTCCGTCCGCAATCACATTGATAATTTCTCAGCTGTTTCATTAATCCTTGAATCATGGTGTACAATTTAATGATCTTTCATTAAATAAAACATTAAATAAAAAACATTCCTTGAGAAACTGTCTTATTCTCTTTTTGAATAAACCTTGTGTCATACCTATTTTAGGTATGATGACAAAAAGAACGTTTTTCCATAAACACATCCTTAATCTGTCTTTTCCTCTTACCCAGCACGTCCTATCCGTTACAACTTCTTTTCCCCTCACCACACGATCACCTGACGTGATGATGTATGTCTGACTTTTCATTAAATGCAAATCCTTTTTTGGTAAAATCCAAAAATTTTAAATCGTTTCATAATGTGTGGCTGAGATTTCATCTCCCAAAATCAAAAGAACCCCCAATTTTTTTTACCTTATCTTTTTCTTACCTAGGGTAAATAAAAGAAAAACGTTTCCCGCTCCCATAAGCCCCTATAAAAACCTTTCTTCTTCCCCAAGAACAGTTTACGCTCTCTGAACATTGAATCCTTTCTCCATTATCATACTCTGTTTTCTACTCTTTCTCTCAACCTCCTACAATGGTGAAATCCAGTGTATCAAAGAAACAATCCAAGGCATCTGGATCAGTGAACCCCACTGGTTCAGATTCTCCTAGGATTGCTTCAAGCAACTTCAGAGCAGTGTTCGAAGATCATTCACCCTACAATGCTCTGATCAAGCTGATGATCAAGTTTCTGAAGAATCACCCCCTGTTTGGCCCCTTCGATGCTTTCACAGACGTTGTCCCAATCTCAACCCTATTCAAATGTGCCTTTTCAGCCTATCACCCAATCGAAAACCCACAAGAAGTACATCTTAACCTAGTTAACGATTCTTTGGTCATTCTGTCCAAAGAAAAGTTTCTTTCTGCCATTAACCTCCTTGTTCATCCCTCCATCAAGATTTTCACCCCATCCATGGCAGACGTCACATCTGCACTTTACCAAATGGGATATCAGAAGAAGATTAAAGGGATTGGGGAATTCAAGAAAAAACACTTGCTTGCGGTCTCGCAATTTGTTTGCCACTACGTCATCCGCAGTCTATCCGGCAGAACTGGAGGCACGGATAATATGGGACTCAAACTTCTGGAGCTGGTGTGGAGTATCTTCACAGGTCATGACGTGAACTACGGGCAGATCCTATGGGACGACTTTCTTCAATACATCCCCAAGGAGAGCCCAAGGGAGAACCCAACCGAACTCACTTTCGTAAGGTTCTGGTCCCACTGCATTTCAGACCTCCATGCGGATGCAGGGATCAACATGGGCAGTGACATCAATTTCTTTGTCACCAAGGATCTCAAAAGGTACAATCCCTCATCTGATCAATCTATTTTTGGACCAATTCGAAGACTTCCTACCCATATTCTTTCCACTCTTGGTCTTGGGACTGCTGATGTCTCAGATCATATTGAGGCTACGGAAGGTATTGCCCCATACCTTCCTACCCCGCCTCTTCAAAATCCATCCGCAATCCTTAACCCTGAAGGTACCGCAGTCCCTTCCTCCACTACTCTCTCCAATCTTTCTCAAAGAAGAAAGCAATTGGCCACAAAGAAGAAACAAAGAACACCAAAGAAGGATGCTCCCAAACCAACCGCACCCACCAAGAAACATAAAATCAAACCAACCGCACCCACACCTGATAGTGATTCTGATGAGGATGCGCAACTAATTGCCATCCTTAAGAAAAGGAAAACCAATACCTCTGGCCAAATGCGTGACCGGACCAATACTGAAGCCTCTCAAAAGGCTCCGGTAGTCCTTGGGGTGGCCGCAGACCCATTCAATACCACTATCCTTTTCCAATCAGACTCAGAAAGTGAGTCTGATTCACCACATCGTGGAGACTCCCCCCCAGTTCATTCCCAAGAGGATGACACTGGTTCACGCCCTAAGGTCTCCAGGGCTTCCCGACTGCATTTCTTTTCTTCTGAGGAGTTGCGCTCCATCCTCTTGAACGTAACCCAAACACTTCAAACACCTCCCCAACCGCAGGGCACTTCTTCCGGCCTAGCCAGAACTGAGTTGAGGCCAAACTTGACTACGGGTCAAGGAGACCAAGGAAGCTCAGGAAATCCTACTCTGCTTACATCCGCAGCAGGTGGTTTAGGCACGGTGAGCACAAATGTGCAAGGATCCGTGGACCTGAAGGACACTTCGGTGCGATTCCAAGGATTTGACGGGGATGATTCAAACGACTCATGGTCACGCTACACTCCGGTGACCGAGTCAGACATCAAGAAATATGTCGCTTTCAGGTGGGCATTCCAAGGACGCAAGGAACAACAAATCAAGCAACAACAACAAAAGGAACAAGAAATCCAGTCAGTGGCTAAGTATTGGGCAGATGCAATCAATAATGCCCATACCGTAGCCACCATTCTGAAGGTTCAAGACTGGATGACCGAGATGGCTGAGACAATCCTCAAAGCTCAAGCAACAGGTGAAGGTGTAGGCCCCTCCAGAGTAACTCCAACTCCAACTCCAAATCCGATTCCAACTCTAACAATTCATGAATCACAAGACGAAGGAACCGCTATAGAAGTCAGTTCTGATCCCACCTTCGGTCTTGATGATGATGATATTCAGGAGGTAAATAATCCCTCTCCCTCTGATGATGACCTTATGATGTTCGATGAAGAAGAGGAATCCAGTGGCTCTCACCATTCAACTACAAAACCCAAAGAGAAAAAGAAAAAGAAGAAGAATGTTGTCACAAGAAAGGAGTTTTTGAGCCTACAAGCAAAAGTTGATCAAATTCTAGCTGCGGTCAAGCCAACTCAACCGCAACCAGACGATACCCCCTGACCGCAGTCATTGATCGAACGGATAGAGCGCTTGGAAGCGCGTGAGCGATTGGCTGCTGAGAGAATTTCTCTCAAAGTTGAAATGGGAATCCGGTCCCTTGACAACAATCGACAGGCAGATCACAAGGACTTCATGGCTGCTGCGGAACGCCTCATCTCTGAGGTGACCGCAATCAAGAAAGATCTCCAAGCAGCCATTGCGGATCAAGCCACCCAGTCTCAAAAACTGATAGCTGAGACTCACACTGCGTATGAGTCCACTATCTCAGTTCTTCAAGCCACAATCAATAGACTGCAACGATCCCTATCCTCCAACTTCCACGGTCCTGAAATCCTTCAACTCACTAAGGATATTCACAAGCTGCTCTTCAACTCCACAATTCCCAATAATCAACAGTTGGCTGATGCTCTTAAAGCTCAATTTCAAGAAGTTTTTGCCAAAGTTGATGGCCTTCGGCAATGGCTTGAGGAAGCTCCTGGGTTGCATTCCTCAAGAGGGGGAAGAGAAGAAGAAGTCCATCACAGTGAATATGAAGTTCATCACTCCAATCATTCCATCTCACAACATCAGAATCCCCCCATCATTACAGAAAAAATTCCAACACCGCAACCATCTCATCAGACTCCACCTCAAAAAGAGATCACGGTTGAGAAACCAGAGACTCCCCCTCACTTTAAAAACCTGGTTGATCAAATTTCCTCTCCAAGCTCAAATGAATCTCCTGCCACCACCCAAAGGAAAAAAGATTGGAAGGCAGCTAAACTGGCGGAGCTCATATGGAGAGAATGCGGTTTTGATACTATCATGGACGAATCCTTGATAAACTCTTTGATCAATCCTCACCGCAGACTGCTGGATGATGACTACAGACCTCACCTCACATATGCTGAACCTCCTTCGGATGGCTACTGGGATGTTCCAATCTCCCCTAATGCCAAATACTTCACAGTGTTTGAGCAATTCGACCGCAACCTTCCAGACCACAAAAGACTGCCAATGGAACTTGAGAGACTTAGTCATTTTTATGCTAAGCATGCCTCTCCCATTGAGAAAATATGGTCTAACGATAGACCATCCGCAGTCAAGAACTACAAGATTCGGAAGTTCATGAAGGCTGACTACATCCAGTACACCCTCACTAGAAGGGAACACGATTATGTCCACACCGAAGCTGACTTCCCCTTCATGAATCCGGAAGAAATCTTTCTCATAGCTAAGGTGTTCCAGAACAAGTCAGAGAAGCATCCGAAGATGAAGATTGCGCTTGAAAGGGCTAATACCTTTTTGAAGGAAACGGTGTGTGATTTTGCTAAAATCGACGCAGACATCTACCCCACCATTGCCAAGAAATATGATCTGCCACCACTCGAACCTGCACCAATGCCTACCGAAGGCTATCAAGAAATATCCTTAGGTGCAACCAACTTTCCTGAACTTGGAGTCATTTTCAAAAGGAAGATCGATAATGTCAAATACTTCATTCCTATGACTGCCATGCATCGCCTCACCAGGAAGCTACTTGATATCTGCCGAACCGCAGTTGAAAAATCGAAGCACACTACTGCAGAAGTCAAGTTCGAGATCTTAAGGAGAATCATCTGGTTGGAAAACATCAGGAAGTTTTGGTGGATCCTGATCAAGTTTCTTAAACTTGATAGCTGAACAAAAGTTAAAGAGGTCACTTAGGGGAAATTGTTGAATCATAAAAAGTGACCCTCTTGAACTTCAGCTACCGCAGCCGACAAGCACCCGCAGTCAAGCTCCTTCATCAGCAACCGCATCCGGAGTCTCTACCTATCGCAGTCTCTTTACTAGATTACTTTACTTGTCTTTTATTGTAATACTCTCTATTGTCCAGTATGCCTTGCATGGCTACTCTTAGAGATGTAATCTAGTGTACTTCGTATCTCTATAAATAGAGCTCATTCTCTTGTATTCAACATGCATCTATCTATTCTGAATACACATCTCTAAAGTTATCTTTTCTATCTCTCTATCTTACTACGCATCCCTTCTTACTCTCAAATCGTACTAGAACATAACTGAGTATAACCTCTCTTCGGAGCAAGTCTTCTGTGACTTAATCACTAAGTTTGATCTTCCTTATTAACTTGGTTTGAATGCATTCCTTGTTATGAATCAACTTATGTGTATACTTGATATACCAATTGTTGTCATCTCTATTTCTTTACTTTTCCGCAACTGACTCTCTAACTATCTAACTCTAACTTATTAATATTATTGTTGAGCTTTTAGATCCTTCGAGATTAACTATTCCGCAATATACTTGTTCTAACGTTTGTTCAAGTGTGTCTCAAAGTTTTTCTCTCAACACCTGGGAAGCTTGGTAATGAAATCCATGGTTATATCTTCCCATTTCCACACGGGAATGTCTACCGGCTGCATCTTGCCTTGTGGTCTCTGGTGCTCAGCCTTGACCTTCCTACAGGTCAAGCACCTCTTCACATACCACGCTACGTCCCGCTTCATGCAGGGCCACCAATAATCAGGGCAAAGATCCCGATACATCTTCGTCGCCCCAGGATGGCTGGAGAACCTCGACTTATGGGCCTCATCCATCAGAACCTGCCGCACTCCGCTCAAGTACGGAGCACGGACCCTCCTATGCAGGATCAACAACCCTCGGCTATCATAATCAAATGAGGACACTCGGCCTACAATCCTCTCACACTTCTGGTGCTCTTCCTTCAGGCCCTCAATCTGCGCCTCTCTAATCTGCTCCAACAGCGGAGTGATCACTGTCATCCTCAAACATATATCTCTAATCAGAGCTTCTACCGCCTTGCGGCTCAGGGCGTCGGCTACCATATTGGCCTTGCCCGGGTGGTAAAGGATCTCATAGTCATAATCCTTTACCACATCTAACCACCAACGCTACATCATGTTTAGATTCGGCTTATCCATGAGGTATATCAAACTCTTGTGGTCCGTATAAATGGTACAATGGACCGCATAGAGGTAATTCTGCCAAATCTTGAGGGCGAACACTACAACCCCCATCTCTAAAAATGCGTCGGATAGTTAGCTTCATGAGGCTTCAGCTGCCTCGACGCGTAGGCTATCACATGACCCCTCTTCATCAGAACTACACCCATTCCCTTAATCGACGCGTCATAATATACCACGAAGTCATCTACTCCCTCGGGTAGAGTCAAAATCGGTGCCTCGCACAACCGCTGTCTGAGAGTCTCGAAGGCCGCCTGTTGTTCAGGCCCCCAGGGGAATATCACCGACTTCTTGGTCAGCTGGGTCAAAGGAACAACAATCTTGGAGAAATCCTGGATGAATCTCCTGTAATAACCCGCTAGACAAAGAAAACTCTGAATCTCAGTTAGAGACTTTGAAACCTCCCACTGGATCACGACCTCTATCTTGGCCGGATCGACCAGACTGCCCTGTTTGTTGACAAGATGCCCCAAAAACTGCACCTCACATAACCAGAACTCACACTCGGAGAACTTTGCGAAAAGTCTCTCCCTCCTCAGTGTCTCCAGCACGTCCCTCAGGTGCTCCTCATGTTGCTCCTGAGTCTTGGAATAAACCAAGATATCATCAATGAAAACTATCACAGACTGGTCCAACATCGGTCTGCACACCCTGTTCATGAGCTCCATGAACGCTGTTGGAGCATTGGTGAGCCTGAACGGCATCAACACGAACCATAGTGCCCATAGCGAGTCCTAAAAGTTGTCTTCTGGACATCCTCATCCCTGACTCGCATCTGGTGATAAGCTGACCGTAGATCAATCTTGGAGAACCAAGATGCTCCCTGAAGCTGGTCAAACAAATCATCTATCCTAGGAAGTGGGTAACGGTTCTTCACCGTTGCCTTGTTCAACTGCCGGTAGTCCCCATGGCGAACTGCTTGGTCTAATGAATCTCTTGTCTAGCAGCTCCTGCAGCTGCGTAGACAACTCCTGCATCTCGGGAGGAGCCAACCGATAGGCTGCCTTGGCTATCGGAGCCGCACCAGGGACTAGGTCAATCCAGAGGTACCCCAGGCACATCCTCCGGGTATACGTCTGTGTACTCTCGCACAACCTGTACATCATCCACCGTTGCCTTACCCTTATCCCCGGTATCCATAACATAGGCGATATAACCTGCGCATCCTTGCTGAAGGTAGTGCCTAGCTCTCGCTGCTGAACATAGAGTCAACCCATGCTGCGGCCTCTCGCCCTGAATCACTAACCCTCCCCCACTAGGAGTCCGAACCCTCACTAGCTGCTGCTCGCAGTCGATCACTGCCCCATTGGGGCTCAACTAGTCCATACCAACTATAACCTTATTCCCTCGCAGGGGAATTGGAACCAGGTCCACTGAAAATTGGTCATCAAACAACTGTAGCATACATCCGCGGTAAACCCTCGCGACCAGTACCATCCTATCATCTTCTATCTCGTCGTCCAATGGACACTCTAGCTCCCCCAAAGCTCCAACGAATCGCTTGCTAAGTGCGAGCGACACAAAAGATCAGGTAGCCCCCGAATCAAACAATACCAGAGCAGATATACCATTCACTAAGAACGACCCTATAATAAAACACATAAACATGAGCGACAATCAATATAAATAAAGAGATAAGGAGAGAATACATACCAGTCACAACATCGAGAGCCGAACGTGCCTCCTCTGCAGTCAGCTGAAAAGCCATGCTCCTTGCTGTGGGCGCCTCTCCCTGGCCTTGTCGGCCATCTGTAATCCTCAACGTGGCAGGAACGGGTGCTGCCACCTGTCCGGCTGCTGCCAGACTCGGATACTGGGCCTTCTTGTGGCCCCTATGATTGCACTGGAAGCAAATCAGATCTGAAACTATTGTGCTGGTGGTGGTAGCTGTACAATCCCTACTCATATGACTAGTTCGGCCGCACTTGAAGCAGCCTGAACTCCCCGCCCTTCATGCCCCTTCGTGTATCTTTTCGCACTTGCCGAGTTATCTGATAATCAAGCTCATCGGGACAAACCCTAACCGACTCGTCGAGTCAGCTCATAGACTCGGCGAGTCACTTTAATCTGGTTTCCCATTCAGACGTTTTTAAGCAGATCTACCACTCCAAACACTAGATCTAGGCTCCCAAGGCTCGGTTTTCACATAAGGTTTCTATCTTTACACTCATGCATGGTGGGTTTGCTCCAATCCACCAATACATGCTCTCACAAGGTGTTAAACACCATACTCCTCACATAGATGAATAATGTTGGGACCTTTGGGCTCTAGGGACCTCACAAGGTCCAGATCTGAGGTTTAAACCTCAATATGAAGTCAAAACACTCATGGTCCTCATAAAAGATGGAAAAAGCCCTAGATTCCCAAACTCATGAGATCTACTAAAGAAAATGAGAAAGGTGCAAGCTTTATAGCTTTCTCAGAAGCTCTAAAGTGAAACAATCATGGATCTTCCATCTCATTCTCATCCCTTGGCTTGGAATTCTTCCTTTCTTTTCATAAGATGCATCAAACACTCAAGATTAGCTCAAAATACTCTTTCTAAGCTCAATGGTCGATTAGGGTTTTCTCTCAGTGAAGGTGAGCCGCAATTGAGACTATTAGTTCCCTTAAATAGGCCCCAACCCCAGGAATTTAGGGTTTCACTACACAACACCTACTCGACGAGTCGGCTCTCTGACTCGTCGAGTCAGCTCATTAAACTCACGCGGATATCTTGACTCTACTCGACGAGTTGGACTCACAACTCGTCGAGTTGCTCCATAAATCTCATAATTACTTCACACAATAATATACCTGAAAATCCGGATGTTACAATTCTCCCCCACTTGAATTAGATTTCATCCTCAAAATTGCTGCTTAACAACACATAGATCAAAACCCAATAACCCGAGAAGCACCACCGAAAGGATCTCATACCATACAACAATCTTCCTTCAAAGACACCTGAACCCAACATGAACTCCCAATCCCGAAATAGGACAGACCCTTCTGCCGCTACGGTACCCATTCTAACTCTCCAGAATTTGAAAACTCTAGTGGTCTTCCTCCCTGTCAGACCGCCCTCGCAAGATGTCATCATGTTAATCGTTCCTCGAATAACAGACCCTAGTAACACACTGCCATTCTGATTCTCTTGTTAGGACTGATAGAATCAAGTCATTGACCAATAATTGGCTATCGATCACTCATACCAGATATACTAATCGATCCAGATCATACACCAAAGGAACGAAAGGGTCACATCTCACCAGGGACCCATCACCTGTAATGCTATCAAAACCTTGTCTGAAAATAAATCCTCAACACTCTATCCTCAGACTCAAGAAAATGATCATGCCCGCTCGAAAATATCCCCTGATATCTCTAACCATAAGCCCCAGCTTTCTTTCAAATATCCCTCTTGACACTGAGCACCAGGTCGACTCCCGACCCGACGGTTGAACCTCCAAATGTTACCCATTGCACATCCGATAAAATGTTTTTACAGACTTCTTTCTCATAATAGCTATCTCAGCCCATCGTGACACGCAAGTCACGTAGTTCGCTTTACCTCAAACGAAATAATACAGTCCCAAATAAAGATTCCCTCACCCTCGACCTCTGACGTCTGCTACTCATTAGCTCCATACGTCTCGCGGTCCCTTCCATACAAACAAACTGTCCCACACAGTCTAAGACGTCAAATGACAACAATACCCCTCAAAATGGAACCCATCTCTGAATCCGGAACCTCATTTCGCCTACTCAATACACCACTAGAGCCAAACTTAAACTCAAGAGTCTGGTCTGTCCCAGAATTGGAACCACTCGTCCCAATGAAGCTCTCAACTTATGACCCATGATCTGCAACCCACGTGTACATCGCTTCTCCAACTCTTTCCGATTGTGATAACCACACCTTAATTCAGAGTATAACGATTCCCGACCAATATGAATACCCCAGTCTCGCCCCTGGTCCGACCAGGTTCCCGAAAACTCAAATAGTAAGGCTACCCAAGCCTAAAAACTCTTCTGCGTCATGCTCTGACTAGCAAATAATACGGCTCCCCGTAGTATCATAACATTACCTCTCACTAACCCGTGAAGGCTACGGCTCCCCGCAGGCCTACGACACTCTCTCACTAACTCATGAATACTACGGCTCCCCGCAGTATCACAACACTCTCTCGCTGACTGGTGACTATTGCGGCTCCTCGCAGTATCACAATACTTCTCTCTCACTGACTCGCCATGGGCTCACTCCATGGTTTTCCCTTGATATTCCAAAGTGATTACTCCCACTCGGATCCACTTGCTCTCTTATCACCCCATAATATCATCATCAAGTCATCGCTACACTGAGTTCACCAACTCATGCTCCACAGCTCAGCATAGATAGGTGCTTACACCCACTCAGGTTATGCACCTCCACTCCTGATGTAATTTCTCGTAGACAAGGCACTTTTCTCAGCACAGACACACCCTTGGACAATCCCACTCCGGCGACAATTAACTGATGGGTTCCCAATGGAACAAAAATCACTTGGTATTCCACTCGCCATCTCACAACTCAATTCTCAACATGACCAAAAATTAGGTCATCACGTTCAGGTACCTCGGTACACCATCACAACATCTCACGTTGTCTTGCCTCAACCACTGATCTTGCACTTACACAACTCGAAACCTCGAAATATTTCCATCTCCCAGATTAAAACACAGAGGAATTTTCAATGACTGGATACACATTGACGAAATTCCGAAGCTCCATCCTCTACTGATCACCACCCATAGGAAACTACTCATACCGACTCTGAACTTGGTTGACAACTCAACTGCTGCCTCTCCTGGAGCATAGGTCACAATCTATACTTATGCTCGCCAATCTCAGCTATTGCACCCTGAACTCAGTGACCCAACTGCCTCGAACTCAACTTTTGCAAACCCGAAAAATCCCTAGCCACAATAAATTCCCTGACGAACGGCCAACTATCGTGGATTCACTCATCCTTCCTTACGCATATACTCATACATCATCCCGCCTTGCACCTCGCCTCATCCACCGATAACCCAGGTCTCATGTGTCCGCACCGCGGACCTACATAATCGATTCCCTAACCGCACTTGAATGGATCGTTGATACTCTCAATATAATACTCAGTTCTCCCCAACTCAGGGTTCGAACCACCACCAATCGGAATACCAATGATCTACTCCATAGACTGTTTCACCAGGTACATCACACTTGACTCTTGGAGCGTACCACATAATCACTCAATGATCTTCCCGATGAAAACCAGGCGACTCCAAAAATCCCGTAACTCAGACATAAATCTCAGAATCCTCCCAACATGACTGCCTCTAGTCATCTTGAAACCTCAGACCGATATACTGGAGAACACCTCAACTGTTCTGAATTAATCCTGACCCTAGGTCCGGAAATAATGCACTATCACACACCTCGTCTCTGACTCCTCGACCAATATTCCCTCATGTGGATCATCATAGAAACAAGAGACTTCACTCTCACAATCGATACACAACGTAGACAACGAGGGCCGCCGCCCCGGTATACTCCTTTTGATCACCTGAAACAGCTGCCAAAAGTATGCCTTACTCAGCTTGAGCATCTCCTTGTCCTCTTACATCTCAGTCCCCACTAATGACCCTCTCATGCTATAATATTACCTTGTGGCAGACATACTGCCCCAATACTCTGGTGAAAAGGTCGCAACCAATACCACCCCACAGGGTTTACCTCCAAGCTCAGAAACCGGAAGCTCAATATCTTTTATACCTCACACAGGAAACGGAAATAACGCCACTCTAGTCACAGAAAGTTACATCTCCACTATCGTCTGATTGCTCAACTCAGACCGCAACCCTCCATAAGGCACCATCTCTACTCCTCCTTAAGTCTTGCGACTCCAACTAGACTCTCACGAGTAAAATCTCTTGGAAACTAACCCAGTTTCCCCCTCCTAGATACAATCTATTTGAGGCTTGCTCGACATGGCCCTCTGGCCCCACACTCTATCACATCAGATCTCAGCCTAATAATCACAACTGGACAACCAGAAAAATACATAAGCACTATCTACTACGAATCATGGTACTCAACCCATGATATCTCCTCTCAATCTACCGCAATCATGGTACTCGAACCATGTTACCTCCTCTCAATCCACTAAAATCATGGTACCCGAACCATATTATCTCCTCTCAATCCACTACTTAGAACTTCTATAATTCTCCCTGTTTCGAGTATGGGTCCTCTGCTTTCAGTAGTACGGGCCCATACTAGCTTCCACATCTACCCATACTTTCCACACGGATCGTCCCAAATTTCCTAAGTAGCTGCTCATCTTCCTCGGTAACCAATCTCGTTACACGCGCTCGCCCTCCGGCGCATACCCTTCCCCAAACCGCGTACTCATAGGACTCAAATTATTCACTAGGCTCCCCTAGGTTCTCACACTTCTCTGCCATCAGCTGCTGAAGAACTCTTATGATGCCAGCCATCTACCTCCTGAATATCGCCATATTCTCTCGGTAGCTGACTCCCATTATCAAGAGTTCCACAAAGCACAAAGCAAGCAACATTCAGGCATCGAATAACCTCCACCGACACTAACCCAACACTCGAGTACACAACTCCACTCACAATTCAAAGGCATCACTGAACTCAGGCTGTCTCACCTCTCATGGTATCTAATTACTCTTCTCAGTAGACTCCTCGAATGCTCATCTAGGTATCTCTCCTAGATTATCTATCGACTCAGAACTCCCTCTCCAAGTGATTCCCGCTAGATACTCTTACTCAGCACATGCTCAAGGCACATAACAGATAACAACAATCCCTAGGCTAAGGCATCAGGCATCTCTAGCCCTAAACATGAAGTACCTAGCCTATCCTCTAGCATGCATAAATAACATCTCATAAAGTAAATCATTTTAGGTATTTTGGGAAATCACCTTTCGGGCTCTAGCTGATTGTACACACTGCTCCTTCTCGTTTTTCTCTTAGAAACTCTTACTCATTTTAGAAATTTTTTTTTTAACTTTTCTCAAATCCTCAGTTTGAGTCCAGACTTTTCCGAAGGTGCATCCGAATCCCTCAAACCAAGGCTCTGATACCAACTTGTAACACCGTAAATTTTCAAACAAAATTTTCATTTTAAAACACAAAAAAACATAGGTCACATTTCCTCAAATTCCCAAGTAACATTTATCAACACATTTTTATCTAAATTGTTTATCACGAATCCAGGATCCCCCAAACATAACTCTTTCTCTCGTGTGTACAATCGAGCCGACGCCTCCCCGATATCATGAAAAGTACCTGAAACACATATCACATAACACGGTAAGCACGAAGCTTAGTGAGTTCTCCAAAATACCATGTACTCCGCAAATAAGACCCTCCGATTAATGTGTCTCAGTGGAGACCCTCCGGTCCCACAACTCGGGTGGACCCTCCGGTCCTAACTCAGCAAATCATAGAATAATCACAAAGCATAGCATAATCACAAGGCATAAGCATAATTATATCACATAACTCAACGTAAGAACATATAACCCAATTTACACTGAATAACATAACAACATAAGTCACAAAGACAGTATGCACAATAACGCATATCATAGTATAACAATGAGACCCCCCGGTCAATAATGAGGACCCTCTGGTCCGGTATCTCTATGAAGACCCTCCAGTCGCACAGTACTACTACTTAGATATGTATAGTGAGAAGACTCACCTCGAAAGCAAGCAAGCAATTATCCTCGTACCCAAATCTCGAACTAGCCACCGCCTAACACATTGAGTATTTATCTCAATAAATACTCGATTCTCGACTCTAAGTAAACCAAAGGTTATTCTTCATTCTTCTAACTCTTGAAGTGGGTAAAAGACCATTTACCCCTCCATGGTCTCCATTACTCATGTTTAACTAAACCCTAAAGTCAACAGAAGTCAAACTCGAGTCAACAGTCCATGTTTGACCCGACTCGTCGAGTGCACCTATGTGACTCGTCGAGTCCACTCGTTTCCTCAGAAGTCTCATGAAGGTCCCCCAACTCGCCGAGTTATCGCAAGATCAAGCTCATCGGGACAAACCCTAACCGACTCGTCGAGTCAGCTCATAGACTCGGCGAGTCACTTTAATCTGGTTTCCCATTAAGACGTTTTTAAGCAGATCTATCACTCCAAACACTAGATCTAGGCTCCCAAGGCTGGGTTGTCATGTAAAGTTTCAATCTTTACACTCATGCATGGTGGGTTTGCTCCAATCCACCAATACATGCTCTCACAAGGTGTTAAACACCATACTCCTCACATAGATGAATAAAGTTGGGACCTATGGCCTCTAGGGACCTCACAAGGTCCAGATCTGAGGTTCAAACCTCAATATGAACTCAAAACACTCAAGGTCCTCATAAAAAATGGAAAAAGCCCTAGATTCCCAAAATCATGAGATCTACTATAGAAAATGAGAAAGGTGCAAGCTTTATACCTTTCTTAGAAGCTCTAAAGTGAAACAATCATGGATCTTGTAGCTCCTTCTCATCCCTTGGCTTGGAATTCTTCATTTCTCTTCATAAGATGCACCAAACACTCAAGATTAGCTCAAAATACTCTTTCTAAGCTCAATGGTCGATTAGGGTTTACTATCTGTGAAGGTGAGCCACAATTGAGTCTATAAGTGCCCTTAAATAGGCCCCAACCCCAGGAATTTAGGGTTTCACTACACAGCACGTACTCGACGAGTCAGCTCATTAAACTCACACGGATATCTCGACTCTACTCGACGAGTTGGACTCACAACTCGTCGAGTTGGTCCGTAAATCTCAGAATTACTTCACACAATAATATACCTGAAAATCTGGATGTTACACACGAACTGGCATATATCTCTCCTCAGCATCTCATGATATCGGGCCTTATTCATCTCCTCGTCCGCCACGTACTACGGAATAAGAAGGGCCCTCTCCCTAAACTTAGCGGTGAACTCCGCCACAGTCTCAGTCGTCTGCTCCAGATCCTGGAACTCCCTCACTAGCTGTTGCACCTCAATCATAGGTGCAAACTCAGCTCTAAACCTGGTCGAGAAATCACTCCACGTCATAGCATCTAGCACTGTATCATCCCCAATGGCTCTCCCAACCTCCTCCCACCAGTCACGTGCCCTGTCCTTCAGAAGACAGGACGCAAGTCTAACCTTGTCGCCCTCGGGACATCTGTTGGTGCGGAATGCATTGGCGACATCTGCCAACCATCTCGTGCTAGCAATGGGGTCCCGAGTCCCATGGTAATCGGGAGCTCCTCAAGCCCTAAACTCCCTGATAGTCAGTGTGTGCGACCCCATCATGGCCGCCACCTCAGTACGGAACGCGCTCAGCTTCTCATCCAGAAGCTCCAAAATACACTCCTTGACCGAACCAAAGATCACAGGAGTCTGCTCTAACATGTTGCGCGTGATCTCAGACGAAATAAACTCCCTCGTCCGCTGATCCATCTCCTCGGTTCCAAAGCTCGACCCTGATCTCTCACCAGTTCCAGAAGTACCAATCGGCCTAGTGCGTAGCGTCACCATACTGAAAATACGCCATAACAAACATTAGTATAGTCATCATATCTCGAGGGATCTAACATACTACAAGTTTCATGGATTCATATCAGCCTTCCTTGATTCGAGTACAGATCCTCTGCTTTCAGTAGTATGGGCCCATACTACATTCCACATATATCTGTACTTTCCTCAAGAACTGCCTTGACTCCACCAAGTCCCTTCTACTGCTACTGCTGATCTCATGCTAAACTCTTCCTAGGCTTTCCCTAGGGTAATCACCAACCCACTCTCTGCCATCAGCTGCATAAGAAGTCCCTTCTATCTCCCCCTAACTAGCTCGCAAATACTATTACATATCACTAAGACTAGATAATTTTTCGAATGAGACGTTCTACCCTACAACGGTTAGACTCAAACGAGAGCTGCGAAATAATGCTAAACCTAACCTTCTGAAATTATTTAGTGCTCACAATATGTAACTTAACATATTTGTTTGCTAGTTAGTAAAAGATAACTAGAACTCCTAAAAGCACAAAGAAAGCAGCATTCGGGCATCGAGTACACATAATCAAGCATATCACATTCATGCCATCACTGACTAATCTGTACTAGCATGTGGTTCATAAAGTTGAGATACATATAACAGGAACATAAGGCATCCTTCCTAGATCCTTATTTCTAATCTAGCATGCAATTCTCATAAAGCTGCTACACATATAATAGGCACATAAGGCATCCTTCCTTGATCCTTAGTCCTAATCTAGCATGTAGTTCTCATAAACATATCATAACATAAACTTGTATGGGTAATTTAGGAGTACTTACTTGAGCTCGGCTGATTGCATGCACCAAACCCTTTTTCTCTTTTCAAAGTTCTTTTCTATTTTAAAAATTCTTTAGTAAATATGATTTTCTTTTGAAAATTTTCATACCATGTCCTTAGTTTGAGTTCAGACACACCCGAGAGTGTACCCGAATCCCTCAAACCAAGGCTCTAATACCAACTTGTAACATCCCAAAATTTCAGACCAAAGATTTCTTTTTAAAATCATTTAATAAAAACCATAATCCATCAATATCATAATAAATCATAACTCATATCTCTCAAAAACATCATGTCAAATACTGTATCACAATCATATGAGAAAAACATCAGAGTCTAACAATCCCAGGCTAAAACTGTGGTGTGTGCCATGCGATCATCCTGAGCCCTTCCCCTTGCTAGTGAAAGTATATGAAACCAAAACTGAAAACTATAAGCACGAAGCTTAGTGAGTCTCCCCAACTACCACATATCATACACATATCACATAACATATCTTGGGCCCCGCCCCTGCTACATCGAGTCAAGCTCGACATCGGCTTTCCCGGCATCGGGCCCCGCCCGACATCGAACCCTTATCGGCATTGAGCCCCGCCCGACATCGAGCAGATCTCGGCATACATATAAACATATCAACCAACATATAACATAAGCACATAATACTAACATGTAAACATTCCTGGGGCCCCGCACTGCATCAGACCGAGATCCGGAAACACACTAACATTCCTCGGGAACCGCCCCGACATCGGACCAGAGTCTAGAGCATACTATCATAACATATTAACTAAACATTCCTCGGGATTACCCCGGCATCAGTCCTAAGCCCGGAACACATAACACATAACAAACACATGCAAGAATCACAAAGACATCAAGCATACAAGCATATAAACATTCCTCGGGACCTCCCCGACATCGGATCAGAATCCGGAAAGCATATAAACCTACTTCAGGCCCCGCCCGACATCGGAGCGGGGACCGGAACTACTGCTATCTAAACGGTCCGGCCTTGGTGCCTTAGACCCGTTCGTACAGGAGAAAACTCACCTCGCAAGGCTGTCTGCAAAATCTCGCGGTGAGGAATATCTGATAGCTGCTCAAACGACTCCCCGACTATCAATATCACAATAATACATAATAAAAAATCTATTAATCCTTCTCAGGGTAAAATGAGAACTTTACCCTTGGTCAAATTCAACATCCAGGTCAAAGTCAAAGCCAAGGTCAACTCCCAGTCAACCCCAAACTCGTCGATTTCTTCCAGTCATAACATCGGGACAAAACGTATTAACTCGTCGAGTCCCTCCTTGGACTCGTCGAGTTCTTCAGTTTCCGAGTCCTAATCTTGCCCAACTCACTGAGTCATCTCCTAGACTCAACAGTTTCACTCAGACCAGAAAAGGGTTAGGGGTCCACGACCCGACTCGCCGAGTCACAAGAACAACTCGTCGAGTCCGTCTTATGCCAAATCCATAAAATCGATTCTAATCAGTTCCAATGCTTCCAACTCATAGATATGGACTCCTTAGACTAGCATTACATGTAAAGTTGCTAACTTTATGTGCATGCATCGTGTTATTGAAACACCAGTCAAAATAGGTCAATAGACAAATATGAACTAGTAAGGTGATAAACGTACTATGTAGTTCATGATACATTCTAATACAATATGAACTTTCTTTATGAAACAACTCAAAGTATACGTCCATACGATTCCAAAAATATAAAGAACGTCTGAATCTGACTTCGCATTAAGAAGTTATGATAAACCGAACACTATAAATCTCTATAATAAGAGGAATTTAAAATTGACTTACAATTAGCTATTGGAGTCTAAAATATATTTGTAGTAATCGTAAATACCTACGCGTGGATATAAAGAACGTCAAAAACGGAGTTCGTATGTGAAAGTTACGACCTTCCGAAGATACAGCTACCAGAAACCCTAATCCGACTGAACTCACGACGTGAGCATAGAAACTCACGACGTGAGTAGTCAAATTGCCAAATTTCGGACCTAGAAGGTGCATGACGAGGCTACGAAGGGATAAGCTCTAAGCTCACGACGTGAGGAGTCATATGGCCACCTTCCGAAGCTAGTGACGAAAATGGCAAGTCTACGAGGTGAGCAGGCTTGGCTCACGACGTGAATTTTATAAATTCACGACGTGAGAGGCTAAAGACCTTCCTATAAATAGCAGGTCCGACTTCAGCTATTCCTACACCTGAACTTCATCCCATTCTCTCATTTGCTGAAGCCCTCTTGCATCTCGAGCCCTACGACCTCGTACCGCTGACCGTTTCTGCTTAGATTACATAAAATCACGCTACTAGGGTGAGTTTCACGGCTCCACTTTATAATATTTCGGGGGAAAACGCATGTTAAATAATGTATATACGTTACTATTATGTCTATATGATAGTATATTAGTATCAACGTAGATAGTTATAATAACCGGGATATAGTTGTTCTACATATAATATTCTGAATATATAAAACTATTATCAACTTGTTAGCATGTTCTTCTACTAATGTAGATCTTGAGTTATACTAAGGATTCTATATATATGTTGTGTGCGATGTAGTTCCGAAGTTATATTCGGAAGTTCTATATGTTAAAAAGTATGTTGCTATTATTGGTTTTATGTCAAAACTTGGTATGCTATAGGTTGTTATTGTTGGTTTTATGACTAGATAAAACTTGGTATGTTATATAATGTTATTGTTGGGTTTATGTTAAGATAAAACCTGGTTTTTCCTCAAGTTATAGCTGTTGTACTGCCTAAAGTAATATGAACTTAGGAGTAATGTTTAAAGGCATATTCTAATAACTTAGGGTTTTAGACATGAAAATGCTTTTGTTGTTAGAGCTATAGGAAGCTGTCGGAGTCTACATGAGTAATTTTATTCATCAACTAAGATTGGGGATCTTAGCGTAAATCCTCTGAACTGTAACCGTTAATCACGTGTGAGCGAGGAAGTCGTGTATAATTAGTATACGGGTTGACAACCCCACTTGTGATTGTCAGCTACAATTAACCATAAGCGAGTGACGAACTATCCTTTTACTTGTTATTGTTCCGGCATCGATGAAGCGTGTGGTGTTGTTTCTCATGGAAATCATAAGTTTCCCCCTACTTATACCCTAGGTTCAAGGAACGTTTAGGTATAACACTTATTTGATAAGTAGACTATTATACCTAATATATATACTAAATGTTGGAGCGTCAAAATGATACTTTCAAAAACTAAACTTTTGAACTTAGGAAAAGTATTATTTTCATATGGAGTCAAAACCTATGAACTCACCAACTTTATGTTGATGTATTTTAAAATGCATGTGTTTTCAGGAACTTGAAAAGCTGGTAGGTATTCGAACAGGAGAAGTTTTACTATTACCTTTTTGTTCATTAAGAAGTATGCCATGGTCGAATATAATGTAATAAGTACTAGGAAAACAATAATGTAACTTTCAATCATCAATAAAGGTATGTATTTTCTTTAGTACTGTTCAGTGTATGTTATATAACTGTGATACGAAGAATAACGTTACACCACCCGGTGTTTCCACCGACGGCTAGGGGTGTGACAGATTGGTATCAGAGCTATTAACTATAGTGAACTAGAGCTTTCTTAGGAAAGCACGTCTATAGTTTAGGGCTTACTCTATTAGGTTTAGGTATATCCCTTAACCTACAATAAAAAGTATTATGAATTATTTTACTGAAGGACTACTTACGGGAGCGGTGACAGGATAGACATGTCGATTTGCGTTGTTGGATTCCAGAACGGCTATATGCTAAAATGATCCTGCCCTTTCGACTGTTCTGACTGGCCGGTGCCTTATCAGGTAGACCTGAAGTAACAAACAATAGTTAAAGCGTGAATACAATAAATAAGAATATAGAGTCATATATAAAGACTCAGACCCGCGATGAGAATCCACCTTAATACCCGGAATGTTTTTGATCTCAAGGATTTAGATCAAATATTCCAACTAAAGTTTATATGTGCGTAGATCCTATCACAACTAGGTGTTGGTGCGCAACTACATTTTATTATGATCAGATCATATGAACTATTTAATTTGGGAGTAATATTTGATAGACTAAGCTCTTGGTGATCCAAAATGCATAGGAATTTGACATGGCACATTCACAAGAATGGATAATAATCGAGGATACGGATGAAGAAGAGGAAGTTTCATTCCCCATGTTGGTAGGCGATCCTTACTACCCTGTAAATCCAACCACCTTTCATCCAATACCTTCTGACGATGGAGCACCTTTAGCTTCCAACGAATGGGAAGAGAGTGAACCAATGGAATAGAGCGAACCAATGGAGGATACAGAATCAGTGGCATCATCTTTACCACCAATAAACGCTCTTTACCGTCAAGTTCCCGGAGGAGCGAAGATGAAATGCACGGCACGTAAATCCATACCAATATAGAAAAGGATTAAGAAGAATCAGAAGGCGACATCTTCAGGAAGTCATAGAGTTCAAGCTGAACCTGCAAGGATAGCACAAACCGTTGATAGGTGGGTGGCAGAAGAAAGAGCTGCTAAGATGTATGAGACTGGTCAATCATCTCGACCACATCCCCCACATTCTTCTGAAGTTAACACTTTATCTCAATTGTTTGAGAAAAGTATGAAAATTGAAGATAAGATGGAAATTGTCGAAGGAAGGGCTACTCATCTCTCCGGAAGAGTGCGAAGGCTAGAAGGACCGAGGACGCGAGATCAAGAATGAGTGATGGATGTCCATCATCGTATAAATTTTGCTTATAACGATATGATCACTCATGGTGCAAGGATTGCAGAGTTAGAGCTCTACAATCAAACCTCAAGAAATGAAGAACACACAGGAAGTCTTGAGCAGAGAACTCAAGCACTTGAGGAGCAAGTGGTTAATGTCACTGACGTGCTAGGTCATCACTTAGGTTTCTGGTAGATAAGCTAAAACTAGTGGTTGTGTAAATAAAAAAATCAGACTAGTTAAGGCAAGAAGAGTAAAGTTTATAGCCAGGATGTAGAAAACGTTGCAAATTTTGCAATGTTTATAGAAACTTTTCTCTTATAAGCCTAAATAAACTGATGTAACCGCTAGTAATAATATGAAGCATATATTACAGTAATCATTGTGTTATCCATTATGTTTTACACTTTGAAGAATAATTGAAGTATTTAGTACTCGTGTATTAAATGACTAACAAAACTCATAAAATTCTTTTTATTTTTAATAGGAACTAAAACAAAATGCCTATAAGGAGTAGTGCTCGGCTAAGCCCTAACAAACGATCAGCACCACAACAACAACCACCTGAACCAAACCCCCCAATGAGTACAGTAGAACTTGAAGAAATCATAGCTTAAAGAATCGTTGCGGCTCTATCTAATGTAACAAGAGGTGGAGTTAGAAATGAAGGCAATGTAGGGACCGCTAGAATGTGTACCTACAAAGACTTTATGAATTGCAGGCCAAAGAGCTTTCATGGAAATCAAGGGGTTGTTAATTTGACCAGATGGATTGAAAAGACAGAGTCCGTCTTTCAAATAAGCTTATGTCCAGACTATTGTAAAGTACGATTTGCAGCATGTACTTTCGCTAATGCAACACTTACATGGTGGAACAGCCATGTGAATACAATGGGAATTGATACTGCAAATTCCATGAAATGGGAAGAGCTAAAGATGATGCTAGTAGAGGAGTATTGTCCTAGGGAGGAAATACATAAGATGGAACAAGAATTGTGGACCCTAACCATGAAGGGTTCAGAGATAAAAGCTTATACCGCTAGATTTAATGTCACACCCCAAAACCGGAACGGCGGAAACGTTCTGGGGTGGAGGACGTCATGTCAAGTATCACAACATATGCAGTATAGTAATCAAAGTACAACAACCATTGCATTAATAGTAATAATTCTACATAGGTTACATTTAACAACAACATCAAAAGTAGATATAGGAAATAACATAAGCTGCAGCTTGGTACTAGGCTGACTTCGCAAAAGCTCCCGGAGTGTACCTGTCTACTGATGACCTGAGAATACAAGTTATTTTGAAAGCGAGTATCAGCATTTTAATGCTGGTGAGTTTATAAGTATTTAATGACATTGGTATAAATACATGTTTTTCTTCAAAATAATCTCACTAGATAATGGTGATTTGAGTTTATAGAGTATTAGAATTCTTTCCAGAAAATCCTATATTTTCTAATAAAAGTAGTCTTCTACCAAGACCCAATTGTTTTATGTTTAAGGAGTAATTTCCCCCAAAGGTAACTATTATTATCAAAATATAGTTTATACTTTAAGGAATATGTGAGAAGATCACAAGAAAAAGTAATAGGGAAAATACTATTTTACCTCAGCAGTAACGCTGCTGACTAAAAGTGAATAACACATAGACTCCAGGTGGTATCGAATGAACCATACGCCTCGGAGAGTCTAAAGGAATGAAGTATAGACTCCAGGCGGTATTAAGTGAAAAATACGCCTCGGAGAGTCTAAGTGAATGAAATACAGACTCCAGGTGGTATTAAGTGAACAATACGCCTCAGAGAGTCTAAGTTAACCTTTAATCCTAAGTAGGTCAGTTTAAAGGTTTAATATGGGGCCTAGTGTATAACTGGGAAAATATATTATGATGGTTTCATATGTAGAAAATACCGTGATAATACTTATTACCTTAAAGCCATGGATTATAAGGTAATTGTAAAGATACTCGTAACCATACTAATTGAAGGATGTAAACACGACGATCTGCTGGCGTCGAAATGAATGTGACATTTGTCACCCCTTGGCTTGGTCGGCTGGGACTGTAGCTAGCAGTCAGGATGTGGGATGGTCTGTCCCGTATAGATCTATACACATAATGCCCGCTCTCCCTCCAGGAGACTCTGGTTACCACTCGACAACAGTGAAATCCGCGTCATGAGGATGTATCTCGTGTTTTGATTTCTACATACTTTTCTTTTTACTATAAGTACAAGTTCTTAGAATATGGATATAACTAAGTTCTCCTTCATGAAAGTTAATGTTGGTTTCTAAACTATACCTATTATAGTTTACTCGAGAGGTTATCTAGATGCCTTTGCTACCCAAAGGTGTTGCACTGGAATAAGAGTATTAACATCTAACCAGATATACATAATATATAACTAGGACTTCAACGACACTCGGACAAATAACCGGATGCTCTAAGTCCACAACCAAACAAGGAACAGGAAATAAAGCGGGTTATCAGTCCTAAGTCCTTCAAACCCTACTTATATAACTATATCTATATAGACGTGATTCTATCAAGAATATAAGTTTAAAAGACTTGGATAAAAGCTTGGTAATTTAAAAGAGACTTTGATACTTTAAAAGAGATTTGAAAACAAAAGATGAAAACCTTTAGCTGGATAAAACAGTTTAACATGAATAAATCTTTTTGCTATACAATTATTAATCACATGTGGTTGATATAATAACTTTATAGTTCAACTTGTATTCCCCCCCCATAAAAGCATTTAAAATCATTTAAAAAGGTTGATTAAGGGGTATGAACTCGCCTGAAGTGGGTGAGTCGGATGAACGGGTGGTATAGGATGCTAAGTGTCAAGTGAGGACTTGAACATACACACGGATCCTATTGAGCATGCAATGATACATTTATGTATCTAATTAGTCATTTAATAACTAATTAAGTAAGTAAAGACACTCAAATACATGAAAACACTCTGTTTCAAGTGCTAGGAGTGCTAAGGGTTACATCTTAAGAGAGTATGGCCTCACATTGGAGTTTACTCCCCATATGGTAGCACCATATGGGTTTACGGTTCTGGGACCATTTCCCCCATGAGTTTACGGCCGTAAACTCATGGTAATGGTTCCATTGGGTGTTTTAAGGTCCTACACCACACAAGGAAGTAAGCTAGACTCGAATCCAAGGCTTAGGAAGTGACTAGGGCTCGAAATGGCCCTTCTTTGGAGTTTACGGTCCTTGGACCACTCCTTGGGAGTTTATGGTCGTAAACACATGTGTTTACGGTCGTAAACCCATGAGTTTACGGCCGTAAACTCATGGTTACCCAACCATTCCGTGTTTTGGTGTTTCTAGCTCATGCATGCAAGGTTCTAGTCCTTTATACAAGCCATAGAAGGTGTTAGGGGCACCTAAACCCCACTTGAAGGTGTTTACGGTCTAAGGAGATCTCCTTGAACCGTAAACACATATGTTCTTGGGGATCTTGATGTTCTTCAAGGGTTTAACATGTATTCTAAGCAAACAACTAGTTAGGAGGAGTGTACTTACTTATGGGAAGCTTGTAGGAGTGTTTAAGGGCCAAGAACACTAGTGTGTGTTCTTGGTGTTTTGAAGAACACTTGAAGATCTAAGAAAAGAGGAGATTTCCATGGATGAAATCGAGTATAAACACTAGATAAAGTGTTATATGAACGAATCAAGGAAGGAAACACTTACATTTTTGGCGGATTTGAAGAAATGTGATATGATACTTGAGAGAGAATTTTGGTGTTCTTGAGTTAGGAAGTGAAAAATGAGCCAAAAATGACTAAGTGTCATATTTATACCCTTTAGAGTTTACGGCCGTAAACTCCATGTTTGGGGCCGTAAACTCCAAACTCTTGGAGTTTTGAGACTTACGGGATGCATGACAACCTCTAAAGTATACTTCCTTTTATTTGTTCGCTTGACGAGTATAAAATAAAAACACCCAACGGATTGAAAATCGGCCAAAAACGTACTAAAATGAATTTGGATTTAATTTGATGTGCTTGACCGCGGAGTTTATACCAATGAAAATTTCGGGTTGTCACATTTAATGACCTTGCAGTAATGTGTCCAACACTTGTAACCCCTGAATATAAGAAAATTGAGCGATATATCTGGGGTTTAGCATCATAAATCAAAGGCATGGTGATCGAATCAAAGCCTACAACCTATGACATCACTAAGAGAATAATCCATCAGCTAACCCTCACAGAGATCCAAGGAACAGTAGTGGTCTCAAAGGCCGAGTCTCCCAAATCTGGAACAAACAAGCTCAAGTTTAATGGGAAGAATCCCAGACAATCATCTGAGAAAAGACAAGAAGTGGCAACCAATTATGTAGCCACGACGGCAGTAACCACTCAACCAAAGTCTGCATGGTGTAATTGGTGCAACCGTCATCACCTAGGTGACTGTTTTGTTTGCACGAATTGCAAGAAGAAGGGGGCATACTGCTAGTTACTACAGGAGCGCAACACCTGCAACAGTCAATCAGCAAACAAATACTGGAACAGGCCATAGTGAAGGAAGAAAGTGTTATGAGTGTGGAGAGGTTGGACACATCAAGAGAGAATGTCGAAAGTTAAGGAGTCAAGGAGGCATAGGGCATGGCAGGGCATTCGTGATCAGAAGCAGAGAAGTTATCCAAGACCCTTCGATCGTATCTGGTACGTTTCTCATTAATAGTGTATATGCTACCATACCCTTCGACTCTGGAGCGGATAGAATTTTTATAACTCCGACGTTTAGAAAATTGTTAAGTCATGAGTCTAGCAAATTAAAAGAAATCTATGAAGTAGAATTCGCTAACGGACAAACCGAGAAAACACATGAAATCCTAGAAAACTGTCTGTTGACTCTTTATAACTACCTTTTTCACGTCAACCTCATGCCAATGCCTATCGGTAGTTTTGATGTCATAATTGGCATGGATTGGTTATCTTCACACCACGCCGAAATTTTATGTTTTGAGAAAGCTATACGACTACCCTTACCAAACGGCGAAGCCCTGATTATCTATGCTGATAAATCTGGGAAGAACCTCAAAGTCATCTCTTGTACCAAGACCCAGAAATATATACATAAGAAATGTAGCGCATTCTTAGCCCACATTGTAGATAAGAAGAGAAAGACAAAAGAAATCAAGGACATACCTCAAGTATGTTATTTCGCTGACATGTTTCCTGAAGATCTACCTGGAATACCTCCCATCCGACAAGTCGAGTTTCAAATCGACTTAATTCCAGGAGCAGCATCAGTAGCGAAATCTCCTTATCGGTTGGCTCCATCCGAAATGCAAGAATTATCTAGCCAACTACAAGAACTTATTGACAAAGGCTTTATCATACCAAGTTTTTCACCTTGGGGAGCACCAATCTTGTTTGTCAAAAAGAAGGACGGCTCATTTCGAATGTGTATTGATTATCGGGAGCTGAATAAGCTAACGATCAAGAATCGTTACCCGCTTCCAAGAATTGATGATCTATTCGATCAATTGCAAGGATCCAGATACTACTCAAATATAGATCTCAGATCAGGATTGTCACAACTGGCGTTTTAGCCAGGAAATTATGTGATCATGTAAACGTCATCTATGATAATATTTGTAACTCTAAGTTGATATCATGCACTATGTTCATTCTATAACAACAAACTTAGTCAAGATCCACAATTGTAGTTCAAAACTGTATACAAAACATTTCAGCAAGTCAATTGGGAGTTGAAAACCCTAAAAATCCCGGTTTAAGTTCTTTATGGAGTAGTATTTTCTTATTTGGGCCTAATGGGCCAATAAGCCTTCAATTCGAATATTTTGGGCCTAGAACCCTATTTGGAGTCTAAATGGAACCAATTCATTAATCTATAACATTTTGGACCATTTGGGCCTAGAATGACTCATTCTATCCCTAATGGGCCTTATTGGGCCATAAATGAATTAATTAGCCCAATGGGCCGAAAAGTAATAATTTGGGCCTTATGATTTCGATCTAAGACAATTAATGGCCCAAACTAGTCAACTCCTTTCTCGTAGCCCAATTCTCGGCCAATGATAAAAAAAATGGTTAATTAACCTAATCCATGACACCTCATTTTTGTTTAGAGGATAACAAAGCTTTTATACAACATCTATCAATACACTCTCATACTTCCATGCAAATATCACTCCTCTTTCTCCCTTCTTCTACTCACGGCCGAGAGCAAGCAAACTCACACACAACTTCAATTTTTCCTTCAAACTCTCTCTAATCTCTCAAGAACATCTTCTCATCTTCCTCAAAATTTCGAGAATTAGTGTTGTTTGAAGAAGGTTTTCACCAACAATCATCATCTATTTGGTAAGTTGTTATCATATTGAAGTCTTTGATTTTCATCCTTAAAGTAAGAACACTCCCTCACAAAGCTTCATTTCGTGATCATGTTTCCTAGAAACATTCAAGTTCGAAGACTTCTTCAAGGAAGCAATCAAGGCCGAAAACACCTTCAAACCTCCTTCATCTCTTCATCAAAACCGATCCAAACCCCAAAGTGAGTTCATACCCCCTTGTTTTTGGTTTTTATATGTTTTTGGGGGAGAATACAAGTGTTTATGTGTAGATCTATGTAGTTATGCATGTTATGTGCAATTTTCTTGGTTTATGTTGTGAATATGTGATAAATCTTGATGAATCTCGAGAACTCTAACAAAAATGGGTGAGATTCATAAACTAAATACTCTAGTCATCATAATACAAAGAATAAAAGGGTTATACATGCATAAGATGTGAAAAACAAAACAAAAATCTTGTATAAGGATTACTCTTGACAAATAAACAAAAGTTGAGACAATAGTGTCACTTTTGGTTTTATAAGGATTAAAAAGGTCATATTTGTATAAAAATGAGTTTTTATAATAATCAAACTTTTCAAAGGGCCAAAAGTGTAAATTTTAACATTATGGGCCTCAATTTGGGCCTTACGGCTATTTGGGCCCAAATTGCAAAAATATCAATTTTTAGGAATTAAACTGCTATTTAATCAAAACTTGAGCTAAAAATGAAATAAACGAAAATAAGGGCTGAAAATGACTCTTATTTCAAAATTGGGCCAAAATGTTAATTTTATGAAAATTGGGCCGAAAATGTCATTTTATTCAAATAAGGGCTGAAAATGTAAATATAGGTATTTTTTGGCCAAATTCGTCAATTACTAAACATTTGGGCCGAGAATATAAATTTTTATAAATTAATGGGCTAAAATGTTATTTTTATTTAAAATGGACCAAAAATGACATTTTATGTAAAAACAAGCCTTTAAATGTTCAATTAGATCTTAAAGGACCTAAAATGATTTTTTTTTAAAATGAGTTCAAATTAGAGAAATTTGAAGTAAAAATATCATTATAACAAAACACTGGACTTTTTATAACATTGTGGATAAATGTTTCGACTAAAAGAACTATACTATAACAAACAAACGAAATACAACAACAGTACGACTATTGGGCCTAGTACTCACTATACATGCTTATTGGGCCTTCGTGATCCATTTGCATGTTTATTGGGCCCAATATAACCATTTACATGTCTATTGGGCCTAAATTACCCTTTTACATGTCTATTTGGTCTTAGTGGCCCATCTACATGCTAATTGGGCTTAGACTATACACTTACTCTTAGAATTTGGAAAACTTAAAAACGTACACGTAGACATTATACATGATGAAAAACGTAACAATCGTGAAAAGTTGAGAATCTAGTGAGACTTGTCGGTTGACACCTTTGAGTGTACGATCGTAGCCTGTAGTTATAACCAGAGTCTCCTGGAGGGAGAGCGGGAGTTTGTGTATAGAAAATATTGATACTTGGTTTTGGAATTTTATGACCACGACACTTTTAATAGCAGAAAATATCGGATTTTCTGGGGAAACACTATTATTCAATTACCTTCTACTTACAACAGAAAGAATACAAAGAAATTTGGACTACATAATTATACATGTTTTTTATTATTGAAATTCACACATGCATCTATACTCGATTTTCACATCATTTTTAAGACTTTTTACAGAAAATATCGGATATTCTGGGCTTTACAAACAATAAAATGACTTTCATTCAAACATGCTTATGAACTCACCAACATTATATATGTTGACCGTTTTCAAAATAACTTGTATTGTCAGGTAACCGTTAAGCAGGGGAACTTTCAAGCGTAGGAATTTATTTTGTGTAATGTCAATCATCGTACAATTAATATTTTGGGAATATGTAATCTAAGACAATGTACTTGATGTGAACAATACCAGTTGTAATATGTAATGTTGGTAATGATTGTGTTATGTTTCATGTATATTCATTGTGATGATATTTCAATTGATAGTCATACGAGCCCTCGGACATTTCCGCCATCTGGTTTGAGGGTGTGACAAGGATACCATCAACTCAGAGTACAAGAAGATGATATTCCAAAAACAGCGTTTAGAACTCGTTATGGTCATTATGAGTTCTTAGTTATGTCTTTTGGATGGACCAACGCCCCAACAGTGTTTATGGATCTCATGAATCGTGTTTGCAAACCATACTTGGATAAATTTGTGATCGTATTTATCGACGATATATTGATATATTCACGAACCAAGGAAGAACATGGTCAACACTTGCAAATAATCTTGGAACTACTGAGAAAAGAAAAGTTGTACGCCAAATTCTCCAAATGTGAGTTTTGGATTAGAGAAGTACAATTTTTAAGTCATGTAGTTAGCTACGAAGGAATTCATGTTGACCCATCCAAAGTTGAAGCAATCAGGAATTGGGAAGCACCAAAGACGCCAACATAAGTGTGTCAATTCCTAGGACTTGCTGGCTATTACCGCAGATTCAAAGAGAATTTCTCCAAAATAGCCAAGCCGCTTACAACACTAACCCAGAAAGATACGAAGTTCAAATGGGAAGACAAACAAGAAGCTTCTTTTCAGAAACTGAAGCAAATGTTGTGTATTGCACCAATCCTATCCCTTCCAGAGGGGATAGAAGATTTCGTCGTATACTGCGACGCATCAAATCAAGGATTGGGATGTGTGTTAATGCAAAGAGGAAAGGTTATCGCCTACGCATCACGACAACTTAAGGTGCATGAGAATAATTACACTACCCATGATCTTGAATTAGGAGCTGTACTTTTTGCACTAAAAATCTTGAGACATTACTTATACGGTACTAAGTGTACTATTTTTACCGAACACAAGAGTCTCCAACACATCTTCGACCAAAAAGATCTTAATATGAGACAACGAAGATGGGTCAAATTGTTGAATGATTACGAATGTGAGATTCGTTATCATCCCGGAAAGGCAAACATTGTAGCAGATGCCTTGAGCCGGAAAGAATATATTAAACCCCGTCGGGTACGAGCATTAACCATAACTATCCATTCTAACTTACCGCACAAATTAGAGAAGCTCAACTTGAGGCTCTAAAAGAAGAAAACATCAAGAACGAAGCTTTGCGAGGAATGGAAAAGCAACTTATACAAAAATATGACGGAACGCGACACTTTATGAACCGAATTTGGACGCCTAAGTTCGGTGGAGTCAGGGACTTGGTCTTAGAAGAGGCCGACAAGTCCAGATATTCCGTGCATCCAGGCTCTGACAAAATGTACTTAGATTTAAAAGTACATTATTGGTGGCCAAACATGAAGGCAGAAATTGCTACTTATGTGAGCAAATGCTTGACTTGTTCTAGAGTAAAGGCAGAACATCAAAAGCCTTCAGGTGTACTTCAACAACCATAAATACTTGAATGGAAATGGGAGCAGATATCAATGGACTTCGTCACTAAGTTACCTAAAACTCCTAGTGGGTTCGATACTATCTGGGTAATAGTCGATAGATTGACTAAGTCCGCCCATTTCTTACCAATTAAGGAGAACGACAAGATGGAGAAGCTGACTAGAGTTTATCTTAAGGAAATTGTCAGATTGCATGGAGTTCCAAATTCTATTATTTCTGACCGAGATAGTAGATTCACTTCACGGTTTTGGCAATCACTACAAAAATCCTTAGGAACACGTCTAGATATGAGTACAACTTACCATCCACAGACTGATGGTCAGAGTGAGAGAACAATTCAGACTTTAGAAGATATGCTCCGAGCCTGTGTAATAGACTTTGGAAATGTGTGGGATACTCATCTACCGTTAATTGAGTTTTCCTACAACAATAGTCATCACACCAGCATCAAGGCTGCACCGTTTGAGGCTCTTTATGGACGAAAATGTCGTTCCCCAATATGTTGGACAGAAGTTGGAGATACGCAGATGGCCAGAGAACGTACAAGCGATACCTTACGTACTGGACCAGAAATAATCCACGAGACAACTGAAAAGATCGTGCAAATTAAGGATCGATTAAAGGCTGCACGTGATCGTCAAAAGAGTTATGCTGACGTAAGACGTAAGACTTTAGAATTCTAAGTTGGAGATAAAGTAATGTTGAAGGTCTCTCCTTGGAAAGGCGTAATCCGATTCGGGAAACGAGGCAAACTAAACCCACGGTATATAGGACCTTTTGAAATTCTAGTAAGAATTGGTCCTGTCGCATACCAACTCAAGTTGCCTCAAGAGCTAAGTAATGTACACAATGTTTTTCACGTATCAAATATCAAAAGATGTCTATCCGATGACACTCTTGTTATACCTCTCGACGAGATACAAGTCAATACGAAACTCAACTTTGTAGAAGAACCTGTAGAGATCATGGATCGAGAAGTCAAACGATTAAAGCAAAGTCGTATTCCCCTAGTGAAAGTTCGATAGAACTCTTTACGAGGACCTGAATTTACTTGGGAACGTGAAGATCAGATGAAAGAAAAATACCCACAACTGTTTGACAAAACCCCATCCATAAGATAAATTTTGGGACAAAATTATTCTAACTGGGGGAGAATGTAACAGCAGTCAAAATAGGTCAATAGACAATCACATGTGATTATACCAATCATGTAATGTGATTTTGTAAACTATTAAGGTCATAAACTTACTATGTAGTTCATGATAAATTCTAACACAAATATGAACTTTCTTTATGATACAACTCAAAGTATACGTCCATACAATTCCAAAAATATAGAGAACGTCTGAATCTGACTTCGCATGAAGAAGTTATGATAAACCGAACACTATAAATATCTATAATAAGAGGAATTTAAAATAGACTTAGAATTAGCTATTTGAGTCTAAAAGACAGTTGTAGTACTCATAAATACCTACGCGTGGATATATAAAGAACGTCAAAAACGGAGTTCGTATGCGAAAGTTACGACCTTCCGAAGATGCAGCTGCCAGAAACCCTAATCCGATTGAACTCACGACATGAGCATAGAAACTCATGACGTGAGGAGTCAAATTTCCACATTTCGGACCTAGAAGGTGTGTGACGATTCTACGAAGGGATAAGCTCTAAGCTCACGACGTGAACAATGATATTTCATGACGTGAGGAGTCATATGGCCACCTTCTGAAGCTAGGGACGCAAATGGTAAGTCTAAGAGGTGAGCAGGCTTGGCTCAGGACATGAATTTTATAATTCATGACGTGAGTGGCCAAAAACCTTCCTATAAATAGCAGGTCCGACTTCAGCTATTCCTACACCTGAACTTCTTCCCTTTCTCTCATTTGCTGAAGCCCTCTTGCATCTCGAGCCCAATGACCTCGTACCGCTGACCGCTTTTGCTTAGATTACATAAAATCACACTATTAGGGTGAGTTTCACGGCCCCACTTTCTAATATTTCTGGGGAAACGCATGCTAAATATTGTATATACGTTACTATTATGTCTATATGATAGTATATTAGTATCAACGTAGATAGTTATAATAATCGGGATATAGTTGTTCTAAATATAATATTTTGAATATATACAACTATTATCAACTTGTTAGCATGTTCTTGTACTAATGTAGATCTTGAGTTATACTTAGGATTCTACGTATATGTTGTGTGCGATATAGTTCCGAAGTTATATTCGGAAGTTCTTAATGTTAAAAAGTATGTTGCTATTATTGGTTTTATGTCAAAACTTAGTATGCTATAGGTTGTTGTTGTTGGTTTTATGACAAGATAAAACTTGGTATGCTATATAGTGTTATTGTTGGTTTTATGTTAAGATAAAACCTGGTTTTTCCTCAAGTTATAGCTGTTGTACTGCCTAAAGTAATATGAACTTAGGAGTAATGTTTAAAGGCATAGTCTAATAACTTAGGGTTTTAGACATGAAAATTCTTTTGTTGTTAGAGCTATAGGAAGCCTTCGGAGTCTACATGAGTAATTGTATTCATCAACTAAGATTGGGGATATTAGCGGAAATCCTGTGAACTGTAACCGTTAATCCCGTGTGAGCGAGGAAGTCGTGTATAATTAGTATACGGGTTGACAACCATAAGCGAGTGACGAACTATCCTTTTATTTGTTATTGTTCCGGCGTCGATGAAGTGTGCGGTTTTGTTTCTCATGGAAATCATGAGTGTATTGTTTCTCATGGAAATCATGAGTGTGTTTTATCAGAGGTATTATGTCTTAGCAGCGGTTACAGGCTCATGGTAGCAAATTGTTAGAAACATTATACTTTGTCGTATACAAGTATTAATGTTAAGTATAAGTTTCCCCCTACTTATATCCTATGTTCAAGGAACGTTTAGGTATAACACTTATTTGATAAGTAGACTATTATACCTAATATATATACTAAATGTTGGAGCGTCAAAATGATACTTTCAAAAACTAAACTTTTGAACTTAGGAAAAGTATTATTTTCATATGGAGTCAAAACCTGTGAACTCACCAACTTTATGTTGACGTATTTTAAAATGCATGTGTTTTCAGGAACTTGAAAAGTTGGTAGGTATTCGAACAGGAGAAGTTTTACTATTACATTTATGTTCATTAAGAAGTATGCCATAGTCGGATATTATGTAATAAAAACTAGGAAAAAAATAATGTAACTTCCAATGATCAATAAAGGTATGTATTTTCTTTAGCATTGTTCAGTGTATGTTATATAACTGTGATACGAAGAATGACGTTACACCACCCGGTGTTTCCGCCGACGGCTGGGGGTGTGACAGTTATGAAGCTAAAACACCCACCACAAGCTAAAATGGAGGTCTAAGTCGTGGAATAGGACCATGGCTGAATAAAGGTGACAACTTTGAGCTCCTAAAGCTCAAGAGTGCCCAGATCTGAAGTCCTTACAACCCCAAGAGTTCAAATATCGAAATGACCTTGGAAATGGCCCAAAAGTGACAATATACAAGCTCAAACGAAGATCTAAGAGAATAGCAGCCAAGGTATAAGCTTTATGCCTCTATCAAGTTAGAAATGAGTCCTAAGCTCTGGATCTTCAGCCTTCCTTCTGCAACTCCAAGTCATTGCTTCCTTCTTCTAGCTTTAAATCACAAAAATGACAAGAAATAGCTCAAGATCACTCAAGGTTGATTAGGGTTTCGAGATTTGGGTTTGGAGGTGATGGAGGCTACGGTGGAGGCCATATATGATGCTTAAATAGGGTGCAAGCCCTAAAGATTAGGGTTTCATCCAGACTGTCCTACTCGTCGAGTCAAGACTTCGGCTCGTCCAGTAGCTCACTTAAAACCCGTGCATAATTTGTCTTCTACTCGACGAGTTAGGGTCACCAACTCGTCGAGTAGACCTTCCAAAATGAATAAATAAATAATTTAAGTGCATGCCAGGAACTAGGCATTAAAATATACCTCTACTTCGAATTTTACAAACGACGGTTTATATGGAATTCTACGGGCAGGTGAAAATGGGGTGTTATAAGTTGGGTGATTGGTTGTCGGTGTGTGGTAAAGATGATGATGTTCATAAACGATATATATATATATATATATATATATATATATATATATATATATATATATATATATATATATATATATATATATATATATATATATATATATAGAGAGAGAGAGAGAGAGAGAGAGAATGGACATGCCACTGGTGATGAAGGATACCACATTTGATATGAACCCGTATAAATTTATGTTCATATGTGAACAGATGTTCATAAATAGATAATACACTAGGTCATGGTTCTAATTTTAGTGGTTGGATAAATTTATTTAGTTTTTTCGATTAATATGGATTTTTGAGATTTTTATGGATTATAAATTTTTTGATATTTTTGTTGATTATAATTGGTGTTTGGTTATTTGTATACCTTACGCTCACAAGTTTTTTTAACCAGGTTTTTGTAAACATGACCTTATGTTCATTTATGAACAAATGTTCATATATAAACCTATATTCAAAAATAAACATTAAATTTCTTGACCATCATACCCTTTAGTAATTAATTTATTCTAACGGTGATGCAAGTAATTTTGTGGTTAGACAATATTTTTTTTATGTGATGAACCAATTTTATATATATATATATATATATATATATATATATATATATATATATATTATTTTGTTTATTACATCTATTGTGTGGCCGTAAACACAATTCTGGACCAATAGATGAATAAAATCAATGGTCATGATCTGAGGGTCTACAATATTACAATAAGGTAACATGTACCATATAATCACATAAATTTCAGCAGAATTGTGTTTTGGTCAATTAACCTACATTAAAAAAGGAAATTTCCGGATTTTAAGGGATAATTAATTTCATTTTTTTAAATCTGAATTTTTTAAATTAATTCAAATTTAATTTTATTATAATTTCTAATACTAACCGATTTTATTTTTTCAGAATGATAGAGAGTCAAACATAAACTAGTAAATATATATTCGATTTCCTTCTTGCAGAATATGGTTCATTCATTATATTTTTTATAATTAACTTGCTTAAAGAATTATACAACATATTACCAATAATAACATTTTCTAAAGAATACGGATTTTATTTTTAAGAATCACTAAGTACATTAATTCGTAAAGAATAAGACTAAACAATTATTACATTCATTCTGAAAAAAAAATTATTAATAATGGTTTAAGAATTACATTTATTCTTAAAGATTAAAACTAAGAATGGTTAAAAAAATAAAAATAAAAACATCAAAATCTAACAAAAACACTAATGTATTCTGAAAGAATATTATTGTTAAGAAACACTTTATATATTCTGACAGAGTACATTCTGCTAGAATACTCTCATTCTCCATGTTTTCTTCTTTTTCCACATCAATGACAGCCTCTTCAAAATCTATATCCACAAAGAAAACATAATCAAGTTTAAAATATTAAAATTTTTAGTATATTCTAAAAGAACAAAACTATAAATTCTAATAGAATGTGTTAGACATTAAAGACTTTTAATTTATTCTAACAGAATGTAATACTCGAGTCACTTGATCAATTATTCCCCGAGTCACTTGATCCAAATAATCGACTTAATCTAATTACAATGATTCTAGGGCCTACATTTTAGCTAACACAGAGGCCAATACGTTGGAAAAAGGTCATATTATTACAAGCAAGAATGTGGGAAATATGACTGTTCAAAGATCACAAAAATTTTATGAACAAAGTAAAAGTGCTAAAAATATAGTTGTAACATCCAATGTTTGAAGGACTATAACTCAGCCAATATGAATCCAATTAAAATGACTTCAGAACCTAACTTGTAGCTAACACAAAGGAGAACATGCAGAAAAAAAAATTCAAATCATTCCAAGCTAGTATGAGAGAGATATGATAGTTCAAAGATTACAAAAAAATTGGCTGAAATATTTGATTCAAGCATTTTAGCAAACAATTGGCGGGCAAAATCGGATGCTCCGATCTTTATACTTCATTTGATGAAACATACAACATATGTAATTAATAAATACATGAATGTGACTAAATTTACAATAAAATAGTGTATACCTTCAAATACTAACAAGTAATTTGAGATTCCATGCCATAAAATCGAGATTCCATTCTAACAGCATTAGAACTTGATCTTTCATTCCGGCAGAATTGTTGTCAGATACACCCATAATGAAAAATTTGTGGTAATTATCTAATCAAGACCACTGATTTGTACATAAAAGTTATACTTTTACTTTTTCAAATTTCTTGTTGGAGCAAAAGCCTGCAAATTTCTTGTTAGAGAGAAAACTGAAAACATAAACAATAAAAAAAAAGTTCTAACTAGACTATAGGGTTAGAAATTATCCCCATAATCTGGTTTCTTTTTTCCTTCATCCCCAAAGTCATGTTTAGGGTTAGAAATCAAGTAGAAGAAAGATTAACTAGTGAAATCGGAAATCAGGTCGTGTTTGGTTGTCGGCTGGAGCCTAATTCAGTGTCGACGGATCAATTTTGTTCTTGATTTTTATTTGTGGAGAGTGAAGAAAAAATAAGAGAACGAATAATCTATAACGAAATTTATAATTACCTGTATAATTTCTTGAAGCCCTTTGATTTCTTGAAGCCCTTTGATTCCTTGAAGAACGAAGAATTTGGTGGTGGTGTGTTGGTGTGTGTGGTGATCGGGTGAAACTGTGAAGCAGCCGACTCTTTGGTTATAAAGAAGAGATGTTAGGTCAACATATATTTATTTTGTTTCCTTAATTGCAAGTGCAAAGAACCAGAAATACCCTTTTTGATTTAATTAATTATTTAATTATTTGCTAATTTGTGATTGGTGCATTTAAGAACACAATAGTTGCTAGAAACATTTGAACATATATATATATATATATATATATATATATATATATATATATATATATATATATATATATATTTATCTTCCTAGGGTTAGGTTATATTGTTTGTAGTAACTATTGTGTGCCAGAATGCAGAGTTCTGGACCACCGGATGGAATAGAATCAAAGGCCATGATCTGAGGGTCTATGATATTAGAATAGGATAACATGTACCATATAATCACACTAATTTCAGCATAAGGGCATTTTAGTCAATTAACCTATATTAAAAAAGGAAATTTTCAGATTTTTTGGTATAATTAATTCTTTTAATTTAAAAAATCTAAATATTTTAAATTAATTCAAATTTAAAAATTCGATTTTATTCTGTCAGAATGATAGAGTGTCAACCATAAACTAGTAAATATATTTTTCGATTTTATTCTGTTAGAATGATAGAATGTCAACCATGAACTAGTAAATATAATTTCGATTTTATTCTGTCAGAATGACATAATGTCATTCATAAACTACTAAATACATTCTGAAAGCATACACAAAACCGATTGTTGAACTAATAATATACCAAATAAATACATTGTATGATTGTGATTCATTGAAAAATAACAACATTCTGAAAAAATAACAAGTGTAATTCCTAAAAAATAACAACATTCTTAATTACATTGTATGAGTGTGATCATTCTTTAATTCATTCTTCAAGCCTTTCCCATCAGGTCTTCAAACCATTCTTCAAGCCATTTCTATCACAAATTTATTGCAAAATATTTTGTAGTGATACACTTGTAACAACTGCACATTAAACATATAAACAATTAACTACAACTCTATCAGAATACAACAATAAATATTCTTACAGAATAAACTATTCTTGCAGAATGGTTTTGAATATTCTATCAGAATTGCTATTTTACACCTGTTTATTGTTTTTTAATTCTAAATCCAAACTGAATGACATTCATACTAACATGAAAACAACCCTTGAGCAAGCTATATTTACAAATTTCAAAAACATATTACAGCCTTATTCTCCAATGGATAAAGAAAAACACCCCTACATGGCGTGTTTATTAACAGGCTATTCACAAATATCATACAAATCAATCATATGCTACTCCATTCACAACATTCTATGTAGAAAAAGAATCAATGAATAATAATAAAGACTTACATGTGCATCAGTAAAAGATATGTCAAGATCTTCCCATTGTCGGATGTAATCGTGGGTTTACTTCAAGTTTTCTCTGCTCCTCTCACAAAAAGGTATAAAAGTCTGCATATTTCTCCAATTCAGGCTTTATTGAGTCAACTTTCTTTTTGTTTCAGATTTACTCATGCCTCAAAGCTCGCGATAATGCTGCTTTATAAAGGCCTCATATTCACATGCTTTGAATAATGTTTCAAGAATGAAACCCCTTATAGAGTGCACTCATTGTCACTCTCATTCGTTGAGGACTTTTCACAAACACTTTAAAGGAAGAATTTTGAAGACCAAATTTTGAAGGTATACCTACAATATACAAGATCAGCAACATAAATAAGTTGACAAACATTTTATTATAAAAGATTTGGAATCGGGTTAACTTTTTTTGGGAAATTACATCAAGCCTAACATGTTCAAGTTAATTATTGAGTACAAGCTAAAGATGCAAGAAAAATTGAACCTGAGAATTAATAGAAACTTGAAAAGCAAGAAAAATGTTTAGGCACTTGAGAAAAGTCCATGAAGTTCCTATGACTGATATAACCCCAAACACTAGAAAAGTCCAGGAAGTTCCTATGGCTTCAGTTAACGATAAGAATGATTGAGCAACGATAAGATTTGAAATCCAGTTTGATGTAGCAACGATTCCACCACAAACACCTCGGAATCTTAATGGGTATATCTCAGAATTGATTATAGTTTTGTTTCTCAAAAGGGTTTTTTGTAGATTTTGAAAAGATTGAATGATTCGTACGAGTTATGGAGTTAAAGATTAGTTAGTTTGACTAAAAAGGTCAATAACAAATATGGTTTTTACCTTATCAATTTGTGAAGCACAGAATCCGCAATCAGAACCCTTTAAGCATCTCATACAGCTCCAGGTAGCAGAAGGTCCGGTGGAAGTGAAAGCCGGGCAGGTGATGTTACCGAAGTGGGAGGACTCCACCATGCTAACAGGCGGCGAATGTGATGTCGTCTCATGAAACACGGCGGAAAGAAGCCCTAACGAGAGCACACAACCGAACCCCTTCCTCTTCAAGATTCGTGTTGAAGCTATCTCTAATCAAACATCCATTGGTGTTCAAACTGAAACGAAAATCTGGAAGATGAAGGCTGACTGAAACGTAAATCTGGAATATTTGTGTTGAAGCTATCTCTAATCAAACATTCTCGTTGGTTGCTAAAGAAGGCCGCGAAAAAGAAAGAGATGTGCTAGGGTTGGAACGGAACAATACGCACGCCTATAAACGAGAACACAAATGACTAGGTCAAATATATTACTTTATTTCCTTAATTGCAAGATTTAAATTAAATAATTTCCTTAATTAAAAGTACAAAATGTCCAAAATACCCTTTAATGATTTATTTAATGAATTATTATTTCTTCAATTCTCATTGGTGCATTTAGGCATACAATACTTGCTAAAAACATTTGAACCTAGCTCTATCTTCCTATTCTAATAAATTAATAGATTTATTGTTCTATTGACAAGTGTCATAATATTAGAACTCCTCATTAATATTATATGTCACCTATCATGCCACTTGTCAACCTTTTAATTAATCATTTTAAATTTCAAATTTTAAATTTCTCACTCTAATTACATTGAATTAATAATTGATTCTCCACTTTACATTTCAAATTTTAAATATTTTCACTTTAATTATATTAAATTAATAACATTAGATTAAAAAACAAAATTAAATTAATACAGATTATAAGATGATATAACTTCACATATTTGTTTAAATCAACGATTATAATTTTATATAGTTAAAAAAAATATCTCTTAAATAATAATTTATTTAAAATAATTGATTAATAATTTTAACTCTTTAATATGAAAATTTAATTAATTTTATAACCGTGGTTTTCACGGGTTTAAACTAAACGTTAGGAGCTTGTAGTGCCAAACAATGCTTTCTGTTCAAAATGAAGTGTTTTGTTAAACGCTAGAAGCTACGAGTTTCGAAACGCTTGTAAACGTTCTGTGCCGAACACACCCTTAATTTTCATCAAGTTTTGAGATTTATATTTTGGTGTTTCTATTTTATGCATGCATGAACGCTATAAAACATTTAGAATATTTTTCGAATAAAAAACTTATTATATTAATATAAACATCAATAGGATATCTAAATTAAAATTAAATTTCCCCATTTAAAAAAGTATTAAAAAGTAAACCCATGGGTTAAATATATAAACAATAACGAGAAATTTCTTTTTAATTATAATTATAACCGTAAGTGGTATTTGTTTTTACTTTTATTATACAATTTTCTTTTTATTATATTAGATCTAGTCTCCTAAAAATCCACAAACGTCATTATAGAAAAGAAATGGCAGAAATTGAAATCACCATATACATTCAATCTTCAAATACAAAAGTCAAAATAAATAAATAATCATTATTTTCATTCAGTCACTTCGTACCAATATACAGAGTTAAGGATTTTAATTCAATCTTGAAATCCAAAAGTCAAAATAAAAAAATAATCATTATTTTCACTCAATCACTTCATACCAATATACAAAATTATGGATTTTCATTCAATCACTTCTTACAAATATGCAAAATTTTCTCCGACAAGCAAAAAAGAGAGAATATAATAAAACCAAAACAAAAACAAAGATGATATGTTTAGGTTTCCTATCTCCGATGTACTAAAACAAATAAGTTATATTCTTACGTAACGTACCAAATTTTCATTGTTAAAATTTTTAATTTTTAAAATAAGATAAAATCTATTTTTCATAAAAGCAATCATCCATAAAATCATTGTTTGAAAAACATAAACCTAAAAATCGGAGTATCATAACAACGTGAAATCTCAAACATGAACGCTGATGGTGAATGTGTACAATCACGTCTTCATCTTCCCACGATCCTCACAAGTAACTGAAACAAAGCATGAAAACATACAATCAACAAGCAAGACCTTACTAGTCTAGCATAAAATCGTGGCATAACAACTATGACATCAGTAATACTATGAGAAAACTCACCTGAAACACATGGTGAAAGATCAACACTCAGTGACTCATTAACACAACTACGCAATCTCCTAACCTGCCAGAGGTCAACCTGATCACTACTCGAAGCCATATGTTTAACTAAAACTCAGACTGGTAAAAGTCAACGATCAACCGTCAAAGTAATGGCCAACCCTGTTGATTGCCGTGTGATGGCCATCACTTGACCATGTCGTGGTATTAATAAACAAAACAGACATAGGACCTTCGTCCACCATGCCGTGGGCAGCCTCCAGAAACCTTTAATACCCTTCCATAGTTTATAAGAATCGAAACTTTAAAGCATAAATAACCCATTCAAAACTCATATCATTTTTAGGTCAAAAAAGGTGAAAAATAGTTATAACTTCATATATGGCTAAAAAGGAGTCTAGAGATTAGATCTAACACCAACATTATTCCTAGGACCTTGGAAAGCGATAAAGTTGCAACCTTTATCTCATTTATTCTTGCATACTCAACCAAAGGAACAAACTATCTAGAAATCTAGGATCTAGAGAAATGAACTACCAAGTCGGGTTCTTTCAAGTCTTACAGAGGCCTAGGAATACAAACTCAACTGGATTTGGCTTGCTAGTTGCCCCTTTCTACACAAAATGCCTTTCCTTATTCCTCAAGTTTCCCTCCACGCTTCACATACAAAGAAACACACAGACACACACAAAATCACTCTAGGGTTTGGTTTTTTACTTCAGGAGAGTGAAGGATAAGAATGGGGAAACTCTAGCCTTTAATATTACTTAAATAGGGCTTAAGGACCGACATCTAGGGTTTTGACGCCATTTGTTACCATGCTGCGACCATCACCTGACTGCACTACCACATAAATGACGTGGCCGCGCCACGATGGGTCCTTAAACTGAGCCTCATTCAATCATAATGTCCAAAACTCAAATCATAAGATAAATAACCTCGTAAAGAATAATGCCTGAAAATGGATGTTACAACTCTACGCCACTTGAATCAGATTTTATCCTCCAAAATCTCTGTGTAGTGTTCATACATCTCCTCCTCGGGTTCCGACGTCCACTAATAACCCTCAATGGTGCGATAAACATGGGGCCAAGTTTTGTAACGCCCAGAGTCTTGAGATATATTTTATTTGCTGATTTGTGGGTTTTGGGGGTTGCCACGTTGTGGTGGAGGAACCACCACGAAGCCGGAAGGGCAATTTGGTCGCAGACTCATCTAAGCCACCACGACGTGGCAGCCGTATGGAGGTCTAAACCCTAAATTCCGGGTCTTACACCCTACTTAAAGGAAGTAGTAGCTACGGTTTCACCTCTTATCATCCTTCACCACCCATAAACCAAAACCCTATCCCTCTTTAAAGCTCTTGACTCATTTGGTGTGTTTTTGTGGCCTTGGAAGGAAGAAGAATGAGCTTTTATGCATAGCGGAAGCAAGATACTCATCTCTACTCCTTGTGAGCATCTTTTGGATCATTTGTGAGTTATGAAGTTTTCATCTTGATGATATTTACCATATAGATCTAGGTTATTTGGTATTTTTTGTTTATAGTTAAGTTTTGGATGGTTTAAAGAATAAAGTTTGCAACTTTATTAATCTCTGGGTCATTTGGTGTCGTTTGTGGCTTGGATCCGAAGTTTTGTTGTATTTTCTAGTCATGCATGAGATTTAGGTCATAATCTCTTATTTTGACCTAATATGGGTTCAATACATGCATTGGATATGCATGTCTATAAAGCACCAACTTTCATGTTGATTTTAGTGTTTGAAACACTTTTAGAAAATATGGAGTTCAGACTTAAAGGAATAAGTGTTTAATTGTTAAGTTCATGTCTTGTGGAACCTAGGGTTTGAGTTTTGACTTATTTGTATGGTCCTAATATGTAAAGTTAGAAATTTTATCCTTATAGATCATGTTTTGAGTTAGATCTGAGCTTTGAAGCTCATGGGGTTGAAGAAAATAGCTTAATCAATTAAGCTGTTTGGAACCCAGTTACCACGACGTGGCGTCAGGTCACCACGCCGTGGCGGCTGGGGTCAGATCGTCTGTTTTATCCTTTAGGGACTACGACGTGGCCAAGGATGGCCATGACGTGGTGAATGAACCTAACCATTGACTTTGACCTCTTACTTATGGTCAACCCCATATTGTTGGAACAAAAGCTAAGGATGTACTTTATATGGTTTTATAGGTGGTTGGTAGCATCTGTGTTCGCATCAGTCGTAGCAGTGACTCTTTCTAATATTCGTGGGTCGAAGGAACCAATGTTGGCCCACTAGATTATATTTGTAGGATGATAGTTGTCTTTGTGACACTTACTATTATGCATGTATGTGCTTGCTGTCTTTGTGACTCGTTCTAATATTATTGTATTTTTAGCTGTAGGGGTGAATGGACCCGATACCGGTTGAAAGATATCGAAGGGGGGTGAAATAGACCCAATACCGGTTGAAAGAGACCGAAGGGGGTGAAATAAACTCAGTACCGGCTGAAAGAGACCGAAGTGGGTGAAATAGACCTAGTATCAGATGAAAGAGACCAAAGAGGGTTAAATAGACCCATATATGTTTTGACTGTTATATATGTATGTATGGGGTATTTTGGAAAACTCACTAAGATTTGTTCTTACGGTTTATGTTAAAAAATTTTCAGGTACTTTCGGTTTCAAAAGGAAGGGCCGGACTTGATCGCACTGCATCCCCTGGAGATTTATTCCGCATTAACTATTTTTTATTTTACTATGACATTTTGAGAATAATTTTAATAAGATTGTCTTTTGGGATAATGAATTAAGGGTTTTGATTATTTAAAAATGAAATTGTACTCGTAAATTTTGGAACATTACAAGTTGGTATTAGAGACTTGGTTTGAGGGATTCGGGCACACTCTCGAATGAGTATGAACTCAAACTAAGGATTTCTAAAATATTTTAAAAGAAAATGATTTTCTAAAAAGGTTTTCTAAGAAAAAAGGGTGCGATGCGTGCAATCAACTAAGCTCAAGTAAATTTTCCAAAATTACCCATACATGTGATAAGCTTATTGTTTTGGTATGAGTATGGAGAATTGCATGCTAGATTAGGCCTAAGGACCTGCTCAGGATTTGCGCGATAGAATGGTAGTAGAGATGCCTTTATATGCCTATTGATTGAGATTTTGGAACTATATTCTAGTATAGATTTCAGATTATTGGATAAAATGGTCTGATTAATGAGGCACTGGTTTATATTACTTGATGCTCGAATGTTGTTTGCTCTGTGCTTTCAGGGACGTCCAATAATATCAGCTACTATTAAGCAAATACGTTAGGTTACATGTTGGGGGATTAGATAATTTTATAAGCTTAGGTTTAACTCTTATGTGTAGCTCTTGTCTGAGTCCAACCGTTGTATTGTGAGACCATGCAGTCGAAGAATTTTCTAGTGCATGTGACATGTAATTGTATTCGTGAAGTAGTTAAGAGGTATTATAGGAAGTCCCTTCTAAAACTGATGGCGGAGAGTTGTGTGAAAGGAACCCTAGGAAGGCGTAGAAAGAATGTTAGAATGTGCTTGTATGAGCATTTTCGAAAGAGAGATTCTAGAAGGAGAATCTAGGAAGATTAGTAATGTTGGTAGAAGTTCCTAGCATTGAAAAAGCAAGTTAGTTGGAGGATGCTCTTTTATGTTTAGTGTCCTGTAGAATGTTACTAGTCGAATGTTGCTTGCTTTGTGCTTTACGGGACCTATGTTGACGTGAGCTAACTATTAAATGAATATGTTAAGTTACATGTTGCAAGGGTTACATAATTCTAAAATGATTGGTTTGGCTCTATTGCATAATTCTTGACTGATTCCAACCATTGAAGGGTTGAGTGTTTTATTTGAATGATAATTTAAGTTTTTTTTTTGCATGTAATTTTATTCAGGAAGTAGTTAGCTGATTTTAGTAGGGGTTTTTCAGCAGGTGATGGCAGGTTGAGCTGGGAATCCTAGGAGAGTCTAGGAAGTGCCTTAGAGCAATTGGTGTGCTATTTAGCAGTGTATATTCGTTTGAGAGCAAGTATATGTGTCTCGATCAGATGATAATTGTCACACCCCAAAACCGGAACGGCGGAAACGTTCGGGGGCGGAGGACGTCATGTACAGTATCACAAAACATCATCCATTGCATTAATAGTAATAATTTTAATACAAGTGTGTTCTGAAGTTTATAAGACACCAAAATGAATAATCAAAATAAAAGATGTGTCTTGAATGTGCTCCATCTTCTCAAAACCTGGCCATTGGTACCTGTCTATTGGCGACATGAGAATACAAGTTATTTTGAAAGTGTAGATCAGCATTAAAGCTGGTGAGTTCATAAGTATTTTAGTGTCATTGTTTGTATAAGTTTGAAGAATGTATCTGTAAATGTTTGATGTAAAAGTTTGTAAGTATTTGATGTAAGTGTTTGAAACCTTCCTAGAAAATCCTATATTTTCTACTAAAGCAGTCTTCTACCAAGACCCAAGTGTTCTCTATGTTTGTTCTTTTGTAAAAGTATGAGTTTTCCCAAAGTATGACTATCATTACCAAAATATAGTTTCTCATTACCGTTTATGTGAGAAGATCACAATGTGAATGAAATGGGAAAAATAAAGATGTACTGTAGTTTTATCTAGTTAACTACTAATGTACTAACTACCTTTAAACTTGTTAGTTAATTAATGTAAAATGTGATATGATTGTAACCATACTCGATTGACCAGTAAAACACGACGTTCGAGACGTCGAAAAGATATGACATTCGTCACCCGCAGACCTGTAGGTCCCACTGTAGCTAGCAGCAAGGTGTAGGAGGGTCAGTCCCATATAGATCTATACACAAATTCACGCTCTCCCTCCAGGAGACTCTGGGTACAAAACGTGACACAACAGTATATGCCGAGCCATGAAGTAGTATCTCACATTAATGTTATAGTATTCTTGTATTTGTATAGTATGTACTAGTGTAGTGTATGTTCTCTCTGTCTAGTATGTAGTATGTTCTGTAGTGTATAGTGTGTAGTATGTGTTGATTCTCATTATAGTATGCTCTATCTGTTTCTCTTTATAGTGAGTATTGTTTCTCGTTATAGTATGTATTGACTCATGTATGAACTGACTCTTTGTATGTTTCGTTGTTCTAGTAATAATATTAGTAACTTCCTAAACTATACCTATTATAGTTTACTAGCAATGTTGTTTGTATGAATGAATATGTTTGTATACCTTTGCTACCCTAAGGTATTGAACTGAATGAAGGACTTTTATATCTATAAACATATACATAATATATAATTAAGATTCAAATGACCTTCGGACAAACAACCGATACCCTAAGTCCACAACCAAACAAGGAACAGGAAGTAAGGCGAGCTATCAGTCCTAAGTCCTTTCAATCCTACTTATATAACTATATCTATATAGATATGCTTTTGACAAAATATAAGTTTAAAAGAGTTTAATAGAAAGTATTTAACATGCAAAAGAGTTTATAAAACGATTTGAAGCAGTTTGTTTGATAACACAATTTGAAATGTAACAAAATCAATATGTTTGATAGTTATTAATCACATGTGATTAATATAATAACTATAATAGTTCAACTTGTATTCCCCCCCCATAAAAGCATTTAAAATCATTTAAAAGATAAGTTAAAGGGTATGAACACACTTGTAGTGAGTGATGCGAATGTAAGATCGGTAAAGGATGCTAAGTGTCAAGTGAAGACTTGAGCACACACGAATCCTATTTAGCATATAATGACACATATATACATCTAATTAGTGTTTATAAGAACTAATCATGAAATGGAACAACCTTAGGGACTAGGAAACACTTGTAATGAAGTGCTAAACCACATAGGGTTGTATATAAGGGGTGTAGGGCCTCATATTGGAGTTTACGGCCCAAATGGTAAGACTCCCATGTGTTCGCGGCCCATGGGTTTACGGCCCTATGAGTTTACGGCCGTAAACTCATGGTATTTTGTACCAAAGGTGTTTTAAAGGTCTTACAATCATAAGGAAGTGTTCTAGTCTCTTGTCTAAGCCTTAGGAAGAAGTTATGGTCCTTATGCCACACTAATTAGGGTTTACGGCCAAGGGAGATTGTCTTGGCCGTAAACACCTTATGTTCTTGGTAAAAGACGTGAATCCAAAACGCTTCGTCTTCTCAAAAGTCGGCAGGAGTACCTGTCTATTGATGCCCTGAGAATACAAGCAGTTTTAAAGAATATCAGCATAAGGCTGGTGAGTTCATAAGCGTTTAGTTCTGGTGAAAGAAATGTTTCTTTTATCCTTTGAAAAGTGTTTACCAAGAAAAACCCATATTTTCTTATGAAAGATGTTTGATTATCCATTTGACATTTGTTTAACAGCCTGTTTATGAAAGGTTAAATTATCCCAGGAAAATCATATATTTTCCTTAAAAGTTGGTGGTTAGTTATCCGTTTCTGTACGAGGTGTACAAGTATCTACCATACTTGTATCGTTAGACGTAGTTTTCTTGAAAACCCTGTTTGTTCTCTGTGAGAGGTATTAGTCTTATTAAAAAAACAGAACTAATGAGTAGGTAGTGAACTAGATCCTAAGGGTATTATCAATACCCTCTACTAATCAAATCGGTTATTACTTTGAGGTTAGTTCACTTGATTCATTATTACCAATGTAAATCTCTGTTATCTAGGTTGCGAGTTTCATAACCATACATTAAACTAGATATGGCACGTACGGTGGCCAGTATCATTTTATAACTCTGTCACCTGTAGACCTGACAGTCCCACTGTAGCTAGCAGCGAGGTGCGGGATAGTCAGTCCCGTATAGATCTATACACAATAGTCACGCTCTCCCTCCAAGAGATTTTGGTTACAAGGGTAGTCCTACACTCACGAATCCGGTGGAGTGTTACCAAGGACGTGTCTCCAATCCTTAAACTAACAAATTTACAAGTAATAATATAGAAAATCTTGTTTATGGTTGGTATGAATCCTTTGTAAAATATCACAATTTATGACAAGATTCATAAGTTCCGTGCTCTAGTTTTGAAAACTGTTTCTACGAGTTGATTTCTAAATCGAGTGGTAAAACGTTTTTCTGTGTTTGAAAGCATACTGAACATGTAATTATTTTAAATAAATTAATATAACTGAGCACAAGTTTCCTTGTACTTTTGCTTGTATTCCCCCACTGAAAACATGAAAACTTGGAAAAAGCGTAGGGGTATGAACTCACCGTTTATCGTACGATCCGACAGCAAAATTAGTTACGAGTGTTGAGTGTCAACCGATGTTTCGTACGCGTGTGGATCCTATTAACATGTGATAACACATATGTATGTTAGAATTAGGGTGTTTCATGACTAAACATGACGGGAAACCACCCTAAAGACTTGGAATTGCTTGTCGGGACCCTATATGATCAATTAAGGGATGTGTACGGCCATTTGAGTGAGTGTGCGGCCAGGGTGTGTGTGCGGTTGCACACAAGAGTGTGCGGCCGTACAGGGTGTGTGTGCGGCCGTACAGGGTGTGTGTGCGGCCGTACACTCCTCATTTGTGCCCGAAATGTCGATTTTGAGGTGTTTTGAGGTGTTCTAGTGCTAATACCAAGTCCAACTAGCAAATGGGGGGCCAAACTCTTCACTTTGGAGAGTTTTAGGGTGTGTGCGGCCACCTTATGATGGTGTGCGGCCGTACACATTCAAAGGTTGAAGAACATGAAGAACACTCTGAGTTTTAAGCTTAGATTCAAGTGTTTTACCACTATAACAAGCTGAATGTTGAAGTGGTTCACGTTTTTGAGGCCTTTAGAGTGTTCTTGGATGTAGTTTTTAGAGAGAGAAAGTAGTGAGAGAAAGCCAAAGGAAAGGAATGAGTGAAGGGGTCTCCTCCTTTATATATGAAGGGGTGTGTGGCAGGAGGGTGGGTGTGCTGCCGCACACCCATGTGTGCGGCTATACACACCTCTCATGAGTGTGTATGGCCTGATTTTTGCTTCAAAACGACGTGTTGGCTCATTCCTAATCTCATTCCCAACTGTACTCAAGCTTAGAACACTTGAATTAACTCTTAAGCGGCGTTAAAAGATGATAAAATCGAGTTTAATATTGCTATAAAGATCGATCGTATAGGATAAAAGTTTCGGGTTGTCACATCATCCCCCCGTTAGATGGAATTTCGTCCTGAAATTCGAATATAGAGTATAAATCATGGATTAGAAAAGAGATGCGGATACTTCAGTTTCATCTGATCTTCGCGTTACCAAGTGAATTCCGGTCCACGCTTGGCATTCCAGCGAACCTTCACTATAGGGATGCGACTTTGCTTCGTTCGTTTGATCTCCCGATCCATGATTTCGATTGGTTCTTCCACAAAGTTTAGATTCTCGTTGATTTCAATCTCATCGAGAGGAATGGTAAGAGTCTCTTTGGATAAGCACTTTTTAAGGTTCGAGACGTGGAAGACGGGATGAATGTTACTAAGCTCTTGAGGTAATCGGAGTTTGTAGGCTATGGGACCGATTCGAGCGAGGATCTCGAATGGTCCTACGTATCTTGGATTTAGCTTTCCACGCTTCCCAAAGTGTATCATGCCTTTCCAGGGCGAGACCTTTAACAGAACGCGATCTCCAACCTGGAATTCCAAGGGTTTTCGTCGTATGTCGGCGTAGCTCTTTTGTCTATCTCGTGAAGCTTTCAATCGTTCTCGGATTTGGACGATCTTTTCTGTGGTTTCGCGAATGATTTATGGACCAGTGAGAGTGCTATCTGGGACTTGTCCCTTGGCTAACTGCGTGTCGCCCACCTCAGCCCAACACAGAGGGGATCTGCACTTGCGGCCATAGAGGGCTTCGAAAGGCGCAGCCTTGATGCTGGTATGGTAGCTGTTGTTGTAGGAGAACTCGACCAAGGGTAAATGGATATCCCATGACTTACCAAAATCGATGACATATGCTCTCAACATGTCTTCCGAGGTTTGTATGGTTCTCTCACTCTGCCCATCAGTTTGAGGATGATAAGCTGTACTCATGTCCAACTTAGTTCCAAGGGCCTTCTGCAGGGACTGCCAGAATCTCGAAGTGAACCTGCTATCTCGATCGGAGATAATGGACACAGGTACACCGTGCAGTCGGACTATCTCTTGGATGTAGATTCGTGTCAGTCTCTCCATTTTGAAGGTTTCTTTGATTGGCAGGAAGTGAGCGGATTTAGTCAGTCGATCGACTATTACCCAAATGGCGTCGTACCCACTCGGAGATTTGGGTAGTTTGGTGATGAAATCCATACTAATCCTCTCCCACTTCCATTCGGGAATTTCTAGCTGTTGGAGTAGACCTGAGGGTTTCTGATATTCGGTCTTTACTTTGGCGCAAGTCAGACACTTGCTCACGAATGTAGCAATCTCCCCTTTCATGTTTGGCCACCAATATAACTTCTTGATATCGAGGTACATCTTGTCCGAACCTGGGTGAACGGAGTATCTGGTCTTGTGAGCTTCGTTCATTACAACCTCTCTGTAACCACCGAACTTTGGGGTCCAGATCCGGTCCACGAAATAATAGACTCCGTCTCCCTTGATCTCTAGGTTCTTTTCCATTCCTCTTAAGGCTTTACCCGGCATGTTCTCTGGTTTTAAGGCTTCCAACTGAGCCTCTCTGATTTGCGCGGATAAGTGGGAATGGATAGTCATAGTCAGTGCCTTCACTCTACGACCTGAGTACTCCTTCCGGCAGAGGGCATCTGCTACCACATTGGCCTTGCCAGGATGGTAGCGGATTTCGCACTCATAATCGCTGAGTAGTTCAACCCATCGCCGTTGTCTCATGTTCAGCTCCTTCTGGTCGAAGATATGCTGCAGGCTTTTATGGTCAGTGAAGATGGTGCACTTGGTTCCGTAGAGATAATGTCTCCATATCTTCAGTGCGAAGACCACTGCTCCCAACTCCAGGTCGTGCGTTGTGTAGTTGACTTCGTGTGTTTTCAGCTGTCTCGAGGCATAAGCAATAACTTTTTTCCATTGCATGAGCACACAGCCTAGGCCCTGATTGGATGCATCACAGTAGACAACGAAGTCCTCCGTCCCTTCGGGTAGAGACAGGACAGGTGCGCTACATAGGGCCCGCTTCAACGTTTGGAACGCATTGTCTTGTTTTTCACTCCAACAAAAGGGTATGCCTTTCTGAGTTAGAGTGGTTAAGGGTTTGGCGATTCAGGAGAAATTCTGGATAAATCTACGATAGTAGCCAGCGAGACCCAAGAATTGACGGATTTCTGTGGGCGTCTTTGGTGCTGACCAGTTCTCTATCGCTTTGATTTTGGAGGAGTCCACGTGTATGCCTTCCTTGCTTACCACGTGACCCAGGAATGTTACTTTACGAATCCAGAATTCGCACTTGGAGAACTTTGCGTAAAGTTTCTCCGTCTTTATGGTTTCCAACACCGATCTGAAGTGTTGTCGATGATCTTCCTCACTTCTGGAATAGACAAGTATATCGTCGATGAACACGATGACGAACTTGTCCAAGAAAGGACGGCACACCCGGTTCATCAGGTCCATGAACACTGCCGGTGCGTTGGTTAGACTGAAGGGCATAACTACGAACTCGTAGTAACCATATCTAGTCCGAAATGTTGTTTTAGGAACATCACCCTCATGGACTCACAGCTGATGGTACCCTGATCTTAAATCTATTTTCGAGAAGTAGCTGGCTCCCTGAAGTTGATCGAAGAGGTCGTCGATTCGAGGAAGAGGGTAACGGTTTTTGACAGTGAGCTTGTTCAGCTCTCGATAGTCGATGCACATCCGAAAGGATCCATCCTTCTTTTTCACGAAAAAGATCGGAGCTTCCTAGGGTGAGGAACTCGGTTTGATGAATCCTTTGTTGAGCCGCTCATTGAGCTGACTTGATAGCTCCTGTATTTCTGCGGGTGCTAGGCGATATGGAGATTTGGCTACGGGAGTAGCTCCGGGGACTAAGTCGATGCGAAACTCGACTTGGCGTTCAGGAGGGATTCCCGGAAGATCTTCGGGAAAGACATCGGGAAAGTTGCAGACTTCGGGGATGCTCTCGAAGTCTTTAACTTCCTGCTTCTCGTTAATGACATGGGCTAGGAATGCATAACACTCCTTTCGCAGGAGTTTCTGAGCTTTGATGCACGAAATGATGCGAAGGTTTGAACTGAGTTTATCACCGTAAATCATGAGAGTTTCATCAAAGGAGAGATTGAGGCAGATACCTTTTTCATAACAAAGGATATCAGCATGATTGGGGCTCAACCAATCCATGCCGATAATGACATTGAAACTCTTTATGGAAACTGGCATAAGATCGATGGGAAATGAATGGTCGTTCAGAGTAAGGGTACAACCCACGAATATGTCATTGGTGCTCTCTTTCTCACCGTTAGCCATCTCGACGGTAAACGTTTCGGTTAATGGTTGTGATTTATGTTTAAGAAAATTCTTGAATGCATGACTAACAAAACTTCTTTCAGCACCAGAATCGAAAAGAATGCATGCATGAGAGTTGTCGAGGAGGAACGTACCTGAAACAACTGTGGGATCAGCGACTGCCTCCTCATGTCCCATCGTCAGTACTCTTCCTGTGTCACCAGCTGTTGTTGCCTTTGGGCAGTTTCTCTTGTAGTGCCCGACTTCTCTGCAATTATAGCAGGCTTGACCGACGCCTGCTCCAGATGTTTGGTTGGTTGGTTGAGCTGGTGCTTTGCAAAATCGAAACGTGTGCCCCTTTTTGCCACAATTAGAACATGACATTTCACGACATGGGCCGGGGTTATGGTGGTAGTTACACTTGTCGCACCGAGGGAGGGTACCAGCATATTTACTGGTAGGTGCTTGCACGGCAGGAGTAGCAATAGGAGTAGTAGCAGCGTGGACTGCTACCCTTTGTTGTTTCTTTGAGGGTTACTGCGAAGACTGGCCCTTTTTCTGTTTTCAGAATTTTCTCTTCTCACCACCTCCTTTAGCCGGTTCAGGAGTGGCTGTTACTTCATCGAGATCAGCTCCATGATCGATCAGAGTCTGCGCCAGACACTTAGCGCTGTCGAAGGTGTTTGGCCTAGCAGTCAAGACATTTCCTTTGGTCGGTTGGGTCAGCCCCCAAATGTATCTTTCAACCTTCTTGCTTTCCGGGGTGACCATCCCCGGGCAGATAAGCGCTAGGTCTTCAAACCTAGAAGTATAGGTAGCAATGTCGGAACCCTTCATCTTTAGGTTCCAGAGTTCGTGCTCCAGTTTTTGGATTTCGCCTCGTGGGCAGTACTCAGCAAGCATGAGCTCTTTCAAGCTCTCCCAACCCATAGCATTTGCTATTGGCAGGGTTAGGGACTTGACCCGCCCATTCCACCAGGTCAGTGCTTTGTTGGCGAAAGTGCAAGCGGCGAATTTCACCTTGTTAGCTTCAGAACAAGAGCAGATTTCGAAGATGGACTCAATTTTCTCGATCCATTGAGTCAGGGCAATGACACCTCCAGTGCCGTCGAAGGATGTGGGTTTTGCGTTCATGAAGTCTTTATAGGAACACTCCTTCTGGTGTCCCTGACCACCTTCATGATTTTGGGGATGCGTACCACCTCCCTGACCACCAGATCCGCCGGGGTTCATCTGTGACATCGCGGCTGCCACAGCAGCAGTAACAACTGCTTGGAACATAACGGGATCGAATTGAGGGGGCGGTGGTGGTGGTGCAGCGTCGTCATTCCTTCTGATGGTTTGTCTTCGAGGAGGCATCTTGTTCTAGAAACACCCAGGAAGAAGAGGATGGTAAGTCCTCTGAATTGAATCAAGAGATATGAAGCAAGGATATATCTCATAATGACTGTTAGAGTGTTCCACTAAGCGATAAACAAGGAAAAGCTACTAATGCAAATAAGTTATCGCTAAAAGGAATGAGTAGCAACACTTGGAATGAATTTCTACGAGGTATTTCCGCTCTGACTAAAATACTTCTATAGTATTTTAAGTTATATGGATGCGGGGTAAGTTTTAGGCATGTTGCAACACCAAAGTCACTCCCAAGCACATGTTGGTCATGTCTCAAATGAATATAGTTGATCAAGCTATATTGACCCTAGACATGATTACATAACTGCCTAGGTTTAACCGCAGTGTTCAACATCCAAAATACTTTTGTTTTGTTCTACTTATGGCACGGTTTCTGGAATACGGGTATACTTGTATACTTCGTTATAAAAATTCTTAAATTTTTGAAAGTATACTTTTAGTTTAGAGCACTTAGGCCCCTTAGTGTTTATATTTGTATACCATGTAAGCTTCGGTATACTTAGTTCACTATAAACAATAGCTCTGATACCAATCTGTCACACCCCAAAACCGATGGCGGAAACGTTCCGGAGCGGAGGACGTCATGCGTAGTATCACAACAGTTGTATCATAGCAAGCATAGTAAACACAACCAAACATTGAATACATACATGAAAAAGATTTACATTGTCTGAATACATGGTTTATACATATCAATATATAGCAAAAGTAAAAGACGTGAATCCAAAACGCTCCGTCTTCTCAAAAGTCGGCAGGAGTACCTGTCTATTGATGCCTTGAGAATACAAGCAATTTTAAAGAATATCAGCATAAGGCTGGTGAGTTCATAAGCGTTTAGTTCTGGTGAAAGAAATGTTTCTTTTATCCTTTGAAAAGTGTTTACCAAGAAAAACCCATATTTTCTTAAGAAAGATGTTTGATTATCCATTTGACATTTGTTTAACAGCCTGTTTATGAAAGGTTGAATTATCCCAGGAAAATCATATATTTTCCTTAAAAGTTGGTGGTTAGTTATCCGTTTCTATACGAGGTGTACAAGTATCTACCATACTTGTATCGTTAGACGTAGTTTTCTTGAAAACCCTGTTTGTTCTCTGTGAGAGGTATTAGTCTTATTACAAAAATAGAACTAATAAGTAGGTAGTGAACTAAATCCTAAGGGTATTATCAATACCCTCTAGTAATCAAATCAGTTATTACTTTGAGGTTAGTTCACTTGATTCATTATTACCAAAGTAAATCTCTGTTATCTAGGTTGTGAGTTTCATAACCATACATTAAACTAGATATGGCACGTACGGTGGCCAGTATCATTTTATGACTTTGTCACCCGTAGACCTGACAGTCCTACTGTAGCTAGCAGCGAGGTGTGGGATAGTCAGTCCCGTATAGATCTATACACAATAGTCACGCTCTCCCTCCAAGAGATTTTGGTTACAAGGGTAGTCCTACACTCACGAATCCGGTGTAGTGTTACCAAGGACGTGTCTCCAATCCTTAAACTAACAAATTTACAAGTAATAATATAGAAAATTTTGTTTATGGTTGGTATGAATCCTTTGTAAAATATCACAATTTATGACAAGATTCATAAGTTCCGTGCTCTAGTTTTGAAAACTGTTTCTACGAGTTGATTTCTAAATCGAGTGGTAAAACGTTTTTCTATATTTGAAAGCATACTGAACATGTAATTATTTTAAATAAATTAATATAACTGAGCACAAGTTTCCTTGTACTTTTGCTTGTATTCCCCCCTGAAAACATGAAAACTCGGAAAAAGCGTAGGGGTATGAACTCACCGTTTATCGTACGATCCGACAGCAAAATTAGTTACGAGTGTTGAGTGTCAACCGATGTTTCGTACGCGTGTGGATCCTATTAACATGTGATAACACATATGTATGTTAGAATTAGGGTGTTTCATGACTAAACATGACGGGAAACCACCCTAAAGACTTGGAATTGCTTGTCGGGACCCTATATGATCAATTAAGGGATGTGTACGGCCATTTGAGTGAGTGTGCGGCCAGGGTGTGTGTGCGGTTGCACACAAGAGTGTGCGGCCGTACAGAGTGTGTGTGCGGCCGTACATAGGAGTGTGCGACCGTACACTCCTCATTTGTGCCCGAAATGTCGATTTTGAGGTGTTTTGAGGTGTTCTAGTGCTAATACCAAGTCCAACTAGCAAATGGGGGGCCAAACTCTTCACTTTGGAGAGTTTTAGGGTGTGTGCGGCCACCTTATGAAGGTGTGCGGCCGTACACATTCAAAGGTTGAAGAACATGAAGAACACTCTGAGTTTTAAGCTTAGATTCAAGTATTTTACCATTATAACAAGCTGAATGTTGAAGTGGTTCACGTTTTTGAGGCCTTTAGAGTGTTCTTGGATGTAGTTTTTAGAGAGAGAAAGTAGTGAGAGAAAGCCAAAGGAAAGGAATGAGTGAAGGGGTCTCCTCCTTTATATATGAGGGGTTGTGTAGCTGGAGGGTGGGTGTGCGGCCGCACACCCATGTGTGCGGCCATACACTCCTCTCATGAGTGTGTATGGCCCGATTTTTGCTTCCAAACGACGTGTTGGCTCATTCCTAATCTCATTCCCAACTGTACTCAAGCTTAGAACACTTAAATTAACTCTTAAGCGGCGTTAAAAGATGATAAAATCGAGTTTAATATTGCTATAAAGATCGATCGTATAGGATAAAAGTTTCGGGTTGTCACAAGATCTAACCAAAAGAAGAGATTTCATGGATGAAATCATGTATATTCACTAGATATTGAAGGATATCAAGAAATCAAGGGAAGAAACACTTACTATCTTGAAGATCTAAGAGAAAATTCGGATGGTACTTGCGAGAGAATGAGTTCTTTGGCTTGAAATGGTAAAAGTGATAAAAAATGACTAAGTGTCATATATATATATATATATATATATATATATATATATATATATATATATATATATATATATATATATATATATATATTATAGATTTTACGGCCGTAAACTCTATTTTATGGCCGTAAACTCCAATTCTTGGAGTTTTATGGCTTAAATGATACTCAATGAACTCTAGAGTATACTTCCTAAAATTACCTCTTGAAGGTACTAGGCTTCGAACACTTAAACAGACTCTAAGCAGTGCTAATAGATAGCAGAAACAAGTCTGACTTTGATTGAATTGAATGGTTGTACTAGATAGAAATTTCGGGTCGTCACATGATCCCCTCGTTAGAGAGAATTTCGTCCCAAAATTAGAGTTTCAGCAAATAAGTAGTTACAATTAACTAAGAGAAAAGATGAGGATATTTCAGTTTCATTTGATCCTCGCGCTCCCAAGTGAATTCAGGTCCTCGCTTGGCGTTCCAGCGGACCTTCACTATCGGGATACGGCTTTGCTTCGTCTGCTTGACCTCCTGGTCCTTGATCTCTACAGGTTCTTCCACGAAGTTGAGGCTCTCGTTGATCTCGATCTCGTCGAGTGGGATTACAAGAGTCTCGTTGGATAGGCACTTTTTCAAGTTCGAGATGTGGAAAGTAGAATGTACGTTACTAAGTTTGCGAGGTAGTTTGAGTTTGTAAGCTACAGGGCCGATTCTAGCGAGAATCTCGAAAGGCCCTACATATCTTGGATTTAGCTTTCCACGCTTTCCGAAGCGTATCAAGCCCTTCCAGGATGAGACTTTCAATAGAACACGGTTGCCCACTTGGAATTCCAATGGTTTCCTTCGCTTGTCTGCGTAGCTTTTCTGTCGGTCTCTAGAGGCTTTCAATCATTCACAAATCTGAACGATCTTCTCTGTCGTTTCTCGAATGATTTCCGGAACTGTGAGAGTGCTGTCTGGAACTCGTCCTTTAGCTAACTGAGTGTCACCCACCTCAGCCCAGCACAGAGGGGATTTGCGCTTACGGCCATAGAGGGCTTCAAATGGAGCAGCCTTTATGCTCGTGTGATAACTATTGTTGTAGGAGAATTGGACAAGGGGTAAATAGTATCCCATGCCTTCCCAAAGTCAATCACGCAGGCTCGCAACATATCTTCCAAAGTCTGAATAGTCCTCTCACTTTGTTCGTCGGTTTGTGGATGGTAGGCTGTACTCATGTCCATCCTAGTTCCTAGAGAACTTTGTAGCGACTGCCAGAACCTCGAAGTGAATCTACTATACCTATCATAGATAATGGATATAGGAACACCATGCAGTTGTACAATCTCTCTGAGGTATGTTCTTGTTTGCCTCTCCATCTTGTCAGTTTCTTTGATAGGTAGGAAGTGTGCGGACTTGGTTAAGCTGTCTACGATCACCCAAATGGTATCGAGACCACCCGTCGTATTGGGCAACTTGGTTATGAAGTCCATTGTGATCCACTCCCACTTCTATTCAGGTATCTCCGGTTGCCGAAGTAAACCTGATGGTTTCTGGTATTCGACCTTAACCTTGGCGCAAGTAAGATATTTACTCATGAAGGTAGCAATCTCTGCATTCATGTTAGGCCACCAGTATAACTTTTTAAGATCCAGATACATCTTATCTGAACTTGGGTGGACGGAATATCGAGTGTGGTTAGCTTCGGTCATGATCAAGTCTCTGAAACCACAGTGTTTCGGTGTCCAGATCCGATCCACGAGATATAAGGCTCCGCCACCCTTGACCACTAAGTTCTTATCCATCCCTCTCAGGGATTCACTCGCCACATTTTTGTTGGATATAGTGTCTAAGTCCATAACTATATTTGGTATGTACTTGACCCGACCCGACATGGTCCAGTTGGGTTGCACTTCACCCGAACAATTTATGGATAATCGTTTGAGAATAGTATAAGTTATGATTTATTAATATATTATAAGTCCTAATATATTAATATAAAATCATATTATTTAATTAGTATTGATCTATAATTAATCTAGAATTAATTTAGAGATCAAAAGTATGACTAATTAAATATGGGCTCTTGTATTTATATAGTGTGGGCTAATGCTTATTTGGAATGGGCTAGGCTTGCATGGAAAGTCCATGGATACTCCATGGAGCTTTAACCCATGGATCTCATGGAAATGAAAAGACATGGGTATTAGGGTTTACATGAATGTAACCCTAATCCACCACATTATATAAAGGAGGCTTTGGTTCTTGAAATCACACGAGTTGTGGTGAGTAAAGTAAGAGGGCCGATTTCAAGAAGGTGATTACTATTCTCTCAAAGTTCCAAGTTTGTGGTGATTTGTGATTTCCATTTGAGGCATCCACACTATTGGTGCTAGGCTCTGAAACTCCAAGCAATCAACTACAACTACAAGGTAAGTAATTCTACTAGCTTGATTTGATTCAAGTTCCCCATGCCATGCTAGATAGGATAAGAACCTTGGAAAAATAATTATTTGCATGTATCATAGTCAAACATAGATCCAAGGTTTCTAGGGTTGCATGTACACCATAGGAGTGTTAGAATGCTCAAAAACCCATAAGTGGTATCAGAGCCTGGTTTGTTTATTTGATACTTGATGCAAAAAAATAAAATAAAAATAAAAATAAAAAAAAAACTTGAAAATCGAAGTTTTGTTCAAAAGCTCGTATCAAAATTTCAAGTTTTGTATATGTACTTACGATTCTTGATCTTTATGTGTTTTAATGGAGTCCATAACTAGTTCTTAAGTTATGGATAACCAAAAGTCACATTTATAAATAACCATTAAAAGCACACATAGGTTACAAAAAATGAAGAGTCTTCATTTTTAATAACCATTAACTCATAAGTTATGAGAAATGAAAAGTTTTGAAAGTTTACAAAACTTGCCCTCAAGTTTTGGAACATGTAAAGTCATATTAAAAACTTTAGTTCCAACCCCTAGAATTTTAAAAGTTAAAATTCAACCCTTATACTTTATAATATTATAAGTTTAATAATATTTATATATGTATAAGATCAAGTCGTCTTACCGCTAGTACGCCTCATTCACGAAGCCGGTCTATAAGCGGGGTATAAGGTTGTTGTCTATAAAATGGCAACTTAATGGGTGTCCACTCTCACCCACCGCTTCCTTGATCGGTGGAGGGTCGTTAGCCGAACGGGTAGGACAAGGACTTATAAATTCTCATTAAAGTATAATGATAATACTAAAGTAACTAAACTTTATTGAATTCCCAATCTTAGTTATTTTAGGAAAATGTGAATAAGGTGCTAATCCATTAAATTACACTTTACACTTTGTTTAAGTCGTTAGTGGAGCGTGTGTGGTTAACCGACACACTAACTTGAACTTAACAAGGTAGGTAAAGGGTGACTTAATGTTTATCATAGTATCGATGGAGCGTGTGTGGTTAACCAGCACATCAATTGAGGGGTAATACATTAAGGGTACCAAGTAATTTGCATGGTTACTTCACACCTTGTTTTGTGATCCTCGGCATCCCAGTCACAAAACTTGAAGGGCACACTCGAGATTGAAACATGCCATTGAAGAAAGTTCAATGAATCTCAAAGAATCTAGGAGTTTCTAAACCAATTAAAACCTAATTAAATATTTCGTTTTTCATGGTGGAAATTGGTTAATCATCATTCACCTACCTTCAAATATCTTATAACTTAGATTACGGCATCCCTCTTCTAAGTTATAAATTATTGTGTTGGGTCCTAGCCTTAATATTACATTTGGGTGTTTTGTTAAGGACTATCTCTATATCTAATCTAATCTATTCCCTCTTCTTTTCAGATGTCTTCCAATAACAATGCTTCTGGCTCAAACCCTACTAGCTCCTTCTCTCTCATGAATCTTTGTGGGAGAGTCATCTTTGATAGGTCCAACTTTACAGAGTGGATCAGAAACATTAGGATGGTCACTCGGTATGAGAACAAAGAATATGTTCTCGACAAGGAGCTGAAGGTACCCGAGACAACTGCTACTCCTGAAGAGCTTGCTGAATATGAGGTACATGAAAGAGATGCTACAAAAAAGGCATGCATCATGATGGCCACCATGACAACCGAGCTCCAAAAGTCCTTTGAGGACTATTATCCATTTGAGATGCACCAGGACTTGATGGACCGCTACCATCAAAGTGCTCGTCAAGAGCGATATGAAATAATCTCCTCCATGATAACAACCCGAATGAAGGATGGTGAACCCATCACGGGCCACATGCAGAAAATGCAAAGGTATGTGGACCGTTTACTGAAGCTGAATGTGAACTTCCTTGAGGAGTTAGCAATAGACATCATTTTCCACTCCTTGTTATCGTGTTATGATCAATTCTGCATGACATATCACATGAACAAGGAAGAAGTCACCCTCAGCAAACTTCAAGGACTCTTGAAGACTGTCGAAAGTGGTCTAAAGGGTAAGTCGGTTGTTACTACTCCTACTCCTACTCCAACTGCGGCCAATGTCTTGGCAATCGGGCATGACAAAGGGAAGAAGAGAAAGAACCCATCTAAGGGTACCAAGGGTAAGACCCTTGAAGGCTCCTCTTCAAGCAAAACCAAGAAAGGTTTTGTCACTCCTTCTGCTAACCCTAATGAGGCTGAATGCTTCTATTGCCATGAAAAGTCGCACTAGAAGCGAAACTGCCCAAAGTACCATCAAGATTTGAAGGATGGGAAAGTAAAACCCAACCATGCAGGTATATACACTATATTGTCTAATAACTCACCTCATTCTAAGTCTTGGGTCCTTGATACGGGTTGTGGTATTCACATATGTTGTGATTTGCAGGGACTAAAAAGAAGTAAGAATGTGGAGCAGGGAAAGATAAACTTGATCATGGGAAACAGGAAAGCTTCACCTGTCACCAAGATAGGAGTTTATTCCTTAGTGCTAAATAGTGAGTTTACATTAGATTTGAATAAATGTTATTATTCGCCAGAAATGGCAAGAAATGTTATTTCCTTTCATGCATTGTATAAACAAGGTTTTACCTTTTATTTTGATAATAATAATGGTAGTATTGATGCTTTCTTTAATAATGTTCTTTATTTTAAAGCATTACCTTGTGATGGCGTGTATGAAACTGTATCTGTTGTAGATAATCTAGGAAATAATGTATTGTGTATTAACTCTTCCACTAGCTTAGATAAAGCATCCTTATGGCATTGTGGTCTTGGACACGTAAGCAAGAAACGCATAGGCCAACTCCAAAAGGATGGAGTCTTGGAGGCATTTGACCTAAAGTCAGATGATAGTAGATATGGATATGTCTACCTAATCAAGCATAAGTCAGAAACCTTTGAGAAATTCAAAGAGTTTAAGCAAGAAGTGGAGAATCAGTTGGGCAGGAACATTAAGATGCTTCGATCCGATCGTGGGGGTGAGTATCTTAGTACTGAGTTCCTTGACCATCTTAAGGAATGTGGGATTGTCTCATAATTGACACCTCCTAGGACACCACAGTTGAATGGTGTAGCTGAGAGGCGCAATCGGACCTTGTTGGACATGGTTCGTTCCATGATGAGTCGAGCTTCGCTACTAATCTAATTTTGGGGGTATGCCTTAGAGACTGCCACCCATATCCTTAATCTAGTCCCTACAAAGAAGGTTGCCAAAACACCTCACGAGGTGTGGACTGGAAAAGTTCCCAATCTAGACCACATCAAGATTTGGGGTTGCTAGGCTTTCGTGAGACGCGAGACTCACGATAAGCTCGAACCCCGAAGCGAAAGTTGTATTTTCATCGGCTACCCACATAAATCCTTTGGTTACATCTTCTACAGACCCAGTGATAATGTGGTCTTTGTAGCAAGAAGAGGATTCTTTCGAGAGAGTGAATTCATGAGCCAAGGAGACAGTGGGAGGCAAATTGACCTTGAGGAAATTCGAGAGTCAAGTGGTGAAGGAACCTCAAACCCTAGCCCTCAACCTGAGGAGGAAACTCTTGTTGAGCCGACTGAAGAATCTATACCTCTGAGGCGTTCCACCAGAGTTAGGAATGCACCTGAGCATTATTATGGTTTTCATATTACTGCAGAAGGTGAGACACTTATTAGTGATAACACACTGGTAAATCTGGATGAGCCTAACAGCTACACGGAAGCCATGGCAGGCCCTGAGGATGCTAAATGGATAGAGGCTATGGATAGCGAGATACAGTCCATGTATGACAATCAAGTTTGGAACTTGGTTGACAATGTACCTGATCGTAAGATAGTTGGGTGCAAATGGATCTTCAAGAAGAAGACCGACATGGATGGTAATGTACACACTTATAAGGCACGACTGGTTGCAAAGGGTTATTCTCAAACTCCGGGAGTTAATTATGATGAGACCTTTTCACCAGTGGCCAAGATTAAATCTATTAGGGTTCTGTTAGCCATTGCTGCATTTCATGATTATGAAATATGGCAAATGGATGTCAAAACCGCTTTCCTTAATGGAAAGTTGGCTGAAGATGTTTACATGGTTCAGCCAGAGGGTTTTGTCAGTACAGAGTACCCCAGTAGAGTGTGTAAGCTCGAAAAATCCATTTATGGATTAAAACAGGCACCTCGCAGATGGAATCTTTGCTTTGATGAGAAAGTCAAAGAATTTGGCTTTTCAAGGAGTGAAGATGAATCTTGTGTCTATATCAAGGCTAGTGGGAGTATAGTCAGCTTTTTGGTACTGTATGTGGATGACATACTACTCATAGGAAATGACATCCCAACCCTGCAGGAAGTAAAGTCCTGGCTTGGGAAGTGTTTTGCTATGAAGGACCTTGGAGAAGCTGCCTATATCCTAGGGATAAGGATTTTGAGAAACAGGAGTAAAAGACTAATTGGACTTAGTCAAAGCACCTATATGGACAAAGTGTTGAAAAGGTTCAACATGCAAAACTCCAGAAAGGAGAGTTACCCATCCACAGTAACGCCAGATTGAGTAAGACACAAATCCCTAGTACTGAGGCTGAGATAGCAGAAATGAGTCGAATACCTTATGCTTCAGCTGTAGGATCGATCATGTATGCTATGACGTGTACTCCTCCTGATGTAGCCTTTGATTTGAGCATGGTTAGCAGGTATCAGGGGAACCCTGGCAAGGCACACTGGACTGCGGTAAATAATATCCTCAAGTACCTACGGAGGACTAAGGACTGGGTCCTTACCCTCGGTGGCAGTGAGGACTTGAGAGTTGTAGGGTATAGTGATGCTAGCTTTCAGACTGACAGGGATAATTTTCGCTCTCAGTCGAGCTGGGTCTTTACTCTAAATGGAGGGGCAATTACTTGGAAAAGTTCCAAGCAGGAGACAGTGGCTGATTCCACTTGTGAATCAGAGTATATAGCAGCAAGCGAGGCAGCAAAGGAGGCTATATGGCTAAAGAACTTCATCGGAGACCTTGGAGTTGTACCAGCTATAGAGGAGCCAATGGAGTTTTTCTGTGACAGCAATAGTGCGGTTGCCTTAGCCAAGGAACCAAGAGATCATGGGAGATCCAGACACATTGACAGAAAATATCACTTCATCAGACATCGAATAAAAGAAGGAATCCTCGTGGCAAAGAGGGTATCATCGGATGAGAACCCAGCAGATCCCCTCACGAAGGGACTGACTCGGGCTAAGCATCTCCAGCATGCTCGGAGCATGGGGCTGAAAGATGATATTAGTTTTAGTAGTTAGATAATCTTGAAATTTGTAAAATGTAATTGACATTTGATGATAAATTAAAGCTGTTATTTATGAGTAAAGTGTTGCTATCTCTTGTCAATCGTTTACTATTATTTCTTTTTGCATGTTTTGACTTCTAGAATAATTATGTTATGGTTTATATCATATTATTCAAACGCTCCACAGTCAGTCATATGTTGGAAGTAGATATGAATCAAGACTGTCATGGGTTGGCTTGTAGAGGTCTAAGATGTTAGACAAAGCGGGGCTACATCACTCATGAGTGCTCATAAGTTCTGAGTATTGGATTCAACCCACGCTCACTTGTATCACTTCATGGAATTTATCTCGAGTGATCGTGAGACGGTAATATCATATAAGTCTTCAAACCTAGAGATACGATTTGTTGCCTATGAGTTGGTTATGCATTGATTGCACGAAAACGCATTGGTAACTCGATGTTATAAACCGTGCTTTTGTGTGTAATTCAATAAGTAGTAGAGCAAACATATGAGTCGAAGTTTTTCTGTTCCTTCTAGGATTAGAAGCGATATCTGGGCCCCTCGATGATTTTGTTTTGACCTATGTACCGGGCCCGGTCAGAACTAAATTGATGTGTTCAGTTAAGTTCTATGTCAAACAAATCGGAAATCGGGAAACAAATGCTGGACAATAAGCAAGACCATGTTCCATGTATTTGTCCGGCTGATATCTAGAACAGAGGATTATATGATCACTTATCTAAAATGGCACTTCATAGTTCAACAGAGTTTAAAGAGCTACGATTGCTGATCGGTTCCTGAAGTCATACTTGCAACTATAGTTATTAGACTTATCCAAGTGGGAGACTCTTGGATATAGTGTCTAAGTCCATAACTATATTTGGTATGTACTTGACCCGACCCGACATGGTCCATTTGGGTTGCACTTCACCCGAACAATTTATGGATAATCGTTTGAGAATAGTATAAGTTATGATTTCTTAATATATTATAAGTCCTAATATATTAATTAAAATCATATTATTTAATTAGTATTGATCTATAATTAATCTAGAATTAATTTAGAGATCAAAGTATGACTAATTAAATATAGGCTCTTGTATTTATATAGTGTGGGCTAATGCTTATTTGGAATGGGCTAGGCTTGCATGGAAAGTCCATGGATACTCCATGGAGCTTTAACCCATGGATCTCATGGAAATGAAAAGACATGTGTATTAGGGTTTACATGAATGTAATCCTAATCCACCACACTATATAAAGGAGGCTTTGGTTCTTGAAATCACACGAGTTGTGGTGAGTAAAGTAAGAGGGCCGATTTCAAGAAGGTGATTACTATTCTCTCAAAGTTCAAAGTTTGTGGTGATTTGTGATTTCCATTTGAGGCATCCACACTATTGGTGCTAGGCTCTAAAACTCCAAGCAATCAACTACAACGACAAGGTAAGTAATTATACTAGCTTGATTTGATTCAAGTTCCCCATTACATGCTAGATAGGATAAGAACCTTGGAAAAATAATTATTTGCATGTATCATAGTCAAACATAGATCCAAGGTTTCTAGGGTTGCATGTACACCATAGGAGTGTTAGAATGCTCAAAAACCCATCAATTTTCAGGTTTCAAAGCTTCGAGCTGAGCTTCCTTTATCTGTGTGGACAAGTGTGAATGGATAGTCATAGTCAATGATTTGACTCTACGACCAGAGTATTCTTTCCGACTTAAGGTGTCAGCTACTACGTTGGCCTTGCCGGGATGATAACGAATTTCACATTCATAATCACTGAGTAGTTCGACCCACCGTCGTTGTCTCATGTTGAGCTCCTTCTGGTCGAATATGTGTTGTAGGCTTTTGTGGTCTGTAATGATAGTGCTTTTTGTATCATAGGTGTAGTGTCTCCAGATCTTCAGAGCAAACACCACTGCTCCTAACTCAAGATCGTGTGTGGTGTAGTTGACCTCGTGTGTCTTCAGTTGTCTTGAGGCATAGGTGATGACCTTACCTCGTTGCATCAGAACACAGTCGAGCCCTTGATTGGACGCATCGCAATAGACTACGAAGTCTTCTATCCCTTCGGGGAGGGACAGTATCGGTGCGGTGCATAAGTCTTGCTTTAGCGTTTGGAACGCTTTCTCTTGCTTCTCTTCCCAGTCAAAGGCCACACCCTTCTGGGTCAATGTTGTAAGAGGTTTCGCAATCCGTGAGAAATTCTGAATGAACCTGCGATAGTAGCCAGCGAGGCCTAGAAATTGACGCATTTCTGTAGGCTTCTTTGGTGCTGACCAGTTTTCAATGGCTTTAATTTTGGAAGGGTCCACGTGTATTCCCTTTTTGCTAAACACGTGCCCTAAGAATTCGACTCTTCGGATCCAAAATTCGCATTTCGAGAACTTCGCATGGAGCTTCTCCGATCGTAGCGTTTCTAAGACCTGTCGAAGATGTTGACTATGCTCCTCCTTACTACGAGAGTAGATAAGTATGTCATCGATGAAGACGATGACAAACTGATCCAAGTAAGGAAGACACACCCTATTCATTAAATCCATGAATACTGCGGGCGCATTGGTCAATCCGAACGGCATCACTACAAACTCGTAGTGTCCATAACGAGTTCGGAAGGCTGTCTTCGGAACATCCTCTCCTAGCACTCGTAATTGGTGATACCCGGATCTCAGGTCTATCTTTGAGAAGAAATTCGCCCCTTGCAGTTGGTCGAACAAATCATCTATGCAGGGCAGATGGTAACGATTCTTGACGGTTAACTTGTTAATTTCTCTGTAGTTGATGCACATACGGAACGATCCGTCTTTCTTCTTGACGAACAAGACCGGTGCTCCCCAGGGTGAGAAGCTTGGCCTACTGAAGCCCTTGCTGAGCAATTCGTTAAGTTGATCAGATAGCTCCTGCATCTCAGCTGGTGCTAGATGATAGGGCGATTTGGCTACGGGGGTAGCCCCTGGAACTAAGTCGATTCTAAACTCGACTTGACGTTGCGGAGGTAATCCGAGGAGTTCTTCTGGAAAGATGTCGGGAAAATCACGTACTACTGGAATGTTCTTAATGTCTTTCGTTTCTTGGCTCACATAGACAACGTGAGCAAGGAATGCGCGACATTCTTTTCACAAGAATTTCTGGGCTTGAATGCTCGAGATGAGGCGAAGGTTGGTGCCGGGTTTGTCGCCGTAGATTACTAGGGTTTCGCTAGACGACAGACTAAGGCGAACAACCTTTTCGTAACACATGATGTCGGCACGATGAGAACTCAACCAATCCATGCCGATTATGACGTCGAAACTTTTAATTGAGACCGACATGAGGTCGATTGGAAATGAATGGCTATCTAGTGTTAGTGAACAACCTATGTATATGCAGCTAGTACTCTCTATCTTTCCGTTAGCCATTTCTACTGTAAACGATTCTTTAAGTGCATGCAATTTATTCTTAAGTAAGTGAGCAAATTTCTGGTTCACGAAACTCCTCTCCGCTCCACTATCAAACAAAATGCGTGTATAAGAGTTATCGAGGAGAAACGTACCAGTGACCACTGTGGGGTCGGCAACTGCTTCCTCGTGGCCTATAGCCAAAACTCTTCCCACTCCGCCGGCATTCCCTGCCTTCGGGCATTTCCTCTTGTAGTGGCCCACCTCGCCACAACCATAGCAAGCCTTGCCCACACCAGCGCCGGGGACTTGGGTGATTGGCTTTGTCGGAGCCTTGCAGAATCGGGCAGTGTGACCCTTCCTATTGCAGTTAGAGCACTGTATTTCACGGCAGGGTCCGTTATGGTGGAAGCTGCATTTGTTGCACTTCTGTAAGTTTCCCACGTACTGATTTACCGGTGCAGCAGCGGCAGGTGCTATCGCAACGTGAACAGCTACGACCTGCTGCTTTTTGGCAGCCTTCTTCTTCTTCTTGTCATCCCAGAATTTCCGCTTGTTGTCGGCGGCTTTGGAGGGTTCTGAGATGGCTAGGGTTGTTGTTGCTGATGGGGTACGGACCCCATGGTCAATGAGCCTCTGTGCCAATCGCTTGGCACTATCGAAGGTAGTGGGGTTGGAAGCTAAGACGTTCCCCTGAAATGGAGGCACCAGCCCCCATATGTACCTCTCCAGCTTCTTGGCCTCAGAAGGGACCATTCTCGGACATAGCGCTACCAGATCGCTGAATCTGGCAGTGTACGAGACTATGTCGGAGCCCTTCATGGTTAGGCTCTAGCGCTCCTGCTCTAACTTCTGTACTTCGCCCCTCGAGCAGTACTCCTCGATCATCAGCTCCTTAAGAGCTTCCCAGCCGATGGCATTTGCCACTATAAGGGATAGTGATTTGACTTGGCTATTCCACCATGTTAGAGCTCGGTCCGCGAAGGTGCAAGCGGCAAATTTTACCTTGCTCCCTTCCGGACAGGAGCAGATCTCAAAGATCGACTCCGTCCTCTCGAACCATTGCGAGAGGGCAATGATTCCACCATTTCCAATGAAGGACATGGGTTTGCAGCTGGTGAAATCCTTGTATGAGCACTCCCTAGAGCGCACATGAGTTTCAACTGGGGTTGGAGGCACATTAGTCCCACTCCGGCTAGTACCAGTTGAATTGAATTGTGCTAGAGCTGCAGTAACAGCCGTATTCACAGCAGCTTGGATGGCTGCTGGGTTGTATTGAGGAGGAGGAGTTGGAATTGGAGTGATTGGAGTAGTGCGTCTCGCTGATCGACGTGGAGGCATCTTGAAACTATAAGATCACAAAGATGAAGATGTTGATAAGAATTTAATAGGGAGAATGATGAGAGTTACTCATGGACTAACTCTCCATAGCCCAGCAACACAGATGAAAGCATGATTGAATACTTAATTTCTAATAGATTAGATATCTGTCAATAGTACTGGTATTACAGATGCAATTAGTTCGGGAAAAACGACCTATGAGAAGGTCTTACATCAAACCAAGATGATAAAATTTGACAGAATTAAGACCTAACTATCAAAAGTTCAAGATCTTAACATAGACAGGAAAACTAAAACTAGAGCTCTTACATAGTCCTAATTTATATCCAAAAGAGAAAGTTGAGTAGACTCTATCTGCGACGAGAACCACTAGAGTGAGTTCTTGTTCCGGACAGACGGCGCTCCATGTCCCTCACGCACCTTTCAGACATAGCCTGACGAGCTCGAAGTTCCCTGACTTCGGCTTGGGTTTCAGTAAGTTCTCTCTGTAGAGCCGCATGCTGACTCTGAGTTCTCGCCTGAGCAGACCCCAGATGACGAATGCGTACGATATTGACTCCCGCATTAGCATCAACCTCCATGATTTGGTTGATAGCCGCTCTACCCTGCTCATCAGTACGAGCAACCCTGCGGACTAGAATAGGCAAGATTCTGTCCGCTGAGCCTCCCTCGCTCAAGTCATAGAAGCTTCGATCTCCGTTGTAGGGTAAAGGCTGACCCTGCTCGTGGCTCCATCTGTTCAAGTTTGCTGCCCACAGAGGTGTGGGACCTTGAAATGCTGGACGAGGGTTAGGATTTGGGATTTGAGCCACTGGGGGTAGGTTGTTGACTTTCGGCTCGGAGTCAGAATCCTCCGGGAAGTTTTCAGCAAGGTTATCATCTAGTGGAATTGCAAGTTGCTCTTCAGGCTCAACATTGAGCCATCCTCCGTTGCCTTGGTTGGGAAAGTACGGGTCTCTGGGAAGATGGAATCCAGCCATGATATCTAAGCGAGAAAAGGGGTAAGAGAAATAATTAATAGACGAACTAATTAAGGTAATCATAAGATGATCCTTACTAGTTACTCCAATATTTGCGTAGTGCATACCAGTCATATGTAACCAAAACAGGATAGACCTTCGAATAAGTGACCGTAACTCTAAGTCCACAACCAAACAAGGAACAGGAAGTAAAGCAAAGGTCACAGATTCTAAGTCTATAACACCCTAGTTACATGTAACCTTAGCGTATCCACTCCGCAACTATTGACATACTAATAAAGACCTTTTTAGTTTGCACATAAGTAATTATAGTAACACCAAATACTCCTATAGTATTTTAAGTTTATGTTCTGTTCTAATGTTTTCATTGTAGTAGTGTTGGTAAGTTTTTAGACTTGCTGCAACATCACAAACAATCCTGGACACATGCTAATCACTTCTCAGAAAATATAGTTGATCAGGCTATATCACTCCCAGATCTGATTATACGTCCCCAAGACTACTCGCATTATCCAACAATCGTAATACTTTTGTTCTGTCCTAGTGACACTGATTTTAGTATGAATGCAGGTATGTATACTTTGGTTAAATATTTTATTATTTAAAAGTATAAACTCTTGGTCAGAGTATTTTAATCCTGTTGTGTTTATAGTTGTATATCTTTTATGGGTTGATATACTCAATTCACTATAAACAATGCTCTGATACCAATCTCTCACACCCCAAAACCGGAATGGCGGAAACGTTCAGGGGCGGAGGACGTCATGTACAGTATCACAACAATGTATAATAGTAAACAAGCAACAACATCATCTATTGCATTAATAGTAATAATTTTAATACAAGTGTGTTCTGAAGTTTATAAGACACCATAATGAATAATCAAAATAAAAGATGAGTCTTGAATGTGCTCCATCTTCTCAAAACCGGGCCATCGGTACCTATCTATTGGCGACCTGAGAATACAAGTTATTTTGAAAGCGTAGATCAGCATTAAAGCTGGTGAGTTCATAAGTATTTTAGTGTCATTGTTTGTATAAGTTTGAAGAATGTATGTGTAAATGTTTGATGTAGAAGTTTGTAAGTATTTGATGTAAATGTTTGAAACCTTCCTAGAAAATCCTATATTTTCTACTAAAGCAGTCTTCTACCAAGACCTAACTGTTCTCTATGTTTGTTCATTTGTAAAAGTATGAGTTTTCCCAAAGTATGACTATCATTACCAAAATATAGTTTCTCATTACAGTTTATGTGAGAAGATCACAATGTGAATGAAATGGGAAAAATAAAGATGTACTGTAGTTTTATCTAGTTAACTACTAATGTACTAACTACCTTTAAACTTGTTAGTTAATTAAGGTAAAATGTGATATGATTGTAACCATACTAGATTAACCAGTAAACCACGACGTTCGAGACGTCGAAAAGATATGACATTCGTCACCCGCAGACCTGCAGGTCCCACTGTAGCTAGCAGCAAGGTGTAGGAGGGTCAGTCCCGTATAGATCTATACACAAATTCACGCTCTCCCTCTAGGAGACTCTGGGTACAAAACGTGACACAACAGTATATGCCGAGCCATGAAGTAGTATCTCACATTAATGTTATAGTATTCTTGTATTTGTATAGTATGTACTAGTGTAGTGTATGTTCTCTCTGTTTAGTATGTAGTATGTTCTGTAGTGTATAGTGTGTAGTATGTGTTAATTCTCATTATAGTATGCTCTATCTATTTCTCTTTATAGTCAGTATTGTTTCTCGTTATAGTATGTATTGACTCATGTATGAACTGACTCTTTGTATGTTTCGTTGTTCTAGTAATAGTATTAGTAACTTCCTAAACTATACCTATTATAGTTTACTAGCAATGTTGTTTGTATGAATGAATATGTTTGTATACCTTTGATACCCTAAGGTATTGAACTGAATGAAGGACTTTTATATCTATACACATATACATAATATATAATTAATATTCAAACGACCTTCGGACAAACAACCAATACCCTAAGTCCACAACCAAACAAGGAACAGGAAGTAAGGCGAGTTATCAGTCCTAAGTCCCTTCAATCCTACTTATATAACTATATCTGTATAGATATGCTTTTGACAAAATATAAGTTTAAAAGAGTTTAATAGAAAGTATTTAACATGTAAAAGAGTTTATAAAACGATTTGAAGCAGTTTGTTTGATAACACAGTTTGAAATGTAACAAAATCCATATGTTTGATAGTTATTAATCACATGTGATTGATATAATATCTATATTTGTTCAATTTGTATTCCCCCCCATAAAAGCATTTAAAATCATTTAAAAGATAAGTTAAGGGGTATGAACTCACCTGTAGTGAGTGATGCAAATGTAAGATCTGTAAAGGATGCTAAGTGTCAAGTGAAGACTTGAGCACACACGAATCCTATTTAGCATATAATGACACATATATGCATCTAATTAGTGTTTATAACAACTAATCATGAAATGGAACAACCTTAGGGACTAGGAAACACGTGTAATGAAGTGTTAAACAACATATGGTTGTATATAAGGGGTGCAGGGCCTCATATTGGAGTTTACGGCCCAAATGGTAAGACTCGCATGAGTTCACAGCCCATGGGTTTACGACCCAATGAGTTTACGGCCGTAAAATCATGGTATTTTGTACCAAAGGTGTTTTAAAGGTCTTACAATCATAAGGATGTGTTCTAGTCTCTTGTCTAAGCCTTAAGAAGAAGTTATGGTCCTTATGCCACACTAATTAGGGTTTACGGAAAAAGGAGATTGTCTTGGTCGTAAACACCTTTTGTTCTTAAATTTTGGATGATTTCAAGTAGCATAACTAGTAAGTACTACACATAGGAAGGCACTCAAGAGTTTAGAAGCCTTTAGGGTGGATTTATGGCTCAAATGCACCTCTAACTAGGGTTTACAGCCAATGGAGATGCTCTTGGCCATAAAACCTCATGTTCTTGGGAAAAGCTTGATTTCAAGGAGTAATTCAAGGGTCTTTACAAGGTAGTAAGTATATAAGAGGATACTTACAATGTAGAAGCTTGAAAGGGTACTTTTCGGCCCAAAGAACAAGAGTGTTCTTGAAGAAACGAAGAACACTTGAAGATCTAACCAAAAGACGAGATTTCATGGATGAAATCATGTATATTCACTAGATATTGAAGGATATCAACAAATCAAGGGAAGAAACACTTACTATCTTGAAGATCTAAGAGAAAATTCTGATGGTACTTGAGAGAGAATGAGTTCTTTGGCTTGAAATGGTAAAAGTGATAAAAAAATGACTAAGTGTCATATATATACTATAGAGTTTACGGCCGTAAACTCTATTTTATGGCCGTAAACTCCAATTCTTGGAGTTTTATGGCTTAAATGATACTCAATGAACTCTATAGTATACTTCCTAAAATTACCTCTTGAAGGTACTAGGCTTCGAACATTCAAACAGACTCTAAACAGTGCTAATAGATAGTAGAAACAAGTCTGACTTTGATTTAATTTAATGGTTGTACAAGACAGAAATTTCGGGTTGTCACAATAATGGACATGAGTAGTTACTTAGAGGGTTCGAAACGATTCTTGAGGAAAGTACAATAGGTGTGGAATGTAGTATTGGTACCGTACTACTGAAAGCACATGAATAGTACTCGAATCGAGGAAAACTTTATGGGATTCTAAAGAGCTAATTGAGCGTAGAATGTATGGTTTGGAACCATGATTCATTGCAATTTGTTTCCATATTATTCGGTTTGTCGATTATGGAGATTGTGTAGAAGAGATTAATCGAGTGTATGAAAGAAATCAGAGTAAAACAACATAATCAGAACACCAGAAGTAAATAAGATCTTGTACAGAGAGTGTTTAGACAGAATTACAGCAAAAGTTCTATCTAACTCTGAGTACAACTCCTATTTATAGGAGAATAAGAAAGTATACAAAAAGTACTAAGGGCTAGACATCAAGACTTCGAAACTATTATGCCTTACTAAATAGATACGATAACTTTCGAAATTAACTGACTCAAAAGACTTCGACACATTACAACATATCTGATCCTAACATTCTCCTCCTTTGTAATCAGGGTCGAACTTAGTTTGTAAGAATTTGAGCAGCCATATGCATCAATCTTCGAACCTCTATATAACAACTCATAACCTTCTTCAGCTCAGCCTTATCTCCTTCGTTGTTTTTCTTGCAATTATTCATATGAACAAAAAAGCTCGTATATTGAGCAGTTGTATACCGTTCCACTTCTGAAGTTTAGAAAAAGAACCTCTTGGTTTTTCCTTTCTTGTATTTTCCCGAGAAAACCAATCCCATAAGCTTTAAACAAATTTCCCCATCAGCAAACTTCTTCAATTCATATTGACTCTTCACAACTTCAGGAGCAAATTTTACTTCTTTTCTCAATGCAGTGCACAACTCAATATCAGTTAAGGCTAGACAATCATAGTAATTATCTATAAAGATTTTGATGTGACCAAGACCAAGTCTCAAAATCTATTTTCCTGTTCCTTGATGTTTCGAAGCGTCCATATCTTTGAGAATCATAGCAACTTGAACAAGATCATTCAAGTTCATCAATGGAAAATCAGCAACTGAAAAATCACAGACCACATTCTTTGCCCTTACAACATGATATCGGAAATTCTGAATCATGTTCTCAAACAATACATCCTTGGTCACACTTATCACACAAACAATCTTTATAAGGGCCCAAAATTCTTCCTGATTCTTTCCCACCACAGCATGAAACCTCATCTTAATATGAAGAAATTCCTCTTCATCTTTGAATTTCTCAATAATTTTGTATTGAGCTGTGATGAACATCATTTCATTGATTGGGAAATCAAGTTGATTCATCTCAGTGTTCTCTATTGCATAACTCTTCCTTAGCTTCTTCTTGAATGCATACATTTCATTGTATGACACTCTTGCTTCAATATTATCATAACTATGCAATTTCGTTGGATCACCTTTGTTCATTGTAGGTGGATCATTTGCACTAAGCCTCATAATACTTTGTATCTGTCTTTTCTTTTCCATTTCTGCTTCAGTTTCTTCCCTCTTCTCTTCCTTGGACTTTTCTATCACAACCCCTTTTCCTTTCCCTTTCTCTGCTTCATTTTGTTTGGGTTTCGAAGAACTCCCTCCACCAGTAGAATCAACTACTATGCCTTTTGCGATTGGCCTTGTAGTAACTGTAGTTGCCATTACTGGTTCAGCCTTCAAAAATATAGGTTTTGCTTTAGGAATGTGAGTCTTGAAAACTTTACCCACAACCTTTGTTTCTTCATTCGTTTTCTCAGAAACATTTGCTCCTTTAGCAACCCCTTCCTTTTCTCCCCCTTGCACCCTTGTGATAACAGGTGGGGCATTCGTTGGTAAGATAGTGACAAATTGAGACAATGGAGCAAGCATTTTTTGAATTGCAGCCTCGAAGTAACGAAACTTCTGATCGACAAACCCAGGAGTGAAGATTGAGGATGAGCCAGACTTCAAAACAAGTCCCTTCAATTCTTCAAGCAGAGTGTTAAGTTTTCCAAAACTTGTAACAACAGCAGTTACTTTCTCATCAAACTTGTGATCAAGAGATTGATGGGTTTTAACAAACGAAGTAATACCATCTACTATAATATCAACTTTCTCAAGAAGAGAAGAATACTTGTTATCCAACTCACGGATCTCTAAAGACACACTCACTTTCATTTCTTCAAGCTTTTGATTCACATTTTCACGAACAGTTTTTACATCTTGCACAAAAAGAACATGACGTTCCTTGGTAATACGTTGCAAGTCCTTGAGATCATTATTAAAAGTTGAAGACGAAGACTTTACTCGTAACTCATTATTTTTATCCATGACATCAAGCTTGTCTTGAATTTGAGACTCCGATTCGTTAATCATCACATTTAATTTATTCATAAGACGAAGCTCTTGTGCTTTGATCATCACATCAACTTCAATCCCAGAAACAAAATTTCTACCCCATGCATCTGCTTGTGATTGCAACAAAGAATTAAGCTTCCTGTTGAGAATCTTGAATTGTTTTCCCGACAGAAGCATATGATCCGGAATGTTTTCTTCTTCTGGATCAAATTGCAATTCAGCAAATGATCCTCCAAACCCTCCATCATCAGTATCATCATCATTAATAGGTTTAGGTGGGTCAGTAGATTGGGACGAAAAGTGAGAAGTAATGGGTTGATTTATGACCATATCAAAAGTAGGAGAATGAGTGGTTGTGGAAATAGTGGTGATAATTGGTGGTAACAAAGTAGTGGTTTGAGTAGTGGAAGGTTCAAGAATACATTGAGTAGCAACTGGATGTTCATTGTTCGAGACTCCTTCACCCATGTTGACATTCACATCTGTATCAGATACGTGTGTGGAAATGCCCGAGGTTCGAACCTCCTCATAAAATGAATCAGTTAAAGAAACCTCGGGTAGTGTAACCGAAGTCTGCATAGGAGTCGATACTTGTGTTGATTCACCAAAAATAGTAGATGTGTCCACTATCGAAGTTTCCACAGAGCTACTTAAAATTCCTGTCATTTTGAAAGTTGACTTGACAGGTGATTTCTATTGAGGTGAAAGATTACCTATTGGAGAATCAGGAACAATTTCGTCTTCTTTATCTTCCTGACGGATCAACTTTCGCTTCTTTGGCTTCTTAGTCTTTTTTGAAATATGCTTTGCAACATCCTCAGCCCTGCGCTTCTTCGATGATGGTGACACTTGCATAGGAACTTCACGAAGAACAACGCCTTTCCGAGTGACATGGGGCTTACGAACCACGATGGTGAGAAACTAGATGACCTCTCAGGAGATTTTCTGGATCTATGAGACATCTTTTTGAGACGCTTTAACACACCGGACTTTGTGGGAATAAGCTACATGGTAGGATCAGGTTGTGCAGTCTCCTGAGTTTTTACAGATTTCTTCGAAACTTTCACTACCTCTGCAAGCTTTTTCTTTGGTGACTTAAAGACAGTTATCTCTTGAACATTTTTCTCAGAAGTTGATACATCAACAATCCTTGACTTCCGAGATTTGTTCGAAGAGCCTTCATCATGTTTTGTCAACAAAATACCAATTCCATCATTTGTGTGGATTGTAAGTAAATAAGCCTCCAACACAGGATTCGAAGGTCAACCTTCTTGAGCATCCTATCAGGAATCCTAGAAACTGTTGGAAAAATACGCATATCATCTTCAATCGTTTTGGGATAATGATACTTCAAGAATTCGGCTTTAGGCTCATCAGCAGGCACCAAAATACTTTCCTTTTCATAGGCATATTGAAGAATTAGACTCCAATACCTTGCACATGAAATCCCATCGACTGCATTCATGTTGTCAATGCTCTTCAAGAATTCTTTCCACATCTGAGTTGCTTAGTCAACAGGTATATCATAGTAAATACCTGCGACCATAACATACACCTCCATACACCCTTTATCTAAACTAACAGTTCGACCTGTGAGACATCGAAGGTAAATCCGAAAATGAAAATTCCACAAACTTGGAAGACCAGACTTCTTGAATTCATTGATCTTTAAGAGAGTAGGTTGATAACCCATCTCATTGAACATATGTAACACCTGTTCATTAGTGACTTTGTAGAGAGGTGGAGAATTAGGGATTTGAAGAATCTTGAAAAATAACTTCTTGGTAAGAGGAAGCTTCTTCTCATTGATTAAATTGAAAGTCACAGTATCCATCGTCTTGCTGTAGGATGCAGTAGAACCCGCCATTGATATCCAGGACATAGATATTGCAAATGCACTGAACATCACAGTCGATAAAACGAATTGTTTTAAAGCCACAATTAGCATCTTGAGTTCTTCAGGGTACACTGTAACATCACCATCCACTTGATAATTGTTACTTTGGATCTTCATGATGGGTTGTTGAGAAGATGCATCGTCAGTTGTGTTTGATTGAAGAGCGGCCATGATTAGGGTTTGTTTGAGAATGATGAAGACTCAAGAGAGAAAGAGAGCACAAATCGTTTGGAGAATTTATACTACGCGTAAACTTGGAATGATGACCCAATTGCCCCTTATATATGTATCCCCTTTTTGAATTTCAAACGGTTATCATTAATGATCGTGACACGTGGCCCTTGAAAATTGCACCAGTAGCCATCATATACTCCATGTCAAAAAAAGTATAGGACAGGATCTCCAAGAAATAGGCACAGTAACCAAACCGTCACATCAAAAGTCTCTTCGTGAGTACTTGTGGATAAGGACAAAACCTTCGGAATAGAGGTTGGGCTCTTTCGTTTATGGGTTTGAAAAGGAAGTTATGTACCAGACTTTTGAAATCATCAGCCTGAGTTGGTAATACTCAAAACCTTAAGGATTTCGTGAGTGCAGTGTGCCAATGAAATAAGATAAGAAGCAATAATAAAAAAAAAATTTGGATCTGTGATGTCGAAAATAAAATTTCAACATAAAAGTAGTTAAATCCCGGACAAAGATTGCTTCATTAATTATCAAGAGAGATAATCAATAGCTTGTGTGGTTTCCCGTGAATTACAATCAAATACTTATTGAGAAGTATCGAAGGGCTTCTTTTTATTAAGACTTTCATGGTGGCTGAACGTTTCGTTACAATGCATACTCAACAAAAGTATGACAAGTTGTAAACGAAACTACCTGTTTGACCAGTGTAGTCAATGACAAGTAAGCTTTGAGAAATTTATTAAGTAACGAAGGATAAGAAAGATACTCAGACGAAAATCATATTCTTGAAACCAAAATGAAGCCTAAATCTTGTTGGGAAACAAATATCGTGGGTTTCAAACATTTGATCAACATGACTATCCAAGAAAAGAATATGATTTTGAGTATCAAATTTTGGTACTGAAACAAAGGTTTTGTAAGTTCTGGAACACAGTTCCCCGTCAATTCCTTTAAGTGGTTCAACATTTAGGGTTTCACTTCCATCACGGTCTCATGATGTTAGATCATAAACACAGAATTTTGATATGTCTAGATCCTGATTGGTTGTACCAGAAATCTCTCGGACATATGTCATTGTGTGTGTAAGTGTAAGAACTTTAGGATGAAAAAAATTTGTTTTCGAAGCGATTGTACCTCTGCTATGTTTGGACCAAGCAATAAACTCTTAACCCCAATGAGAAGAGTAAGGTAGCTCAGGGACTAATGTGAATACAACCTGATTGGGAAGAAATTTTCGTAATGAAAGATTTCATTAAGGCTTTCAAAAATACACATTGCGTTAATGGAGGCTTGGGTCGACATGCTGCATCATGCTTCTAGGGAATGGAGGCTTGAGTCAATGGAGGCTTGGGTCAATGGACCCTTGGGTCGACATCAAGGCTTTCAGAAATTTTTTTGAAAGAATACCTGACCCCAGAACTGCAAGCATGATTCCTAAAAATCTTCATTAACATCTGCATGAACTAATTTCAAACAAACTACAAACAACAAAAATCTTTTGGATTTTATATTTTCGAAATAAAAGAAGAAAATATTTTTGTGATTTTTGATTTTTCGACAAGAAAAACAAACAATGAAAAAATATTTTTGGTATTTTTGTTTTTTCGAAACTAAAGAACAAATAACGAAAATAACGAAAAATATTTTTGTGGTTTTCAAAATTTTTCGAAAAGAAATAACAAAGAAATTTCGAAAATTTAAATGTACCTAACTCGCGAAAATTTTTCATTCTTGATGTCGAAAGCGAAGCGTGTCGAAGCGCTGAATATGAACAGTAACCTCTGAATGATTAACCATTGCCTCTAAATCGACACTTTTCCTCAACACCAACTTTTCATTCTTTCGAAAGTAGTCTTGGAACAATACTTGCTTCTATCATCCCCAAACCTGTTAAAATTCTAACAAATGACTTTTCATCCAAGGGTTTTGTAAAGAGATCAGCTAGCTAATCAGTTGTCTTTATAAAATGAATTTTGACATTTCCATCTTCCACATGATCTTTTATGAAATGATAAGGAAGTGCAATGTGTTTCATTTTTGAATGTTCTACTGGATTATGAAAAATGCGTATAGCACTTTGTGAATCACAATACAATGGAATCTTTTTCATATTTATTGCATAATCACGCAATTGACTTTGGATCCAGATTATTTGAGATGTGCATGTAGCAGCCGCAACATACTCTGCTTCAGCAGTTGAAATTGCAACACATGTTTGCTTTTTCGACTGCCAACTAACGAGCTTCCCATCTAAACATTGACATCCACCACTTGTACTTTTTCTATGAAGATTGCAACCTCCCAAATCCGAATTTGAGAATGCTTGAATGAAAAAGCCTGATTTCGAAGGATACCACAATCCTAACGAAATTGTTCCTTTGAGATATCGGAATATATTTTACACAGCAGTTAAGTGAGGTTCTCTGGGATTTGCTTGATACCTTGCACAATTACAAACAGAAAACATGATATCAGGTCGACTTGCAGTAAGATAAAACAACGAACCTATTGTGCTCCTGTATAAAGTAAGATTAACAGCAAGGTTATCTAACGAAGGTGTAAGCCTTGTTCCAACCGTCATTGGTACTCTTAAGTTTGTGCTATTCGTTAATCCAAACTTTTCAAGCAAATTCTTGGTATATTTTTCTTGATTGATAAAGATGCCTTCTCTGCTTTGACGAATATTTAATCCCAGAAAATTGTTAATTTTTCCCATCATACTCATCTCAAACTGACTTTTCATCAAATGTTCGAATTCACTAGACAAAGCAGGATCAGTAGAGCCAAAAATAATATCATCAAAATAAATTTGAACAAGCATTAGATGATCCCCAACTTTTTTTCGAAATAACATGGGGTCAACTGATCCTTGTTTAAATTTCGATTGTTTTAAGAAATTGGTAAGAGTTGCATACCAGGCTCTTGGTGCATGTTTTAACCCATAAATAGCTTTATCTAAGATATAACAATGATCAGGATATTCTTCATTTACAAAACTTGGAGGTTGTTCAACGTAAACTGTTTCTTCAAGTTCACCATTGAGAAAAGCACATTTGACATCCATTTGATATACATCAAAATCCTTGTGAGCTGCATAGGCTAAAACTATTCGAACAGCCTCGAGTCTTGCGACAGGGGAAAAGGTTTCTTCATAATCGATACCTTATTGTTGCGAATAACCTTTAACTATAAGCCTAGCTTTATTTCGAACAATGTTTCCATCTTTGTCGGTTTTATTTTTAAAAATCCATTTTAACCCAACAATTGAAACATCTTCAGGTTTAGGAATTAATCTCCAAACCTTATTTCTTTCGAATTCAGCTAGTTCAGATTGCATAGCAACAACCCAGTCTGAGTGTTCCATTGCAACCTTAACTGTCTTAGGCTCTATTTTCGAAATAAAAACATTAAACATGCAAAACTCTTGATGAGTATTAAGTACCTCATTCTTTGCACGAATTTGAGCACTTGTCAACACTCCATCTTGTGGATTTCCAATGACTTGTTCTTTTGGATGATTTGTTGTCTATTTTTCCTGTGGTGGATGTGCTGGATCAAAATCCAATGGTGCATCTTCATACATTTCATGATTTTCTGAATCTGCAACAGAAACATTATTAGTTGTATCAAGAAAAATTTCATTTTGATTTACATTCGACATATTTGTATCAATATTCTCCCCCTCGACATTATTATCATCTTGATGCTCCCCCTCGACATCTCCATTCATTCTCCTATTCCCCCTAGAAAGAATGCTCCCCCACAGCATGAGAAGGTGAATGCAAGTGCTCCCCCTCCACTCGATCATTTAGCATACTTTCGACAATTCTAGGAGAATTCGATGTTGAGTTTAATATGAATTTTCTTGTATTAATGTCTAATTTTCAGAATGCTTTGAGACTTCAGATATTCGATTGTCCGCGACATTAACTTCAGCATCATCAACCCTATCACGAACACCAAATATCAAATCATAATCAAAGTCTATCGAATTATCATTTTCATATTCATCATTTGATTCATTAATAATGGGATGTTGTTCAAAGCATTTTTTTATTCTTTTAACATAATAATCATCAAACGTGAGATTAAATGTTTCTTCCACTTTTCTCGTTCGTTTATTCAATACTCTATATGCAACCGAATAATGTGAATATGCCAGGAATATTCCTTCATCAGCCGTTGACTGAAATTTCGAAAGATTATCATTGAGATTCATAATAAAACACCTGCAACCAAAAACATGAAAGAATTTGACATTAGGTTTTCGGTTATTGATAATTTCGTACGGAGTAATATTGAAACGATGATGAATGAACGATCGATTTTGAGTAAAACATGCTGTAGAAACTGCTTCAGCCCAAAGATATTGAGGAAGATTCGCATATGTGAGCATCGTTCTTGCTGCTTCACAAAGAGAATGATTTCGTCTTTCAACAAGACCATTTTGTTGTGGTGTGTATGGTGAAGAAAAATAATACGAAATTCCTTTATCCTTTAAGAACGAATCAAGAACATTATTCTTATATTCAGAGCCATTATCACATTTGAGTTTTTGCACTCTTTCTTCCTTAGGCTTGTTTCTATTTGCTTGATGAAATCAATCATTGTTTGAACTACTTCAGATTTTAACCTGAGGAAATAAACCCAAGTGAATCGTGAAAAATCATCAACAATGACTAAAATGTACCGTTTCTTGTTGAGAGTTTCAACAGTTGATGGTCCACATAAGTCAATATGAAGAAGTTCCAACGGTTCAACAATGTTCGAATCTATGACAATTGGATGTCCTCGACGATGTTGTTTTCCAAGTCCGCAAGCTGCACATAAAGTATCATTGTCAAACTTTAAAACAGGTAAACTTCAAACAAGGTCATTTACCACCAATTTGTTTAGATTTTGAAATTCAAATGAGAATGCCTTCGATGCCATAACCATCTAACATCTGTTGGAGCTTTCGAAAGTAAGCATACTGAAGGTTTCCCAACAATTGGTTTAATGTCGAGAGTGAACATATCACCATGTCTCTTAGATTTTAACAAAACCTCTTTTGTTTCGACATTTGAAATAATACTTCCTTCTCCATTGAACACCACTTGATTGCCAGTGCCCACAACAAGTTGCGAAACACTTATCAAGTTATGTTGAATAACTTCGACATAAGCAACTCGGTTAACTGTAAATTGTCCATTCGTTACTTTACCATAACCTTTCACTTGACATTTGTGATTGTTTCCAAACTTCACGACTACTGCATTATCCAAACTTCTGAAATCTCGTAAATTTTCCTTCTTTCCAGTCATGTGACGCGAGCAACCACTATTAATATACCATTATTTGTCATATTTCTTGTCACACAAAACCTGTAATTAATAGAAAAATTTAGGTACCCAAGGCTGTTTAGGTCCTTGGTGATTAGTTTGAAAAACAGAGTGTAAACTTGAACTTAAGACCCAATTTCGAGCTTTTGATTTGAAACTATCAATTAAGTCCACATCATGAGTTAAAGGTGCAGAAACATAAACTTTCGAAGATTTAGGATTGCTACTGACATTCTCCTTTTTCTTCTCAGTTAGTTTCTAAAAATTCTTCTTCACTTTCAAAATTTGTCGCCAAGTTTGAACAGGCGGATTATATTTTTGCGAAGAAGAACTTCCACTTGAAGATCAGTCAAATATTTCTCAAAGGCATCTTTGATTTGTTGTTGAGAAAATTTTCCAGATTGATAGATTTTGCCTTTGCCTTTAAGCCAATGATCTAAGTTGTTCATATCTGAATGACCCTTTATGTGTGAAACTTTCAAAGGTTGTTTCACGGATGGATTTGGAAAGTTTGGTTATTGTGGAGTGAATTTTACATTTATTTTTGTTCAGACATTTTCAAAATTTCGATTTAGAACATTTGAGTGAAAACCTGTGTTCGAAGAAAATCGATTTTGAAAATTCGATGATTGTTGTGTAAAAGAATGTTGTTTTGAAAAATGATTTTGTGAAAACCTTTGTTGATTGTGGGTTCTAAGGTTCCTTGATGATTGAGATGTTGGAAACTTCTTTGTTTGATCATTTTGATTAAGATTTTGAGAAAAAGATTTGGGTGTTTGAGATTTAAAGTTTTGTTGGAATATTAGAGTTGTAGATCGATAGATTCCAAACAGAAAAACAATATTTAATCAAGTAAAGAACACAAGAATGGATCAACGGTGTCGAATGATTAATAACTCACACCTCAGAAGAGCTCGATGAAGAACTTCGACTATAGAGGTGTGCTAGGGTTACAATGCCAGTAATTAATGAGAACGATCTTTTTCAAAGCTATACATGCATGCGATATTTATATTCTAACCCTAATGTTTATCCACGGTTGGACAGGCCCAAACCGGGTTAACTAAATGGACTTATAGCCGAGCCCACAAACGCAACACCAGACCCAACAATCTCCCCCTTTGCGTCAATTGAGGCGAGAGACTACTTCGGTTGAGTGACCTTGATCTTTTTTACAACTTTGAAGAGCCGAGGGATGATCGCAAGAAGCGTCTGACGAAACTAAATATACCACCGAAGCATATCAGTGAATAATTTCTTATCAGCATCACTGTTCTGATTACACCTATGTATGATCTCCAAAATGTGCTACAAACAAGAAGCGGAAAATATTCAATCCAAGGAAAATGTTAATTGGACCCATTGCGTTCATTTCAAATTTAGTCTCCATCAATTTCCTAAATTCAGCTGTTAAGCTAGGATTCGTGGAGCCGAAGATGATGTCATTGACATAAATCTGAACTATCATTAAGTGTTCGCCTTCTTTCTTGCGAAAGAAGATTGGGTCAACCGAACCTTGCTTGAATTTTGACATTTTGAGAAAACGAGTAAGAGTTTCATACCCTGCTCTCGGGGCTTGCTTCAATCCATAGACTGCTTTATCCAGAATGTAGCAGTGATCAGGATACTTCTCGTTCACAAATCCGGGTGGTTGCTCGACATATACCGTTTCTTCTAGTTCTCCATTTAAAAAAGCGTACTTAACATCCATTTGGAAAACTTCGAAGTTTTTGTGTGCAACATATGCCAAAAATATTCTTACAGATTCCAACATTGCTACTAGAGCGATGGTCTCTTCATAGTCTATCCCTTCTTCTTGGCAATATCCTTTCACCACCACTCTCGCTTTGTTACGAATACCATTTCCCTCTTTATCCAATTTGTTTCTAAATACCCATTTTAAGCCGACTACATATGCGTCCTTTGGTGTGGGAATCAGTCTCCAAACACGATTACGTTCAAACTCATGGAGTTCGTCTTGCATAGGTTGCACCCAATCAGAGTGATCAAGAGCAGCATTTACCGTGGAAAAACTTCACATTTGGCTTTCGACCAACACGTGGAAAAACTTCACATTTGAACCGAACATGTGGAAAAACTTCACATTTGGCTTTCGACCATTCAAGATTTCATATGGAGTGATGGCAAATCTCTTGTTCAGGAAGGATCGGTTCTGAGTATAGCATGCGGCATCAATTGCATCAGCCCAAAAGTATAGTGGAAGAGAGGCGAAGTTGTGAGTTACTCCTTTTTCAGCAAGAAAGTCTTCAAAATCTTTATTCTTGAACTCAAGACCATTGTCACTTCTTATATTTTGTACCATCTTTCGCAGCTGGACTTCCACTTGTTTGATAAATATCTTCAGCTTGGGTGTCGCCTCTGATTTCTATTTAAGAAAGAAAACCCAGGTGAAGCGAGAAAAATCATCTACTATTACCAGTATAAATTTACTACCACCGAAGCTCTCAATAGCTGAAGGACCACATAAGTCGATGTGCAGTAATTCGAGGGGTTCGATGATCTTTGTATTGATACGAGTTGGATGACTTTTTCGGCTTTGCTTGCCCATTTCGCATGCTGCGCACAGATGTTCCTTGTCAAATTTGAGAAGAGGAAGTCCACGCACGTGATCACCAAGAACCAATTTATTGATATCTTTGAAGTTCAAGTGCGACAGCCTTCGGTGCCACAACCAGCTTTCATCTGAGTTCACCTTTTCGCTCAGATTTTAGCAGAATTTTCTTCGTTTGTTTTTCAGTTATTTTAGAATCCTCATCGTCAAACGAGACTTTCAAACCTGTTCCTACCACTAGTTGAGAAACGTTGATGAGGTTATGCTGCAATCCTTCCACGTAGGCTACCCTTCGTATTGAGAATTCTCCGTTGGTGATCATCCCATACCCTTTGATCGTGCCGTAAGAGTTGTTTCCGTATTTCACACATCCACCATCCTTAAGGGACCAAAACTCCCTAAGTTCTTCCCTTCTTCCAGTCATGTGACGAGAGCAGCCACTATCAATATACCATTCTTCGTCAAACTGCTCGTCACTTATAACCTGCAAAATTAAGCAGATTTAGGAACCCAAAGTCTCTTGGGTCCTTGTGAGTCTTTTAAAGAATAGGGAATTGCAACTGAAAGATCAACCGTATATGTTCTTTTTAATAATGTGGTATCATCTTTTCGTTTTATGGTGTAAACTTTTATTTTATTTTTATCTTGTTTTAACCGGTGTGTGTTATTGTTAGTAGGTTTCTCAGTACAGGTTTTCTTGGAAGATCTAGGGGTAGCTGACTTTTTGGTGTTTTGGATTTCAGTGTCTGAGTACAACTTTCCTTTTCCTTTGACGTCCTTCACGGAGTTGGGTTTAGGATAAGAGTAAGGAGGATGGGATTTGGGACCGAAACTTGACTTTCGGTTCTGAGCTGTTGTGTTGGGACCGAAACCAGACCTTCGGTTTTTGGCGTAGTAGATGCTGGGACCAAAACGTGTCTTTTGGTTCTCGTGACCACAAGCATTAGGACCGATACGGGTCGTTCGGTTCGCCTGTCGGTACGATTGATGTTGATTGCTGGAATGAGACTTGGCCTGAGCTTCCTTCTTGAGATTTGAAGCTTTTTCAGAGCAAACATAAGAGGGGTTTTGTGAGTGCCAAAACTGCTTTCTCTCGTTGAGATTTTTCATGTATCTTTTGTTCCTCTGTCGTTTCTGTTCAGCAATTTGCTCTTGAGTCGAGTGAATGTTGGCCTTAGGCTTCACTTTCTTCTCCTGAGAACTGGTCGTAGTTGATGAATCGCTAGTAGTTTTTTAGTGGGGTTCGGGTATGTATCGTCCCTTGATTCTCCATGAGGTTTGCTCTGACAGACCGAGTGTTTCGTCTGTATAATTGATGGGAGCGGACCAGAAGAAGTTATCACACCCTTCAGCGTTATCTTTGTCAACCATTGATTTTAGCTCTGCCGTTTGCTTCTTGGTTACGCCAGTCACTGCATACACTTGATTTGGAGTTCTTTGAACCTTCTGATAGACGACAACCTTTTCTTTGAGCTTCTTTGATTTGTCCTTTGACTCCCGAGCGTATTCAACCGAATTTTCAGATATGAGGGGTTTTGTTGGTTCGGTTTCGCTTTTAATGAATTCTGAACAATCGACAATGTCTTCTACATAGATTTCACTCATCTCACTTTCCTCATCAAATTCAGAAGTGGTTTCTAAATTGATTTTATTTTCTGAACTTAATTTGGCGTTGGATAAGTCAAATTTCTGTATAGTCTCGGTCTTTATTTTTAATTTATCATTCTCGTCCAGCAAATTCTTAAGCATGCACTTATGCTCTTTAGACTCTATGAAAGATTCAATTTTGTCCAGTCCATATTTGTAAGTGACAGAGATTTCGTCCGAGGACATTATAGATTCACATTCAGCAATGATTTCGTCCTCCTTAAATTCAAGGAAGGGCAAAATCATTTTATGAATCTGTTTTCCTATCTCACAATCTAAATGTAACTGAGTGATATTAGTATATAAACGTTTAGCAATCAAGCAGAAAACATTACGTTGCTTCAAAAATTTCAAATTGTCTCTTTGCAAATAAATAAGTTCATCCCTAACCCTACTCAACTCCAACTTCTTCTGCTGAATCCATATTCTTCTCTCCTCACTCTTGGAAGACTCCCTACTGAGTTGGTCAGTTAGGTTAGAATTGGCTAAGCGTGTTTGCATAAGACTACCACTTAAATTGGAAAACTTGAATTTTAAATCATTTAAGTCTTTTTCATAGTTTATTATTGGTACTTTATGAGATTGTAGGATAGTTTGTACCTTCTTGATCAACTGATCACAGTCGCTGATCTTTTCACTCATGGGCTTGGCTGCGAAACATCTGTCTTCCATGACCTTCACTTCCTCATGTTTACTTTCAGTTGTAACCATTAAGCATCTCCCAACCGACTCAGCAACTCCTTCTCTCGCTACCTATTCTCTTCCATGTGAGGGTCTACGTACCTCTTCATCCTCAGAATCTGTAGACCAAACTTCCACTCCACCAAACTCATCATCAACAACGTTTTCCTACACAATCAAAGCATTCATGGAAACGTTAGCAGTTTTCTTCTTCTTTATCTCCTTCAGCTTTCTCATGTAGTAAGTCTCGTCATCTTCACCCTCCTTTTTCTCAGCCATCTTTCTCAGCATACAATCCTTGGCAAAGTGGTTCTTGCCATGACAATAGTTGCAATCGTAGCCAGAGTCTCCCACAAGTTTACTCTCCTTCTTCTCATCATCCTTCTGGGTGTTTTTCTTCGGTTCTTCCTTCACCTTTTCAGAACTATAGCTTCCCTGCTAGTTTCGGTTCTTATTGACTAGGAATTTTCTGCGAGCAAACTTCTTTGGGTTTGTGACCATCATTGCATATTCTTCGTTGGATAGATCACACTCAGACAAGTCAAATTCCTCCTCCTCGTTTGCTATATTCTTGCTTTTAGAAACGAGGGCCAGTGAACCCACACCCGAAACTACTTTTGCTTCCTTCGTTACCACGCTTTCATGAGATTTTCGAATACCCATTAGTTTTGCTAGTGAATATGATTTAAATTGATCATGAGCCTTCAAAGTCGAAACTACCGCCATCCATTCGGGCCTTAATCCATTCGTGAAGGTAACCTTTTGTTCAATCACCTTCCTTTCAATGCCATGCTTCATCATCTTGCTGAGCAGATGATTGAATCGCTCGAATGTCTGAACAACCTTCTCTTCAGGTTTCTGTACAAAAGCACCAAACTCAGAGAGCAAAAGAGTTTGGATCGAGTGCTCTAGATCTTCATCTGTTGAGTACAATTCTTTCAACCTATCCTATATTTCTTGAGTTGTTGTGCATGAACTCACCAGACGAAAGGTATCGGACTGTAATGCGAACCGGATCATCCTCATGGCTTTGACCTTACATAACACCTTATCTTTTTCGTCTTGAGGCATCTTATCTTGGTCCGCCAGGAGTTGGTTATACTCTTTTCGAGTCTTGACTATTCGATTTGTTCCAGAGTGAACAAACGGACCCAATGTTATTGCCTCCTAGATCAAGTAGCCATTGTCTTCAGATCCAACAACATAATCTTCGAAGTGATGCGCCCACACTTCATAATCTTGAGTGTAGAGTATGGGAATCCTTGTAGTTGATCCTATGCTGTTGGAGATGTTGATTGAATTGCTTTGAGAGTCATCATGAGACATGATGAACGTATTCTGTTAGAATCAGACTTGTAACGTTGAACCTAGGGTTTTATCAAACACTAGAGATACCGTCGACAGGAAGAAGACAACGTCTTTATATTGATAAAAGCGGAAACCCTAAAGGATTCTTCAAATAGAAGAGATGCGTATGTATTACATAGTCTCCTGCTCTGATACCAATTATTGGAATATTAGAGTTGTAGATCGATATATTCCAAACAGAAAAACAACAGTTAATCAAGTAAAGAACACAAGAATGGATCAACGGTGTCGAATGATTAATAACTCACACCTCAGAAGAGCTCGATGAAGAACTTCGACTGTAGAGGTGTGCTAGGGTTACAATGCCAATAATTAATGAGAATGATCCTTTTCAAAGGTATACATGCATGCAATATTTATATTCTAACCCTAATGTTTATCCACGGTTGGACAGGCCCAAACCAGGTTAACTAAATGGACTTATAGCCGAGCCCACAGACGCAACACCAGACCCAACAAGTTGTTTTAAGTTCCATGCACCTCCTACTTGCTTTGTCTTTAGAAGCTTGCTTTCTGCTAACTCAACTTTCATTGGAATAAGTGAACTTAATCTTGGTGGGTTTGTATATAATAATAATCTGAACAACCTGTTAGAGTAATCAACAAATATGCATTTAATAGATTTTAGGATTATTAGCTTTAGTCTACCATATGCTTTAAATCCCTAAAACATTAAGCAAGATAAGGATGGAGCCTTTCCATACTAAATCTTATTAAAATTATTTTATCTACTTATTAGCTGGTGTTTGTATTCAAGATACAGTTAATAATGATTGGAGTATAATCCCAAGAGTGTAAAGGAAGATATTTCTACTGATTAGAATGTAAACCATATCAACTAAATTTTAGATCATCCTTTATTATCAATGAGGCTTTAGATGGTTCAACTATTTTTTATATCAACTTTATAGATTCAAAACCTTCAACAAAGATTTCATAATTAGTTTTTAACATATAAAATATAATTATAACTACTATAGTTGTTAATAAAGTTGATTTGATATGTACTGCTAAATCTTAGACATTCATTAGAAAAGAAGTCATACATCACACTATATAGTTACTTAATACTTATTATCTCTACAGTTTAGTGAAAATATCATTTGTAATCTTTTTTTATATATAAATAAGATCCACATATGTCAAATAAACTAGATTATTTTCCTTCGAAGATCCATTTCGTAAAGTTAGGAATATGTGAATATCATTTATATATAAAAGCTAACATTGTGTTAGATGAGTTTGATTCCAAACAAGTTTAAGTCAAAAGTGCTTGCATATGGAACTTGTTATTTATAAAACATTGATATTTACTTTTAATTCTATTAAGAGCTCTAGTCTCATAAATAGAAGTTAATCATTTTTGAATATGAATGAGATTGTTATGAAAAATGATTTAAGTAAATAATCAAATTTTAATAAATTAGCTGAGACATTTATTTAGACATGCTAAATTTAAAACATACATTATTCTATAGAAAACATTATTTTACAATACAAATATATTATGTTCCAGGCATAAATTATAAACTAAACTCCGAGAGTGAAGTTCCAACTTGCATGTGCTCAGCTGGTTACTCTTCTTGAATATATGCAAGCAATTTACAAATATTATGTTAACATTTAAGTTCTAAGTACTTGAGTGTTCTATGAAAAATATAAGTTCTATGTAGTAGATACCTAAAGTACTAGTCTCTTCCAGACTTTCTTTTCAGATAAAGGAGTAGTTCCTTTTCTAGTCAGTTCAAACAATGAAATAATCCAACAAGATCCTGTTTATTTGCAGAAGTAACAAGATCACTGTGTTGTTGGATTATTTCACCATGGTGACTCTTTTCAGCCTTGCATTATTTCATTGTTTGAACTGACTTAAAAAAAATCACTGTGTTGTTGGAATATTTGCATAACATGTTATATCATCGGATATGCATCTATATTATCCAAGACTTCCTGTATGTCATGAATAACTATTCTTACTATGATGTTAGAAGCATCTTAAGCATCAAAATGATGCCTTTACTAGGTATCATGTTCAAGTCTATTGCTCAAAACAGGTGGTTTAGGAATAGGCCCTTTATAAGTGTACAATTTTTTGTCGCTCAAGACACGAACCCATTCATTAAAATTGTATCTATTTAATGTTAGTGTTTTTCAGACAATTTAGAAAATGATGATTCATGATAACTAGAATAGATTATATATATATATATATATATATATATATATATATATATATATATATATATATATATATATATATATATATATATATATATATATATATATATATATATATATATATATTCAGACAATTTAATACCCTTTTAGTTTCTACAAACATTAATTATCAAAGTCTAGGATCCAAGTTGAAAAGCAAATAAATGGTTATGTATCCTTTATCCCATTCATTTGAATCGAACCCGATATATATTGATTATCAATTACATACTAGTCTACAATTCCTATATTTTTGGGATCACTAATAAAAAGTTTAATATACATGTTTGATCCCATTTATACCTCAGAACTCTCTTGCTTAGGTATCCTTAATCACAAAAGATTTCTGATCAAATCATCTAATTTGAAAAACTCATGTAATCGACCTCTAACTTGGTTATAGAAATTGAGAATACACCCTGACCATCAAAAGATAACACTAAGTGGTTAGGTGACATTTATCCCACTAGTGCATTTAAGAGATGTACGAGTTTTCTTCAATACAGATTGCAAAGAATTGAGATTTTATAAGGGGTCCTTGATGTTTTTATAATTATAGTTTAAAAAACATATTAAATCATGGTTTTTGCAGCCATCCAATAAGCCATGATATACTTTTTAAAAAATCTTATTTGATGTAAAATCACATTTTAATAATCTTCTTTTAGGATATCTCGTTTTACAAAATTGACATGATCAAATTTTAAAATTAATAGATAGTATTAAGTTTTACCGTTTGAATGCTTTAGAATATTTGTAAACCTTTTAATAAAATTTCCTTTTATATAGTAAGGTTTCGAGTTTGATAAGTTTATAAAATCTCAATTATAAACTCATATAATTTTAATATCGAAATTTACCGTTAGCTAGTTTTTATTAGATAAAACTCAATTTATTTTTAAAATTATTTTACCATCTTATGTCAAAGGTAAATCTCATTAAAATCTAACCCCTTGTAATGTTTATCTATGTTTAAAATATTATTTTTATGTTTAAACTAATTTTATCAATCAAAACATAATATCAACATAAATATAAAACAACAAAAGCATGTTATAATCATATATGGATAAACTGCCCATCTAGTGACATTTTTGTGAGCCATCACAAAATATTCAAGTCAATTCTGGAAGGGAAAAGGGATCAAAAAATTCTAAAGATATTGTTGTTGATGTTCCCACTTTCGAAAACATTCAATTGTCGCAAAAAATGATGAAAACTTTTTAGAGGGTATTATTTCAACAACATGCAACAATTTCAGAAAAGTTGAATTAGGACATGCACCTTGAAAGAATTCTGATGCAATACTTCCCAAAAACAACATTTTTAGCAACACTGTAACATTTAGATTCTTGGAGGTATTTAATTTTAATGTATTTTGGATTTTAGGAGTGATCACGTCGTGGTGAAGGCGTCCCACGATGTGGCGATGCTGGAAGTTTTGCAAATCATTTGATGGTCCCCACGACGTGAAATCTATTATCCACGATGTGGCGACTCTCTGACATGACAACCCTAATTTTATGGGTATTTAAAGGAAAGTGGGGAGGCTAGGGTTGCCCATATTCAACCTCCATTACTCTCAAGCCCCCAGAAAGCTAACCCTAACCCACCTTGAAGTTTTTGAGCTCATATTCAAGCCTTATTAGGGATTTTGAAGGAAGTAGAATAAGATTAAGTGCAAGAAGCAAGCAAGCAACAGTCTCCATTCTACGGGATCATCTTGCTGGATCATTTGGAAAGATCTTTAATATAACTTTTCATCTTTTCTCTATGGATCTAGAGTTAGCTTGCGTGATTGAACTCATTAATGTCTTTTGAGTGAAGCAAAGGGATAAAGTTGGCAACTTTATGACTCTTAGGAGTCCCAATGACACTATACTTTGTAGATATGAGAAATGGTTGTGGTTTGGGATCCTTACATGAGTTTAGGTCCCTATTATACTCTTTTAATCTAGATTTGATGGAGGACATGCATGTGCATGCATGTCCATAAAGTTTACATTTTTAGGGATCAATAGGACCCCTAAATGCTTTCTGGAAAGTTTGGCCATATCAACATGGCGATGGGTTTTCCACGACTGTTTTGAGACTGTCTCTGTCACGATGTGGTGCTTTGGGCCATGATATGGCTATGTATTTTGGTATGTTTCTGGGTTTATCCGAGACCGGGTTCAAATCAAGTTGAGTGCATCAGCCACGACGTGGCTGAAGGAAGGCCACGACGTGGAGGTTGATTGAGGTTGACTATGACTTTGACCATTGAATTTGACTTTTGACTTGAGTTGACTTTTGGTCAAGCCCCTAGTTTTGGAAGGAAAGATAAGGGTGTACTTTGTACAACTGTATAAGTGGTTTATAGCATCTACTTTCGTAGTAGTAGGAGTAGCACCGATCGATCATCGTTTGTTAGGTGAGTCTCTTCACTGTACTCGAGGGTAGAAGGCACCAATGCCGACCCACTGGATTATATTTGCATGATGACATTTGTGTTTGTGACACTGGCAGATATATACGTATGTGCTTGTTGTCTTTGTGACTCTTGCTGATATGATTGTATGCTTAGCTATGGGGGTGAAATAGACTCAGTAACGGTTGAAAGATACCAAAGGTGGTGAAATAGACCCAATATCGGTTAAAAGATACCGAAGGGGGTGAAATAGACCTAGTAACGGTTGAAAGATACTGAAGGGGGTGAAATAGACCCAATACCGGTTGAAAGATACTGAAGGGGGTTAAATAGACTTAGTTTAGCTTCGAGCTTTTATGTATGTTTGATGTGTGGTATTTTGGGGAAGCTCACTAAGATTTGTGCTTATAGTTTTATGTTTATGGTTTCAGGTACTTCTAGTTAGAAGGGGAAGGACCCGACATGATCGCACCGCACCTACTAGCATTCCACATTCTATGAAATGACTTGTACTATGATAACTATTTTATACATTATCACATTTTGATGGATTTTGGGATGAATGAATGATGTTTTTGTTAGTTGTAAAATAAAATTTTTACATAGTAATTTTTGGGACGTTATAAGCACTTTGAGAAAAGTTTGCGTTTGCACTTGCTATTAAAAATAGAAAAAAACAACCCCTTTTGATCTTTAAAATTTACTCCATCTTCATTTCTAGTTACATTTTTGTACAAAATAAGTTATTTCTAAAAAAAATCTATTACTTAAAAAAATAAACAAAATGAAAACTAATTTATTTAATTATTGCATACCATATGAATAAATAAATTATTACAGTCATTTTAAACAAATCAACACAAACAACAACACAAGTGTCCATGACAAGTTTATGCACATCATACATATATATATATATATATATATATATATATATATATATATATATATATATATATATATATATATATATATATATATATATATATATATATAGATACTCAAAATTATATAAAACAAATCTTTGTTTTTCTAAAACAGCTTTTGTAACACCGTAAATTTTCAAACAAAAATTTTCATTTAAAAACCCAAATATCTCATTTCAAACTCACAATTTCCACAAACATCAAGTTATCAAAAAACATGTCTCAAAAATTGTTTATAACACAAATCCAGGATCCTCAAAAGAACATATCTCCGACGCAGGTGTGTGTACAATCAAGCCGGCGCCTTCCCGTGATCCTGAAAAGTACCTGAAACACATAACACATAACACGGTAAGCACAGAGCTTAGTGAGTTCCCCAAAATACCTCACACAACTCATTAGCCACTCTAGGCTATAACTCAATAAGACCCTCCGGTCAATGTGTCTCAGTGGGACCCTCTACTCCCAACTCAATAAGCTCATAATAACAACACTCAACATAAATCACATAACATGATGCAAAATATTAAGATACACAGTTAAGCACAATAAACGTCTCAATCACACGAAGTACCACTCAGGGTAAGTATAGTGAAAACACTCACCTCCTAAGTTAGCAAGTAAAAGTCTCGTACTCAGGAATCTCGAACTAGCTTCCGCCTAACACATTGTATAAGTATCTCTAATCAATGCTCCACTCATACTCAAATACACAAAAGGTTGCTCTCTCATTCTCTCTAACTCTTGGAATGGGTAAAAGACCATTTTATCCCTCCATGGTCTCCGTTACTTATGTTGACAAAACCCTAAAGTCAATAGAACTTAATCTCGAGTCAACAGACCCAGTTGACATGACTCGTCGAGTGCACTCTTATGACTCGTTGAGTCCAGTCGTCCCTCAGAAGTCTTCGTGAAGGTCCAGCTCGTCAAGTTAACCCCTAACTCGCCGAGTTACAACATAGCCAGCTCATCGGGACAAACTCTAACCGACTCGTCGAGTCGGCTCCTCGACTCGGCAAGTCCATTCAGACTCTTTTCTCATTCAGGTGATTTCAAGGCAGAAAACCTTCCCAAACTCTAGATCTACACTCTCAAGCCTCATTTATCACGTAAAGTCACAGACTTTACGTCCATGCATGGCACTTAGGGCTTGAAATGCCAAAACACAGCTTAAAAAGGGTTTTTTTCACTCAATAACATTATTATGGCTGAATAAAGCAGGGACTTTTGGACTCTAGGGACCTCACATGGTCCACATCTGAAGTTCAAATCTCAACATGAACTTAAAAAACTCTAATTCCTCATATTAGATAGAAAAAGCCCTAAACTCCCAAAATCATGAGATCTACTCAACAAAATGAGAAAGGTGCCAGCTTCATACCTTTCCCAGAAGCTCTGAGGTGAAATAGCCACAGATCTAGCAACTCCTTCTCATCCCTTGCCTTGGAATCCTTCTCTTCTCTTCAAAAATGCACCAAACACTCAAGGTTAGCTCAAAACTCTCTCTCTCTCTAAGCTCACATGCCAATTAGGGTTTTCTCTCAGGAAGGTATACCCGCAAATGAGGCTATAAATGCCCTTAAATAGCCCCCGAACCCGAGGATTTAGGGTTTCTCATCACAGCGTCTACTCGGCGAGTCGACTCCTGGACTCGTCGAGTAGGTCATTAATCCCACGTGGCACATCGCGACTCTACTCGATGAGTTGTAGCACCGACTCGTCGAGTAGCTCAATAGTCCTCAAAATAATTAAATAAATAAACAATATACCTGGAAGTCCGGATGTTACAACTTTTGTGACAAAAAAATACATGTAAAATTTTGTCACCAGGAAATAACAATTATAAAGTTGTTAAAGAAAATATGTATGAATTTTTCTTGCAAAGAGAAAACCATCCTTGTTTTCTAAAAACAAAGATTTCATCAACTTAGAAAATAATCTAACCTTGCAAAAATGGCCCTGATACCAATTGTTGGTATTTTATTCAAAAATAGTCTAATTATAGTTTAAAATTTAACGTAATTAGCAATGAAAGCATTTTCTTTTGAATAAAATAAAACTAATTTAGCCTACCAATGATCATTTTGCAAGAACTTAGAAAGATTAAAACAACCATAGAAAGTTAAGTGTTACAACCTTTACAGACTTTGATTCTCATTGAAGATTGGAAGTTGATGAAGTATGGCATGAAACTCTAATAGAGAAGTTCTCTATAATTGATCCACAAAGAAAGAGTTGAAACCTCAAAATGTGCTAGTATACACTTGTATAAAGTTGTTCTTAAGCTTTAAGACTTATACTAAATAAGTGCTTAAAGAGAGCTAACTTTATGAACCGATCAGAATCAACAAAATTTGGAAGAGATAAGAGGTAATAGGCCCTCTCATTCACAAATTTGGTAGAAATAAAAGAAGAAATAAGTGCAAGAAAAAAACTATCTTTAACTCTTGGCAAAATTTATTTCTTTAATACATGCAAGTGTATGAAAAAGTCAAGACACAAAAGCGAAAGTAAAAGCCACTTTTCTTACAAGCATGGAGGAATAATAAACAATTCAACACTCTAAATAGACATGACTTTAATCATATTAAACTAGAGAGTTCTAAGAAACATTATACAAGTAATAAACAATTGATGAAGCATTTATGTCTCCATGCCTTAAAATTCTGCAATTTAGGGAAAAAAGACAAAATGAGAAATGTCTATTACATAACCCATGACTAGTTAGTTGAGATGTAACTAAATTGGTTACCTAAAGTGCTTAAAAGTTTGTACACAACTTTAATAATCATACCATATGATATATTACTAGTTTTGTTCTATTTATTATTATTTATTAGAAATAACAAATTCTAATATGTTGTTAAATATTATTTTCACAAAGTAATGTTTTTCCAATTAAATAAAAATATTGATAATTATTAATAATCAAAATTACTCTAATAAATAATCAATTAGTGGTAATTTTCTATAAGGTATGGTCGTAGATGATCATATGTTATTAGCAATATCATTCTCTAATTACTCTTGGGCATACAAGATCTTTCTGATGAGTCACTCTTCTTGGTTTATGTCGTTTATGATGTCTCTTATAGTATGAGTCGAGAGTGAACAATGTGATATTCTTGGTAGTCTTCTTGATTTTCTTATTCTTGGTGAGGATGATGATACGTGGGTTGGGAACTTAGATTTTCTTGTGTTTGGTATTTCTTTTGGCAATGAAATCATCAAATATATTTTCTATGGCAACTTGTTGTTTTTAGAATTGTTATTTTTATGCAACTAAGTTTGTCATGCATTTCTCTTGTATAAAGTTGCCTTAGAAAAACAATTTTTTTGCTATATATACACACACACACACACACACACACACACATATATATATATATATATATATATATTTTGCTATTATGTTTTATACATGCCAAGTGAAATTTAAAACATAATTATCATCACCAAGTTTTGGTTTTTCAAAATATGATTTTTTATCATAAAACGTATAAAACGAGTTTATTAAATAAATTGAGTTTTATCTACAAATTCATAAAGTCATAAGTTTTTGTTTATTAAAAGGAGGTTTAAAATTGTGATTTAGTACTTATCCAAAACTCAAAGTCTTAAGTATAAAATAAAATTTTATTAAAAGACTATAACCGGTTCTTAAAGCGTTCTACGACTAAGCCTTAAATATCATATTTTAGTTTATAAGTGATCACGGCTACTGGTTAATAAAATGAAGTTTTATTTGAAACCTAAAGAACCTTATACATGTGTTATGTTATTTACAAAAGGGTACATGAATTGTTGGATGCATGAAAATTCATGAGACCATATTTTAATAACTATATTTGTAAAACATATTTAAAACATTTTCTTAAAAATACAAGTCATTACCGTCCCTTTTGGAGAATGCCCACTCGTCATTTGTACGATCTTTTTGGGAGATGGGTCACCTGACCACTAGATTTGACTTATGATTGTGAAGTAATTTTCGGATTTGATAGTGGGTGATTCGTCACCTAACCACTAATAGAATGTTGTTACCACAAATTGTTTCAAGAAGGATGATTTGATAGGGAATCATGTGTGATAAAGGTCACCTAATCATGACATGCCCGAGGCATAAATGGGATCAAACATGCCAAATTGAACAAAAGTTGTTCATGATCCCATTATCTAGGAATTACATATTTTATGCAATTGGTAATACTGAGTTGGATTAATTGGATGGGATAAATGTCACCTAATCATTTACTTGTTTCGTTACTTGGATCCTAGACATTAATAAATTAATGTTTTAGACAAAATAAAATATATTAATTTTTAAAGACTTAATATTGAAAACGCTAAATGAAATTTTCTTAAATTCTGTAAATGACTGTTAATATTTTTCGCCATTGTAAAATCTCTCTCTTGTTGATTTACTAGAGATAGTAACATCTGATAGTTATAATTTCTATAAATGGTAAAGTACCTTGAGGTTCTTCCTTAAGGTTAAACCAAAATTATATATACTAAAAGATCCCATTTCTGAACAACCTTTGCCAACTAGTCAATCTGATCAAGATGCTTTGATGGAAGCATTATTGTGATGATGTTGATGTGTCTCACATCACACTTGAATAATTTCCCTTTCTTGCAGAAAGTCTTAGATAAATATGAAACATATCAGATGTCTCATCAAGTGAAGCAGATATTCAATCAGAACTGTAAGAAATCCTTCAAACCTGTTCATTCATTGACTGAAATGAAGTTCTAAGAAATTGTTTACTCTAATAGACCTATAATTCAGTTAAGGGAAACACAACCTAAAATCAAAATTCAAGAAAGGACCAAAATGATTAGTGTTGTTTCTATTAAGGAAGAAATTGGACAATGAAAGAGGAACTGCTCCTCTAATCTCATCGAGCTAATGAATTCTAACATGACTATTGGGGGTCAGAAATGTCATCGACCAAGTCCTCGCACGATGGGCTGGAGTGTCGCAATAGAATGTCTGGTCCTAGAGGGCTGAATGCGCTATATGGGTAAGGTTGCGCCCTTTCTAACACCAATTGGTTTTAGATCAACCGGTAGCGCTGATGCTCAACAAGTGGTATGAGAGCGGGTCTTTGAAGATCTATTGATTTTTGAAGTATCGGTTCTTGATTTGATGATTTTCTGCACAAGTTATTGAAGATTTTTGGTGTTTTGGCGTCTTGGAATCAAGCTTTCTGTTCAAGCAACTGTTCATGGGGAGTTATGTATTCTGTTACTGTTCATCTTGGTGATTTCGATCCTACTCTCTTTTATTCATTATTTTTTTAGATCTGTTTTGTTTTCTACCTCTAATAATAAATTAATTGCTCTTGGTATTTCTTCTCACTATTATATTCAGCCAATCATGGCCCAATTGTTTCTCGAGCCCATTATCGACGATATATGTTCATCATTTGATCCAACAGCTTCGTAATTCACAAGCCAAAATCCCTCATTCATTCATACTCATGTAGATTTAGTGTTGTCGACTTCTATTCATTGTTTGATTTGTTGGATTCCTTAACTTTTGATTTCTATTTGATTTGCCATTTTTCGATTCTGCTCTTGAGTTTTGATCTTAAAATCGATTTTGATAAACCCAATAGACTTTGTTCTCGTATCTTGTTTTAGTGAACGAGAATCATCACTTGTAATCTGTGTATGATCGATTGTGATATTGGGTCTAAAATTTCCATTCGTTGTTAACTGGAATTCATATTGTTGAACAGATTGTTCAAAGTTTAAAGGATCTATAGAAAAGGAATGAAGAACGATGAACATAATTGGTTTTCATTTAGTCAAACCAAAAAGTCAAAATCAATGATGAAGTTGAATCGATGCTGCAAGTGTGATGTTCGGAACGAATGAAATCGTGATTGAAACTTAACTGGGATTATTTAGGGGTGTTCGCCATTTGCTGGTCATACCTCAAAATCAAAATTGGTGTGAAAAACCTTCCTAGGAACGAATTAAATCGGTGCTGCTAATACGATCAGGATAATGAAAGAAAAGCAAATCTTGACACCTTTTGCAAGTTGAATCTGTCTCGCTTTCGAATTAGCTTCAGCCAAGTCTTGGAATCGCAACATTCATTTGCAATCAAATACAAACCTGTGTTTCATCAATTAAGGACGAACGGGTTCGTTGTTGGATATTTGACTAATCTCAGATTCGTAACTTCCATAATCTTTAGATGCGAGCCTGTGTTCGGGACCAAGTGCTCGTTGATTGGGTTGTTCAGATTTTGGAATTGATTCGGAACGAACGATCTAGGATTCGGGGTGCCTTGATTCGCAATGAACCTTTGAACCGGGTTTCGCAGCGAGACTGAAATTGTTCGTGATAGTGAACAGACTTGCAATCAACTACGAATAGAAATATGGAATTGCACTCGTTCTTCTCCCACGAACGTTCGTTTCGGAAGCGAACCAGTGATTGGGTTCGTGTTTGACATTGGTTCACAGTGAACATCTTACATGCGAACGTTCGCTTTGGGGTATAATTGACGGACTTGGAACGAACATGGAACGAACTTGGGTTCGTGTGATTGTGCTTGGAACGAAAGAGGGGAGGACAAAAAGTGAATCTGTGATTGGATTCGTTTTTGTGGAGATTCGCTTAGGGTGTACTTGGAACGAACGGTGGCACTATTGGACTCGGATTCGGAGTCCCAGTAGGCACGAACATGAGGAAGAGAACGAAAGGGTCGATCGACGTTATTCGATGATCGGAATCGTATATGTGGTTTCGCTTGTGACCATTCGTTTGAGTCGCTATATTCGTCTGTCAAAGTCTAAACGGGGATGAAAATAACTCAAAGTTTCACACTTGGTCCCTGCAACTTCAAGAATTTAACGATCTGGTACCTATACTTTTGATGACTTGGCAGTTTTGGACCATTCCCAGAAATTGTTACAATTAAAAGGGAAATTGATGGAGAGTTACACTTTCAGTCCTAGAATTTCAACAAAGTAACAATTTCAGCCCATTTTTTTGAAAATTTTACAAATTTGAGGGCTGGTGAATAGTTTTGAATTCTTTAATGCACATATTTTTTCGTGAACAGAAAATTATGGATTCCATCAAGTCTTGGCGGTTCAGAAAGTCGTTTTTTGCAATAAGGTCAAATTTTCTCGACTTTTTCAGATATTATACTTTATCGTTTATATCGTTTTTGTTGGATATAGTGTCTAAGTCCATAACTATATTTGGTATATACTTGACCCGACCCAGCATGGTCCATTTGGGTTGCACTTCACCCGAACAATTTATGGAAAATCGTTTGAGAATAGTATAAGTTATGATTTATTAATATATTATATGTCCTAATATATTAATATAAAATCATATTATTTAATTAGTATTGATCTATAATTAATCTAGAATTAATTTAGAGATCAAAAGTATGACTAATTAAATATGGGCTCTTGTATTTATATAGTGTGGGCTAATGCTTATTTGGAATGGGCTAGGCTTGCATGGAAAGTCCATGGATACTCCATGGAGCTTTAACCCATGGATCTCATGGAAATGCAAAGACATGGGTATTAGGGTTTACATGAATGTAACCCTAATCCACCACACTATATAAAGGAGGCTTTGGTTCTTGAAATCACACGAGTTGTGGTGAGTAAAGTAAGAGGGCCGATTTCAAGAAGGTGATTACTATTCTCTCAAAGTTCCAAGTTTGTGGTGATTTGTGATTTCCATTTGAGTCATCCACACTATTGGTGCTGGGCTCTTAAACTCCAAGTAATCAACTACAACTACAAGGTAAGTAATTCTACTAGCTTAATTTGATTCAAGTTCCCCATGCCATGCTAGATAGGATAAGAACCTTGGAAAAATAATTATTTGCATGTATCATAGTCAAACATAGATCCAAGGTTTCTAGGGTTGCGTGTACACCATAGGAGTGTTAGAATGCTCAAAAACCCATCAGTGGTATCAGAGCCTGGTTTCTTTATTTGATACTTGATGCAAAAAAAAACAAAAAAAAAACTTGAAAATTGAAGTTTTGTTCAAAAGCTCGTATCAAAATTTCAAGTTTTGTATATGTACTTACGATTCTTGAAATTTTTGATATGAACATTCATAAACATATGAGTTTAGAAGATCATAGAAATTATGTGCTAATAATTGATTAGATTAATTCTTGATCTTTATGTGTTTTAATGGAGTCCATAACTAGTTCTTAAGTTATGGATAACCAAAAGTCACATTTATAAATAACCATTAAAAGAACACATAGGTTACAAAAAATGAAGAGTCTTCATTTTTAATAACCATTAACTCATAAGTTATGAGAAATGAAAAGTTTTGAAAGTTTACAAAACTTGCCCTCAAGTTTTGGAACATGTAAAGTCATATTAAAAACTTTAGTTCCAATCCCTAGAATTTTAAAAGTTAAAATTCAACCCTTATACTTTATAATATTATAAGTTTAATAATATTTATATATGTATAAGATCAAGTCGTCTTACCGCTAGTACGCCTCATTCACGAAGCCGGTCTATAAGGGGGGTATAAGGTTGTTGCCTATAAAATGGCAACTTAATGGGTGTCCACTCTCACCCACCGCTTCCTTGATCGGTGGAGGGTCGTTAGCCGAACGGGTAGGACAAGGACTTATAAATTCTCATTAAAAGTATAATGATAATACTAAAGTAACTAAACTTTATTGAATTCCCAATCTTAGTTATCTTAGGAAAATGTGAATAAGGTACTAATCCATGAAATTACACTTTACACTTTGTTTAAGTCGTTAGTGGAGTGTGTGTGGTTAACCGGCACACTAACTTGAACTTAAGAAGGTAGGTAAAGGGTGACTTAATGTTTATCATAGTATCGATGGAGCGTGTGTGGTTAACCGGCACATCGATTGAGGGGTAATACATTAAGGGTACCAAGTAATTTGCATGGTTACTTCACACCTTGTTTTGTGATCCTCGGCATCCCAGTCACAAAACTTGAAGGGCACACTCGAGATTGAAACATGCCATTGAAGAAAGTTCAATGAATCTCAAAGAATCTAGGAGTTTCTAAACCAATTAAAACCTAATTAAATATTTCGTTTTTCATGGTGGAAATTGGTGAATCGTCATTCACCTACCTTCAAATATCTTATAGCTTAGATTACGACATCCCTCTTCTAAGTTATATAATATTGTGTTGGGTCCTAGCCTTAATATTACATTTGGGTGTTTTGTTAAGGACTATCTCTATATCTAATCTAATCTATTCCCTCTTCTTTTCAGATGTTTTCCAATAACAATGCTTCTTGCTCAAACCCTACTAGCTCCTTCTCTCTCATGAATCTTTGTGGGAGAGTCATCTTTGATGGGTCCAACTTTACAGATTGGATCAGAAACATCAGGATGGTCACTCGGTATGAGAACAAAGAATATGTTCTCGACAAGGAGCTGAAGGTACCCGAGCCAACTGCTACTCCTAAAGAGCTTGCAGAATATGAGGTACATGAAAGGGATGCTACAAAAGTGGCATGCATCATGATGGCCACCATGACAGCCGAGCTCCAAAAGTCCTATGAGGACTATTATCCTTTTGAGATGCACCAGGACTTGATGGACCGCTATCATCAAAGTGCTCGTCAAGAGCGATATGAAATAATCTCCTCCATGATAACAACCCGAATGAAGGATGGTGAACCCATCACGGGCCACATGCAGAAAATGCAAATGTATGTGGACCGTTTACTGAAGCTGAATGTGAACTTCCCTGAGGAGTTAGAAATAGACATCATTTTTCACTCCTTGCCATCATGTTATGATCAATTCCGCATGACATATCACATGAACAAGGAAGAAGTCACCCTCAGCAAACTTCAAGGACTCTTGAAGACCGTCGAAAGTGGTCTAAAGGGTAAGTCAGTTGTTACTACTCCTACTCCTACTCCAACTGCGGCCAATGTCTTGGCAATCGGGCATGGCAAAGGGAAGAAGAGAAAGAACCCTTCTAAGGGTACCAAGGGTAAGACCCTTGAAGGCTCCTCTTCAAGCAAAACCAAGAAAGGTTTTGCCACTCCTTCTGCTAACCCTAATGAGGCCGAATGCTTCTATTGCCATGAAAAGTTGCACTGGAAGCGAAACTGCCCAAAGTACCAGCAAGATTTGAAGGATGGGAAAGTAAAACCCAACCATGCAGGTATATACACTATATTGTCTAATAACTCACCGCATTCTAAGTCTTGGGTCCTTGATACAGGTTGTGGTATTCACATATGTTGTGATTTGCAGGGACTAAAAAGAAGTGAGAATGTGGAGCAGGGAAAGATAAACTTGATCATGGGAAACAGGAAAGCTTCACCTGTCACCAAGATAGGAGTTTATTCCTTAGTGCTAAATAGTGGGTTTACATTAGATTTGAATAAATGTTAGTATTCGCCAGAAATGGCAAGAAATGTTATTTCCTTTCATGCATTGTATAAACAAGGTTTTACCTTTTATTTTGATAATAATAATGGTATTATTGATGCTTTCTTTAATAATGTTCTTTATTTTAAAGCATTACCTTGTGATGGCGTGTATGAAACTGTATCTGTTGTAGATAATCTAGGAAATAATGTATTGTGTATTAACTCTTCCACTAGCTTAGATAAAGCATCCTTATGGCATTGTCGTCTTGGACATGTAAGCAAGAAACGCATAGGCCAACTCCAAAAGGATGGAGTCTTGGAGTCATTTGACCTAAAGTCAGATGATAGTTGTGAATCTTGTTTGCTTGGTAAAATGACAAAGTCACCTTTTACTGGCACTTGTGCTAGGGGTGAAGGTTTGTTGGACCTCATACACACGGATGTGTGTGAACCCTTCAGAACTGCCACAAGAGATGCTAATCGGTTCTATGTGACTTTTACTGATGATTTTAGTATATATGGATATGTCTACCTAATCAAGCATAAGTCAGAAACCTTTGAGAAATTCAAAGAGTTTAAGCAAGAAGTGGAGAATCAGTTAGGCAGGAACATTAAGATGCTTCGATCCGATCGTGGTGGTGAGCATCTTAGTACTGAGTTCCTTGACTATCTTAAGGAATGTGTGATTGCCTCACAATTGACACCTCCTAGGACACCACAGTTGAATGGTGTAACTGAGAGGCGCAATCGGACCTTGTTGGACATGGTTCTTTCCATGATGAGTCAAGCTTCGCTACCAATATCATTTTGGGGGTATGCCTTAGAGACTGCGCCCATATCCTTAATCTAGTCCCTACAAAGAAGGTTTCCAAAACACCTCACGAGGTGTGGACTGGAAAAGTTCCCAATCTAGACCACATCAAGATTTGGGGTTGCGAGGCTTTCGTGAGACGCGAGACTCACGATAAGCTCGAACCCCGAAGCGAAAGTTGTATTTTCATCGGCTACCCACATAAATCCTTTGGTTACATCTTCTACAGACCCAGTGATAATATGGTCTTTGTAGCAAGAAGATGATTCTTTCGAGAGAGAGAATTCATGAGCCAAGGAGACAGTGGGAGGCAAATTTACCTTGAGGAAATTCAAGAGTCAAGTGGTGAAGGAACCTCAAACCCTAGCCCTCAACCTGAGGAGGAAACTCCTGTTGAGCCGACTGAAGAATCTATACCTCTGAGGCGTTCCACCAGAGTTAGGAATGCACCTGAGCATTTTTATGGTTTTCATATTACTGCAGAAGGTGAGACACTTATCAGTGATAACACACTGGTAAATCTGGATGAGCCTAACAGCTACACGGAAGCCATGGCAGGCCCTGAGGATGCTAAATGGAAAGAGGCTATGGATAGCGAGATACAGTCCATGTATGACAATCAAGTTTGGAACTTGGATGACAATGTACCTGATCGTAAGATAGTTGAGTGCAAATGGATCTTCAAGAAGAAGACCGACATGGATGGTAATGTACACACTTATAAGGCACGACTGGTTGCAAAGGGTTATTCTCAAACTCCGGGAGTTGATTATGATGAGACCTTTTCACCAGTGGCCAAGATTAAGTCTATTAGGGTTCTGTTAGCCATTGCTGCATTTCATGATTATGAAATATGGCAAATGGATGTCAAAACCGCTTTCTTTAATGGAAAGTTGGCTGAAGATGTTTACATGGTTCAGCTAGAGGGTTTTGTCAGTACAGAGTACCCCAGTAGAGTGTGTAACCTCGAGAAATCCATTTATGGATTAAAACAGGCACCTCGCAGATGGAATCTTTGCTTTGATGAGAAAGTCAAAGAATTTGGCTTTTCAAGGAGTGAAGATGAATCTTGTGTCTATATCAAGGCTAGTGGGAGTATAGTCATCTTTTTGGTACTATATGTGGATGACGTACTACTCATAGGAAATGACATCCCAACCCTGTAGGAAGTAAAGTCCTGGCTTGGGAAGTGTTTCGTTATGAAGGACCTTGGAGAAGCTGCCTATATCCTAGGGATAAGGATTTTGAGAAACAGGAGTAAAAGACTAATTGGACTTAGTCAAAGCATCTATGTGGACAAGGTGTTGAAAAGGTTCAACATGCATAACTCCAAGAAAGGAGAGTTACCCATCCAGAGTAACGCCAGATTGAGTAAGACACAAAGCCCTACTACTGAGGCTGAGATAGCAGAAATGAGTCGAATACCTTATGCTTCAGCTGTAGGATCGATCATGTATGCTATGACGTGTACTCGACCTGATGTAGGCTTTGCTTTGAGCATGGTTAGCAAGTATCAGGGGAACCCTGGCAAGGCACACTGGACTGCGGTAAAGAATATCCTCAAGTACCTACGGAGGACTAAGGACTGGGTCTTTACCCTCGGTGGCAGTGAGGACTTGAGAGTTGTAGGGTACAGTGATGCTAGCTCTCAGACTGACAGGGATAATTTCCGCTCTCAGTCGGGCTGGGTCTTTACTCTAAACGGAGGGGCAATTACTTGGAAAAGTTCCAAACAGGAGACAGTGGTTGATTCCACTTGTGAATCAGAGTATATAGCAGCAAGCGAGGCAGCAAAGAAGGCTATATGGGTAAAGAACTTCATCGGAGACCTTGGAGTTGTACCGGCTATAAAGGAGCCAATGGAGATTTTCTGTGACAACAATAGTGCGGTTGCCATAGCCAAGGAACCAAGAGATCATGGGAGATCCAGACACATTGACATAAAATATCACTTCATCAGACATCGAATAGAAGAAGGAATCCTCGTTGCAAAGAGGGTGTCATCGGATGAGAACCCAGCAGATCCCCTCACGAAAGGACTGACTCGGGCTAAGCATCTCCAGCATGCTCGGAGCATAGGGCTGAAGGATGATATTAGTTTTAGTAGTTAGATAATCTTGAAATTTGTAAAATGTAATTGACATTTGATGATAAATAAAAGCTGTTATTTATGAGTAAAGTGTTGCTATCTCTTGTCAATCGTTTACTATTATTTCTTTTTGCATGTTTTGACTTCCAGAATAATTATGTTATGGTTTATATAATATTATTCAAACTCTCCACAGTCGGTCATATGTTGGAAGTAGATATGAATCAAGACTGTCATGGGTTGGCTTGTAGAGGTCTAAGATGTTAGACAAAGCGGGGCTACAACACTCATGAGTGCTCATAAGTTCTGAGTATTGGATTCAACCCACGCTCACTTGTATCACTTCATGGAATTTATCTCGAGTGATCGTGAGACGGTAATATCATATAAGTCTTCAAACCTAGAGATATGATTTGTTGCCTATGAGTTGGTTATGCATTGATTGCACGAAAACGCATTGGTAACTCGATGTTATAAACCGTGCCTTTGTGTGTAGTTCAACAAGTAGTAGAGCCAACATATGAGTCGAAGTTTATCTGTTCCTTATAGGATTAGAAGCGATATCTGGGCCCCTCGATGATTTTGTTTTGACCTATGTACCGGGCCCGGTCAGAACTAAATTGATGTGTTCAGTTAAGTTCTATGTCAAACAAATCGGAAATTGGGAAACAAATGCTGGACAATAAGCAAGACCATGTTCCATGTATTTGTCCGGCTGATATCTAGAACAGAGGATTATATGATCACTTATCTAAAATGGCGCTTCATAGTTCAACCGAGTTAAAAGAGCTACGATTGCTGATCGGTTCCTGAAGTCATACTTGCAACTATAGTTATTAGACTTATCCAAGTGGGAGACTGTTGGATATAGTGTCTAAGTCCATAACTATATTTGGTATGTACTTGACCCGACCCGGCATGGTCCATTTGGGTTGTACTTCACCCGAACAATTTATGGATAATCGTTTGAAAATAGTATAAGTTATGATTTATTAATATGTTATAAGTCCTAATATATTAATATAAAATCATATTATTTAATTAGTATTGATCTATAATTAATTTGGAATTAATTTAGAGATCAAAAGTATGACTAATTAAATATGGGCTCTTGTATTTATATAGTGTGGGCTAATGCTTATTTGGAATGGGCTAGGCTTGCATGGAAAGTCCATGGATACTCCATGGAGCTTTAACCCATGGATCTCATGGAAATGAAAAGACATGGGTATTAGGGTTTACATGGATGTAACCCTAATCCACCAAACTATATAAAGGAGGCTTTGGTTCTTGAAATCACACTAGTTCATGTGTGTAAACTAAGAGGGCCGATTTCAAGAAGTTTGTGACTATTCTCTCAAGTTTCCAAGTTTGTGGTGATTTGTGACTTCCATTTGAGGCATCCACATTATTGGTGCTAGGCTCTCAAACTCCAAGCAATCAACTACTACTACAAGGTAAGTAATTCTACTAGTTTTATTTGATTCGAGTACCCCATGCCATGCTACTTAGGATAGGAACCTTGGAAAAATAATTATTTGCATGTATCTTAGTCAAACATAGATCCAAGGTTTCTAGGGTTGCATGTACACCATAGGAGTGTTTGAATGCTCAAAATCCATCAGTTTTGTCACGGGGGAGCTTAGTAATTTTTTATCCATTCAAGATCCTTCTCATGACCATTGGAAGGCTTTATAATCATCTTTTTGATTATAAAACGGCGGAGAATTTGGTATGGCCATTCGAAATTGGATTTGTGACTTTTCAAATTTGAAGATTTTTGATAAAGCTTGTGGTAGAATTATGAAGGTAGCTTTTACAGTAGCAGTTCTTCATCGAGCTCTTCATAAGATTTTGTAGAGAAGTATCCTTTACAGTAGAAGTTCTTCATCGAGCTCTTCTAAGGACTTGTTGTATCTCCGACTTCTAGTATTTTCTCGATCAAGTGGCATTACAAATCTTAAAATATAGGTTGTTACATGATAATTTTTGGTGGCTTATATCCTTAGCTTATTTGAAGATCGTTGTGACTTGGAGGGGGAGGTCTTCAAAGATAAGAAGTGATTTGGTTTCTTTGTTCTAAAATAGGTTTTTATGGCGGGTTTGGCTTTATTGAAGATCTTTGGGATTACATCAGAAAATGAAGTTTAAAAACATTACTTCAGTGCTTCGTTTTTATATATCCTAGAACCCGTGGTTGAAGACAATTGAAGAATCAAGAATTGTGGATTGCTTCAAATATTCCTCGTTGCAAGATCTTTTCTTATTTGCTAGATGTTTGTTTTGGAAGTTAAAGCATAGTTATCCATTCCATACTTTGAGGGGGAGATTATAGTGTTTCAAAGTACTCCATGGATGATGGCAATGGGTCCCCTTGATGAAGTGTAGGTTAAAAGCCCAAGACTTGTCTTTTCCCTATAAATAGTCATGTATTATTCATAATAAGGGTTAAGAGTGAGGCAAAATGTAGCCGCCACGCTGTGAGATTTCTTGTAGAGTTAGATTCTTATTCTTAAAGTGTAATCTGTTCCTCATAATTGAATAAATCGAGTGATCATTTGACATATCTTCATATTTGTGATTGTTCTTATTTTCCGCATCTTGTTCATCAAATCTCAATTAGGGTTTTAATCCCAACAAGTTTGTAGATTTTTCTGGTGGTAATGATTGAGAAAAAGAGTTTTGTTTTTGAGCGGGATTTTTCTTAATATTTGAATTTGTTAAAGACATTGTCTTAACAGATTTAGACATTATCTTTTTAGTCTTTTTCTTTGTCAGATCATATGGTTTCTTACGATTATCCACAACTTGCCAAAAAAGTTTCTTTCTTGCTTGTCTTTTCAAAATTCCATTTTCTTTCGAAATTTTTTCAATCAGTTCCTTAAAATACGATGAATTGATTTTAACCATTTGATTTGTTTCAACAACATTTTCTTTTGAAACTTCTTTTGAAATTTGTTGCTTTTTAACCCAATTTCGTTGTGGTTTTTATCTTCTTCAACCATCTTGTTAAATTCCGGTTTAATGCTGTCAACATTTCCAGTAGTGACAAACACTTGATTGGGAAAGATGATATCATCTGAGCACTTGAAATTAGGATATACAACCGTATTTGTTTCAAGATAATGAGCACCTTTTTCAGTCATCACATTGTCGAAATTTTCAGTATCTCAATACACTTGATCAACAACAATTTGAGGAATGGTTATTTCTTTCGAAACATTCTTTTCTGACTTTGAATTTTTCGAAACCTCATCCTCGTCCTCATCATCACTACAATCAGTTTGACTATCTCGGGCACTCACATGGTCAAAATCATAAACTTTCGAAGTAGAGGGTTTGTCAGTGTCAACCTTAACTTTCGAATCATTACATATTTCATTGCCTTTAGACTTAGATGCGGCATTAATGACAGACAACTGAGAACAATCGACACTTTCCTCTGCCTTAATTTCGCTGATTTTGCTAAAACTATCAGAATTATCATCGATATCAGGGAAATTGGATTGAGAGTCAGATTTCTAATTCTCAGTTCTTTTCAAAATTTTTATTTGTATAATTTTGGTCAATGTCTCATTCACAATTTCAATAAGTTCATCAGCATCAATATATTCATCTATTTTAACAATACCATAGGCAAATCGATTATCAAGAACTCTGTCAAATTCTGCTATGGTTTTTTCACAGTCATAAGATATGCTATCAACCTTTTCTCTTTCATAAGCTAGAAAAGGTAATAACTTCCTGTGTTGTTCTTTGCTTATATCAGATGAATTATGCAATGTAGTTAATTTCGCATACAGACGTTTAGCAGAGTTGCAATAGATGTTCCTTTGAGCTAATAACATCCTTACATCATTGTCCAAATTTTCCCTATCACAACTAAGATTTTTCAATTGAAGTTATAGATACTCAACCCTCCCTCTTTTCGAATCCAACGGCTTTTGAGTCTCTAGCAATTGAATACTATATTTCTTAGCCTCCTTACTAGCAGACACAACAAGAGTATCAAAATAAGCCACAGTATCATCAAAAGCAGTTATCTCAGAATCGTATGCTTGTAGAGGAATATTAAAAGATTGAAGAATATAACGTACCTTGGTAGTCATCGGTGATTTATCTCCACTCTTGGTCACGAAACAACGACCAGTCACCACTTTTTCATCTTCTTCCTCGAACCTTGCTTACATTGCTCCATGCGTAGGATTACGCATTTCCTCATCATCTGATCCGGATGACCAGATTTGATAAGTTCCATAATCTTCACCTTCACCTCTAGCAACCAACAACATACCCTTTGCTTTTGCTCGGACTTCCTCTATACGTTCAACATAATATGCTTCGTCTTTCACCTTGTTTTTCTTTTCATCCTTCTTTTGAAGCATACAATCATTAGCCATGTGATTTGCACCGTGGCAATAATGACAATCCATTCCAGAGTCTCCTTTAAGCTTCTTTTCAACTTTTGCTTCATTAGTCTTAACATCATTCTTTTCGACCTTTTTCTTATCATCACTCAGAACTTTCTTGACAAGACTTCCTTTACCATCATTTGGTTTCGACTTTGGATTAAAAGGTTTCTTGAAAAACTTTTTTACTCTATTATTGGAGTAAAATGCAACTTCCTCATTGTCAGAATTTATCAAAAATCATTCTTCATCAGAATTCTCTTTCTCAAGTGTCTCCTTCTCATCAACTTTCAAAACCAAAGCTAATGGACCTCCCATACTCATTTTTGTTTCCTCAACAATTTCATTAACTTCTCCTTCGTGAGTCTTCAGCAAGTTGTATAGATCATTCAGGGATGAATTATCGAAACTTTGCTGATTTTTCACCATCATTCTAACACTTCTCCATTCCTTACGAAGACCCATAATGAATGTGAGATTAAACTCTATGGTTGACCTTGTGACTCCATAACAATTGCATCTGTAAATGAATTCGTTCAATCAATCATAGTATCCTTCAATGGCTTCACCATATTTTTGTTTGAACTCTTTCAACTCAACCAAGCATTGCTTCACAGAGTTAATCTTCGTTTTCTCACTTCCTTGAAACTTATCATTGAGTGTATTCCACATTTCTTTAGCTGTTTTGCAACCACACACATAGTTGTAAACAACAGGTGGCAATGCACCTCACAGTTCCCTCATGTGTCTTTTCTCATTGTTCTTCAGCCTCGTAGATTGTTCACTAACAGCTTAAGTTGAACCAGATGAACCAATGTTGTGAACATTCAAAGGAGGTTGAACATTTCCATTAATGCAATTCCAAAGCTCCTCATTCAGTCCATTCAGATAATCTTCCATTCGATCAACCCACTGATCATAGTAATCCGGAATTAGCATAGGAATCTTTGTTGAGATCCTAGCAGATGTGAAAAAGAGGTCATCGTATTCATGTTGAAGTTCGCAATGAAAGTACAGACGTGATTTTTAGAAAAAGTTGATGAATTTCACAGATGAATGAATGAATTGATCAGGAATTCCAAATCGATCACTCGGCTAAACAAATCAATTGCAGAATCGAATCACAACTGAAGATCAGAGATGATTTTCAGAACCAAAAAGTGCAGAAAACTTTTGAATCACAATCATAATGAAAATCAGATCATTGTAGTATGATTCCTGTTCTGATACCATTTGTAGAAGAGGTTAATCGAGTGTATGACAGAAATCAGAGTAAAACATTATAATCCGTACACCAGAAGTAAATAAGATCTTGGTTCAGCTCATTTATACTTTCAATATACACAGAGAGTGTTTAGACAGAATTACAGCAAAAGTTCTATCTAACTCTGAGTACAATTCCTATTTATAGGAGAATAAGAAAGTATACAAAAATTACTAAGGGCTAGACATCAAGACTTCGAAACTATTATGCCTTAGTAAATAGATAAGATAACTTTCGAAACTGACTCAAATGACATTGACACATTACAACATATTTGACCCTAACAGATTGTTTGGGCTTTAGTGGCAATGTCAGTTTGGGTTTGAATGGTGCAGACCTAGATGATTTAGTGGATTTTAAGGTCTCTAGGGCCTTATTCAGGGTAGTTCTAGTTGAGTCGCGGGACTCAAGAAGGAAGTGATTATGATGACTGGCTTGGGGATTGCAGTAGGAGGATGATTGATTGGAAGATGGATTGGGATGTCACTACCCACAATGGAGATTATGTTCTTCCAACTTTTTGTGTTCGGAGGAAATAGAGATAGAGAACAATAGATTTTCAAAGTTGGGATATAGAACCAACATGAGGCTAGGTAGTTGTGGTTTTTGGCGGCAAGTATTGTAGTGTGGGAATGTACAAGGGGATTATTGTGGTATTGTTGCCTTGAGATTAGATCAATGGTCTGCTTTCTTTGAATTTATTTAGGCCAGGTGCTTGTCAATTGCTTCAGTCGATGAAGGAGGTGAATTGGGAATGAAAAATTTTATTATCTCGGATGAATCCTGACTAAGAGAATGATTCTTTATATATTTATGAGTAATGCTCATGATTAATTATTTGTTGGGGATTTATAGGTGAGGTGTGTGGTAGTCCATTTGTTTCTAGATAAAGAATCGTTATGATTAGATCATCATAATTATTGCTCGTGCATCTGCAAGGGATTCTTAATGTTAGAGGAGGTTATGATTGGGAGGTTTCCAAGGTCTCCATCTAAGATTCAGAATATCTTTCAGTTTGTTTGGTCTTCATCTGGAAGTGTTGGGTTTTGAGCACTATAACACTCCTATGGTGCACATGCAACCCTAAATGCTTTGGATCTATGTTTTCTCTAATTATACATGCATTTTGTTTTACCAAACTATTCACCATAGCTAGCATACAATTGAAGCTATATAATAAAACTTAGTTTGGATGATTACCTCTTGAGTAGGGTAGAGTTCTTGACCTTTGAAAGCTTGAGCACCTCAAGTGTGATGCCTCTGTTGGTTCACAAATACCAAAATGAAAGAGGAGGTTTTAAGAGAATAAGACACTTGACTCTAAAGAGTGTGTGTAGCCGATTTTGACTTATGGGGGCACTATTTATAATGTGGAAAATACTAGGGTTACACTTTGTAAACCCTAATGCTCCATGACTTTTCACATTCTTATGCTCCATGGGATAACCTCCATTGACTATCCATGGATTATCTTATTGGTTTAGCCTAACCATATAGTCATAGATCAGTAGCCCACATTACAAGAATCATTGATTTACATAATCAATCCCCATATATTTAATTAGTCTCTTTTGATCACAAAATTAATTCCAAATTAGTTCTTGATCAATACTAATTAAATAATAATAATATATTATACTTGTAATATATTAATTAATCAGAAATAACCTTATTCTCAAAAATCTGTCCTATCAAATTGCACTGGTGAAGGCAATCCAAAAAGGACCATGCTACAATCGGGTCAAGTACATCCCATTTATAGTTATGGCCTTAGACACCAAATCCAACAGGAAGATGGTCTTGCATTGTGTTTTACATTCTGAGAGTCAGGGATGGTATGTATCTAGTTGAGTTAGTTTGTGTATTGGTTTGTTGCAATGTCGGTTGGTGGTAGTTCGAACCCCAAGTGGGGGAGAACTGGGTATTCTGCTTGGGGGATCATCAATCGGTTAGAGTGCATGGTTTATGAAGGATGGGTCATAGGGATCTACGGTCTGTGTATCCTAGACTCTAGCTTAGGATTTGGTCAAGTCGGGGATGCAACAGTTTCCATCAAATGTATGTGCTCAACAAGTTTCCCTATTTTTTGTGAGTGATTTTTTGGAGTTAATTGAAAGAAGAAAAATTCGAAACAGAAAATAACCCTTTGTCACAACTCACGACGTGAGGGTCTTATGCTCACGACGTGAGGAGCCTGGATTAGGGTTTCCTATTTTTTTTTCAAACTTGAAGATTTATGATATAGATAATTACCAAATTTAAAATGTTTTAAATGTGGAAAAAATAAGTATTATTTAATAAAGATTTGAATTTGAATATTTATTTATTATTTAAATAGTGAATTTAAATATTTAATATTATTTATAATAGAGATTTAAAAATTTGAATATTAACCTCTCGTGATTTATTAATTGTTACATTGCGTCTTCGTAATTAATTAGAATTAATATAAGACAACTACGTTTAAAGAGTTTTAAATTTACCATCTCTCTCTCTCTCTCTCTCTCTCTATATATATATATATATATATATATATTAGATTTGTATATACTATATGTATAAGAAAGTTAGAACATGCGTCCTCACGTGTTTAAATATTGACATTGTCAGTCTTACCATGACTAGGCTCACCCTTTCTGATGTAGGGGTTTAAGGAGGTCTCTATGATTCCTAATGAGGTTGGTTTTTAATATGCTTCGCGCTTACCACGCTCACCACCATATTGCATTTTCAGAGTAGAAATACCGAAAGGGTTTGATAGTGATAATTGTCAATCTAAAAGTATTCTAAATACAAGTATAAAACAAAATCCCATTTTATTAATAGAATTTAAATCATATATTATCCACGAAAATTGCACATTCTCTTTATATTATGTTGACGGATGTCGTGTAGTTAACCGACACATCAACCTAGAGTATAGTTGAGAATGATGTGGAACTCGTGAAATCTCAACTGTAACATGAGTCAGGGACCATGTGATTTTGCATGGTTAATTCACAATCTATTTAAAGTGAATCTTATGTTATCCATAAAAGTTGCACATTCTCTTCATAACTTATTGATGGAGTTCGTGTGGTTAACCGACACGTCAATTTGAGAGTATTAGTAGAGAATGATGTGGTACTCGTGAATCTCAAGCGTAACTTGAGCTGAGGACCATGAAATTTTGTATAGATGATTCACTATATGTTCAATGATCCGCGGCGACCCCGTTATTGTTTGAGATGAACACAATCCGATATTAATATGCCATTGATACTAAATGAATATCAAAGATCTAAGAATTTCGTGGTGATCGAAATTGGAAAAGAGGTTTGCATACCTAAATAACTCTATGATGTGTTTACAACATCCCTTTACACACCATGGAGCCAAATATGGATCCTAGCCTTCTGAAATAATTTTATTTAGGGTTATTATTTTCTAAGGATAAGTAAAACAAACTATAATAAAAATTAATATTGAATGATGTCTATAACCTTATCAACTAAAATCTAATGCAATAAAACCTTTGAAAGGATAGGCTGTGAGGGTGATTAATCTTGTCAAATTCATAGTTTGGGAATAATTCTTATAAACGAAAAGAAAGATCATTCCTTATATAAATCTCTTCATATGCTACTCAAAAGATTGCATTCTAAACTATTAGAAAGAGTAATTATCTAGTGTATGTTGTAAATTGACATACTGAAGTAAAATGAAATGTCATTGAGTTAGGAGTTGACTAGGGTTTGTCAATTAGCTCGCATGTACATATGATCAGTTCAATTTGATTTTGATATCAACAACTTTAAATGTCCATGATGGAGTTGTGTAGCATGTTGAGGTTTCCTTTTGGAACTAACATGTTCAATCATAGAAACTCAAACTTCAAAACACTCCCATATATTTACTATCATGAATAAAAGTGTCAAGAAGAGGAAAGCGAATTGCCCATGGGTTAAAAGGAGATTAGTGTTGGCAAACCAAATCTTGGCCCAAACGTCACGGACAAAAGAAGGCTGATTATGAGACATGTTCTCATAGCTATTCGTTCGCATAACAAGAAAGGACTAAGAAATCATACATGCCCAATATATGTATTTAAGGTCAAAGGACTAAAACATGGATAAAGTAATTTGATCATGGATTACGAGCCCATGCTACTGTCCAAAGGATCAAAAGATAACTAGTTTTCCTATGATTAGTGTTCAATCAGATATATGAATTTATAATACCATTGAAAACTACTTCTACAGATTACGTACATACATTTTCAATGTGTAGTGACTAAAATGAAGTAAGAAGACTACAGTATGAAGAAGATAATTTGATCATGAATGCCAAGCCCTTACTACCATTCATAGGATCAAAAGACAACTCTTGTCAAATGCTTAGTCTATGGTCTTATAATTGAAATTGTTTATACTATGACTCATGCGCTAGTTCTGACTTATTTATGTTGGATAAGGTGTCTAAGTCCATAACTATTTCTGGTATGTACTTGACCCGACCCGACATGGTCCATTTGGGTTGCATGGCACCATGCAATTGGATAAACTAAAATGAGAGAAATAACACTTATGGTTTATTAATATATTATAAGTTCTAATATATTAATAATATTATTTAATTAGTTTGATCAACAATTAATTTAGAATTAATTAAGTGATCAAAAGATAACTAATTAAATATATGGGTAGATTATGTAAATCTTCCATATCTTATATAGTGGGCTAAGAGGCTCCATGGATTATCAAGTTGGGTTCCACCCATAGGATGCTCCATGGGAGTTACAAACCCATGGGTCATGGAAATGAAGAGTCATGACACATTAGGGTTTACATGGTGTAACCCTAGATGTGTCAACACTATATAAGAAACCCATTCTCCACCAAAATAGGCTATACAATAAGAAACAAGAGTGCTAGAGCCGATTTTGCAAGTGTAAGATTCTCTCAAAGTTTACTCCTTTGCATTTGGTGTTGTGTGAAGCATTTGAGGCATCACACTTGGGGTGCTAGGCTCACAAGGTTTCAAGGATCATAATCAACAACAAGGTAAGTTATTCTATCTTTCATTCAAGTTAAAAATGTTCCCCATGTATGCTACATAGGAATATAACCTTGGAATTCAACTTTGCATGATTATTAGACAAACATAGATCCAAGGTTATTAGGGTTGCATGTACACTTAGGAAGTGTTAGAATGCTCAAAACCCATCAGTGGTATCAGAGCCGAGGTTTGTTTGTTGTTTTTTTTTTTGTGTGCAAACAGCTTGAAAAAAAAATTGTTTTTCTGTTTTCTGCTCGTATGAAAGTTTGCACATTTGTTGCTGGAAATGGACTAGAAACATTACCCTAAACTGTTTTGATGTTTTAAAGCTTGTTTTAGATGGTGTAATGTTTATGCTAATCCATTTACAATGGCAATTATTAAAATTACAAGTTTTTTTTAAGTGTAATTTTTTATTCTTGAAAGTGTTCATATTCATGTTCTTGAACTTATGAAGATTAGATGATCATAGGAATTGTTTGTAACCTTCATGGTAGTTTAATTCATGATCATAATGTGTTTTAATGGAGTCCATAACTTGTCCTCAAGTTATGGAAAACCAAAAGTCTCACTTTTATTAAAGCCATTAAAAGAACACAAGAGTTATAAATATGAAGAGTCTTCATTTTTATTACTCAATTAATTCATAAGTTATAAAAAATGAAAAGTTTTGGAAGTTTACAAAACTTGCCCTCAAGTTTTGGAACATGTAAAGTCTTGATTAAAACTTTAGTTCCAACCCTTAGAATTTTAAAAGTTAAAATTCAACCCTTATACTTTATAATATTATAAGTTACTAATATATATATATATATGTATAACAACAAGTCGTCTTACCGCTAGTACGCCTCATTCACGAAGCCGGTCTATAAGGGGGGGTATAAGGTTGTTGCCTATAAAATGGCAACTTAATGGGTGTCCACTCTCACCCACCGCTTCCTTGATCGGTGGAGGGTCGTTAGCCGAACGGGTAAGACAAGGACTTATAAATTCTCATTAAAAGTATGATGAATATTATAAAGTAACTAAATGCTTTTATTAAATTCCCAATCTTAGTTACTTTAGGAAAATGTGAATAAGGTGCTAATCCATGAAATTACACTTTACACTTTGTTTAAGTCGTTGGTGGAGCGTGTGTGGTTAACCGGCACACTAACTTGGACTTAACAAGGTAGGTAAAGGGTGACTTAAGGTTTACCATAGCATCGGTGGAGCGTGTGTGGTTTACCGGCACATCGATTGAGTGATAAACCTTGAGGGTACCAAGTGATTTGCATGGTTACTTCACACCTCGTTTTGTGATCCTCGGTATCCCAGCCACAAAACTTGGAGGGCACACTCGAGATTGAAACATGCCTTTGAAAAGTTCATTGAATCTCAAAAGAATCTAGGAGTTTCTAAGAACCAATTAAAAACCTAATATTTATATTTCGTTTTTCATGGTGGAAATTGGTGAATCGTCATTCACCTACCTTTCAAATATGTTATAGCGTGGATTACGGCATACCTCTTCTAAGTTATAATATATTGTGATTGGATCCTAGCCTTAATAGTACATTTGGGTGTTTTATTAAGGACTCTCTTAATATCTAAACTGCTCTTGTTCTCTTCTTTCAGATGTCTTCAAACAATGTTGCTTCTGGCTCTAATCCTAACGGCTCCTTTACCCTTATGAACTTGTGTGGGAAAGTCACTTTTGATGGATCCAACTTCAATGAATGGATCAGAAACATCAGGATGATAACCCGCTACGAGGACAAAGAATATGTCCTTGACAAGGAGCTTAAGGAGATTGATGAGACCACTGCAACTCCCCAGGAGATCGCTGACTTCCGGGCACATGAAAGGGATGCTACAAAAGTGGCATGCATCATGTTGGCTACCATGATAGCGGAACTCCAAAAGTTCTATGAGGACTTCTACCCTTTTGAAATGCACCAAGATCTGATGGAAAGATACCATCAAAGTGCACGACAAGAGAGGTATGAAATCATATGCTCTATCATAACAACCATGATGAAGGACAGGGAATCCGTCACGAGCCACATGCAGAAAATGCAAAGGTATGTGGATCGGTTGCTGAAGCTTAATGTGAACTTCCCTGAAGAGCTTGCAATAGATATCATTTTGCACTCCGTACCATCGTGCTATGATCAATTCTGCATGACATATCACATGAATAAGGAAGAGGTCACACTCAGCAAACTTCAGGGACTCCTCAAGACCGCAAAAACAGGTCTTAAGGGTAAGTCGGTTGTTAACACTCCTACTCCAAACTCCGCCCCGGTTTTGGCAATCGGGAAAGGTAGAGGGAAGAAGAGGAAGAGCTCTTCGAAGGGTACCAAGGCTAAGACCCTTGATGGCTCTTCTTCAAGTGGAACCAAGAAAGGTTTTGTCACTCCTTCTTCTGACCCTAAAGAGGCTGAATGCTTCTATTGCCATGAAAAGTCACATTGGAAGCGGAACTGCCCAAAGTACCAGCAAGATGTGAAGGATGGGAAAGTTAAACCCAACCATGCAGGTATTTACACTATCTTATCTAATAACTCACCCCATTCTAACTCTTGGGTCCTTGATACCGGTTGTGGTATTCATATATGTTCTGATTTGCAGGGACTAAGAAGAAGTGAGAATGTGGAGCATGGAAGAATAAACTTAATCATGGGGAATAGGAAAGCTTTACCTGTCACCAAGATTGGAGTTTATACTTTATCGCTAAGTAGTGGGTTTAGTTTAGATTCGAATAAATGTTGTTATTCGCCAGAAATGGCAAGAAATATTATTTCCTTTCATGCATTGTATAAACAAGGTTTCACCTTTTCATTTGATAATGAAGTTGGTTCGGTTAATGCTTTCCTTAATAATGTTCTTTATTTTAAAGCATTACCTTGTGATGGTGTGTATGAAACTGTATCAGTGGTTGATAACTTAGGAAATAATGTATTATGTATTGATTCTGTTAATGATAATAACTTGGATAAAGCATCATTATGGCATTGTCGTCTTGGACATATAAGCAAGAAACACATAGGCCAACTCCAAAAGGATGGAGTATTGGAGTCATTTGACCTAAAGTCAGATGATAGTTGCGAATCATGCTTACTTGGAAAAATGACAAAGTCACCCTTCACAGGTTCTTGTGAGAGGAGTGAAGGTTTGTTGGTTCTTATACACACTGATGTGTGTGGGCCCTTCAAACATGCCACTAGGGATGCTAATTGTTATTATTTGACTTTTACTGATGATTACAGTAGATATGGATATGTCTACTTAATCAAGCATAAGTCAGAGACTTTTGAGAGGTTTAAAGAGTTTAAACAGGAAGTCGAGAATCAATTGGGCAGGAACATTAAGATGGTTCGATCCGATCGAGGTGGTGAGTATCTTAGTTCAGAGTTCCTCGACTATCTTAGGGAATGTGGGATTGTCTCACAATTGACACCTCCCAGGACACCGCAGTTGAATGGTGTAGCTGAGAGGCGTAATCGAACCTTGTTGGATATGGTTCGTTCCATGATGAGTCGAGCTTCGCTACCAATCTCATTTTGGGGGTATGCCTTAGAGACTGCCGCCCATATCCTTAATCTAGTTCCCACAAAGAAAGTTGCCAAAACTCCTCATGAGATGTGGACTGGTAAAGTACCCAAACTAGACCACATTAAGATTTAGGGTTGCGAGGCTTTCGTGAGACACGAGAATCATGATAAGCTCGAACCTCGAAGTGAGAGATGTATTTTCATCGGCTACCCACATAAATCCTTTGGTTACCTCTTCTACAGACCTAGTGAGAATGTTGTCTTTGTTGCTAGGAGGGCTTTCTTTCTCGAGAGAGAGTTCATAAGCCAAGGAGACAGTGGGAGGCAAGTTGACCTTGAAGAAATTCAAGAGTCAAGTGGTGAAGGAACTTCAAACCCTAGCACTCAACTTGAGGAGGAAACTCCTGTTGAGCCAATTGACAAGTCTGTACCTCTGAGGCGTTCCACAAGGGTTAAGAATGCACCTGAGCATTACTATGGATTCCATATTACTGCGGAAGGTGATACACTTATCAGTGATGAGACACTGATAGGTCTGGATGAACCTAACAGTTACGCAGAAGCCATGGCAGGCCCTGAGTCAGCCAAGTGGAAAGAGGCAATGGACAGCGAGATACAGTCCATGTATGACAATCAAGTTTGGAACTTGGTTGAGAATGTACCAGGTCGTAAGACTATAGGGTGCAAATGGATCTTCAAGAAGAAGACCGACATGGATGGTTATGTACACACTTATAAGGCACGACTGGTTGCAAAGGGTTTCTCACAAACTCCGGGAGTTGATTATGATGAGACCTTTTCTCCAGTGGCCAAGATTAAGTCTATTAGGGTTCTGTTAGCCATAGCCGCATTTCATGACTATGAAATATGGCAAATGGATGTCAAAACCGCTTTCCTTAATGGAAAGTTGGCTGATGATGTTTACATGAGTCAGCCAGAGGGTTTTGTAAATACAGAGTGCCCTAATAAAGTGTGTAAGCTTGAGAAATCCATTTATGGGTTAAAGCAAGCACCTCGCAGATGGAATCTTTGCTTTGATGAGAAAGTCAAAGAATTTGGTTTTTCTAGGAGTGAAGATGAATCTTGTGTATATGTCAAGGCTAGTGGGAGTATAGTTAGCTTTTTGGTATTGTATGTGGATGACATACTACTCATAGGAAATGACACCCCAACTCTGCAGGAAGTTAAGTCCTGGCTTGGGAAGTGTTTCTCTATGAAGGACCTAGGAGAAGCTGCCTATATTCTAGGGATAAGGATCTTGAGAGACCAGAGTAAAAGACTAATTGGACTTAGTCAGAGTACCTACTTGGATAAGGTGCTGAAGAGATTCGGCATGCAGGACTCCAAGAAAGGAAAGTTACCCATCCAGAGTAACGCCAGATTGAGTAAGGCACAAAGCCCTAGTACTGAGGTTGAGATAGCAGAAATGAGTCGAATACCTTATGCTTCGGCTGTAGGATCGATCATGTATGCTATGACGTGTACTCGACCCGATGTAGCCTTTTCTTTGAGCATGGTTAGCAGGTATCAGGGGAACCCTGGCAAGGCACACTGGACTGCGGTAAAGAATATACACAAGTACCTACGGAGGACTAAGGACTGGGTCCTTACCCTCGGTGGGAGTGAAGACTTGAGAGTTGTAGGGTATAGTGATGCTAGCTTTCAGACTGATAGGGATAATTTCCGCTCTCAGTCAGGCTGGGTCTTTACGTTAAACGGAGGAGCAATTTCTTGGAAGAGTTCCAAGCAAGAGACAGTGGCTGATTCAACTTGCGAATCAGAGTATATAGCAGCTAGCGAGGCAGCAAAGGAGGCGATATGGCTGAAGAACTTCATTGGAGACCTTGGAGTTGTATCAGCTATTAAAGAGCCAATAGAAATTTTTTGTGATAGTGAAAGTGTAGTTGCCTTAGCCAAGGAACCAAGGGATCACGGGAGATCCAGACACATCGACATAAAATACCATTTGATCAGACATCGAATAGAAGAAGGACTCCTCGTGGCAAAGAGGGTATCATCGGATGAGAATCCAGCAGATCCCCTCACGAAGGGACTGACTCGGGTTAAGCATCTCCAGCATGCTCGGAGCATAGGGCTGAAGGATGATATTAGATTTAGTAGTTAGATAACCTTGAAATTTGTAAAGTGTAATTGACATTAGATGATGAATAAAAGGTGTTTTATTTATGAGTAAAGTGTTGCTATCTCTTGTCGATCGTTTACTATATTTCTTTTGCATGTTTTGACTTCCAGAATAATTATGTTTGGTATATCATATTATTCGAACCTCCACAGTCGGTCATATGTCGAAAGTAGGTATGAATCAAGACTGTCATGATTGGTTGCAGAGGTCTAAGTTGTTGGACATGGCTACAACACTCATGAGTGCTCATAAGTTCTGAGCATTGGACTCAACCCACGCTCACTGGAATCACTTCATGGAATTTATCTCGACTGATTGTGAGACGATAATATCATATAAGTCTTCAAACCTAGAGATATGATTTGTTACTTATGAGTTGGTTATGCATTGATTGTACGTTAACGCATTGGTAACTCGATGTTATAAAACGTGCTTTTGTGTATAATTCAATGAGTGGTAGAACAAACATATGAGTCGAAGTTTATTTGTTCCTTCTTGGATTAGAAGCTGATATATGGGCCCCTCGATGATTTTGTTTTGACCTATGTACCGGGCCCGGTCAGAACTAAGTTGATGTGTTCAATTAAGTTCTTTGTCAAACAAATCGGAAATCGGGAAACAAACTACTGGACAATAAGTAAGACATTGTTCCATGTATTTGTCCGGCTGATATCTAGAACAGAGGATTATATGATCACTTATCTTAAATGGCGTATCATCATCTTCTCAGTTCCGAGAGACCTTGAAAGAGCTACGATTGCCGATCGGTTCCTGAACTATTTTTGGTATGTACTTGACCTGACCCGACATGGTTCATTTGGGTTGCATGGCACCATGCAATTGGATAAAATAAAATGAGAGAAATAACACTTATGGTTTATTAATATATTATAAGTTCTAATATATTAATAATATTATTTAATTAGTTTGATCAACAATTAATTTAGAATTAATTAAGTGATCAAAAGATAACTAATTAAATATATGGGTAGATTATGTAAATCTTCCATATCTTATATAGTGGGCTAAGAGGCTCCATGGATTATCAAGTTGGGTTCCACCCATAGGATGCTCCATGGGAGTTACAAACCCATGGGTCATGGAAATGAAGAGTCATGACACATTAGGGTTTACATGGTGTAACCCTAGATGTGTCAACACTATATAAGAAACCCATTCTCCACAAAAATAGGCTATACAATAATAAACAAGAGGGCTAGAGCCGATTTTGCAAGTGTAAGATTCTCTCAAAGTTTACTCCTTTGCATTTGGTGTTGTGTGAAGCATTTGAGGCATCACACTTGGGGTGCTAGGCTCACAAGGTTTCAAGGATCATAATCAACAACAAGGTAAGTTATTCTATCTTTCATTCAAGTTAAAAATGTTCCCCATGTATGCTAGATAGGAATATAACCTTGAATTCAACTTTGGATGATTATTAGACAAACATAGATCCAAGGTTATTAGGGTTGCATGTACACTTAGGAAGTGTTAGAATGCTCAAAACCCATCAATTTAAACGTAGACCATTCTAACACGTTAAAAGAAAGTCATGAAATTTATGAAACTAGTATAGTAGCAATAATTCAAATTTGATTAGAATATTTGAATAACGTGTATTATTGCTAATATCTATTGAAATTAGTTTACCTAATGAATAGTTCATAATGACCACAATACATACTGATTCCAATACATCTAAAAGGTTTGGATGAAATGTATTTGTGGAATCATAGTCTTGGATACATAAATGAGAAGCGCATTACCAAGTATCCGGTCAGATCATATTTTGGATGACATTTGACCTCGAGTCTTCTGATAACTGCAAATCATGTTTATCAAGATAGATGATGAGTACATCACTAGGTAACATGAATAGCTATTGAAATTAGTTTGCACTAATGGACCGTTCAGATTAACCACGATACTTGGTAAGACAAACTTCGGATGAACGTGCATCTAGAATTTTTTAGGTGTTCAGAGCTCTCGTAAAGCGAAGCTAAGAATTAACTTGGAAATTAGGATGAAATGCTCATAGTGAGCATATCAGTCTAAAAGTTTATCGATCATCTAAGGGATTCTGAAGTTTCATGATCTATCTCCACCCAGAACACTGCCACAAGGAGTGTTAGTTGGAAAGAGAAATAAATCATTGACTGAATGTGTACTAGATGAGTCGCACTATGCTTACTAATAGTTCATGAATTATACCATGAATAGTGTTACGAGAAGTCCTTTGGTCTTGTACCAACTGAGAAAGTCCATGAAACACTCTATGAGATATGAAGTGGGATTCACTCGTCAGTTGCACATATGTAAGTTTATGTTTATGAGGCTTACGCATGGCGTGGAGCGCTCGACAATCTAGAACTTAGAATAGAGATGTGTTATTTCATTGGAGAACCTATCAATCATTTTGGATAAATTCTTAACAATACTTTTGAGAACATAGTGTATATTTCTTGTAGGACAGTTTTCTAAAAGAGGGAGTTGATATCCAAAAGGGCTAGTGGGAGCTATATTGATCTTGATAAGACTCAAGAGTTAACCAACAAATAACCTAAAGTTGGACCTAGCATTCAGTTCGAGATGGAAAGAGCTATTGAGGAAACTGACATATTTCCAGTTTTTACTTATAGTTTTGCTAGAGGACGTCATACACCTAGTTATCTAAGTGTATATATTACTGAGGTAAATGAGTCACTGGTATGGAGCAATCAAAGTACACTAGCTATTGGAAGCTATAGTAGGCCCTAAAGGCTACAAAATGGAAGGAAGACTTGGATCTTTAACAATTATATGTAAGTGGATCTTTAAGAAGCGACAAGCATGGATAAGAAGAAACACATAATCAAACCAAAATAGGTTATGAAGGATGTGTAAGCTTGATAAGTTCATTTATAGACTGAAATAAGCATCTCACAAGTGGGATCATTATATAAATGAGAAAGTTCAAAGAGTTTGAATTTCAAGAAATAAAGATGAGTCATACATATGTCAAAGCAAGTGGGAGTAATTGGAATCTTTTTTTCAATGAGAAAGTTCAAGGAGTATGAATTTCGAGAAACATTGATAAGCCATATATATATATATATATATATATATATATATATATATATATATATATATATATATATACTGTGTGTGTGTGTATAAGTGCTATTGGGATTACTGTTGTCACCCTTGTTTAGTACATAGACAATGTACGATTCATTGGAAACTATGTTGTAACTTAGCAAGTGTAAAAGCTTGGAAGAAAAAGGACCAAACTGGAAGAAAGCTGGAAACTTGGAGGTCAAATCTAGCAACAACATGGAATAAGAAAAGAAGTCATGCAAAAACTGCATGCCACGACCTGGCAATCCAAAGGCCATGAAGTGGCCACATGTCCTGACATAGAAGCTTCTGGTGACATGGGAGATACACGTTTTAAGTGTTAACCACAGCGTGACACCTATTCCCCACGCTTTGGTAGCCATATTTTTTGTATCTATATAAAATGGACATTATGTTGAATTCTAGAGGTTGACTTGAGGATTAAGCTAAGGATTACGACTAAAAACCCTTAGAAAAACCTCGGAAGTTAAGATTTCAACTTGCTAGATTTTACCATTGCTTTTCTAGTTAACTTTGATTTCATGTTTGTTTCTGTTTTAGCTACGACCTAATCACCCCATACTTCTGTTTGGTGAAGATGAACCTGAATCTTATGTGATGATTTTGAAATCATGGATGTTTTGTGTTGATTTTACTTATGTTTGATAATCAAAACCCTAGCATGTTGAAGTGTTAATCAAGCTCATATTGCTCATTAATCAAGTTTTGTGTAATAGATGATCATTCTAGTTGAATGAATCTGTTACCTAATTGTTTATGATCATTAAGTAATTAGAGCTAGTGATTAATCAAATCCTAGGGTTAAGTAATTAAAATTTAATATCTTTAGTTTTGTTTGAGAGCATAATTGATCATTAGTTTCTGCTTGAATTGCTTTTTTTTTATCTAGAATAGGTGATTTATCGGATATCATTCATAGTCTAATTCGTGATTATATCAATTTGGTGTTTAACTTATTCTTGATCATTGCATGATAATTTATAACTTCGTACATCTAGGAATTTGATCATAATAACTAGTAATTTAAAAAATTGGTAATTAATATAATCCATCCACTAGAAATCATCCATTGATGAGGGGGAAATCAGAACTAAATGTAGGTACTCTTTAATCTTTATGTAAAAATCATCTTGTTTGCTTGCTTAGTTTTAATAATTGGTAGTAGTTTGAATTAAGTTAATGAACTTGAAAAATCAGTAAAAACCCAATTTAAAGTTTGTTTTCTTAATTTAATTAAAAGTAGTTATTTTATTAATTAAATTATGTTCCTTGTACTCGAATCCAACTTACCTTAGCTATTCTATAATTTGAATAGGTACACTGCCTATAGGTGCATAAATTAGTTAAGTTAGTTAGGTTTACAATTTTAAAAGATTATACGTATACTTTGTGCACATCAAGTTTTTGGTGCCGTTGCCGGGGAACGACTTATTTGCGTTTTATTTTAATTACTTTTAGTTATTAGATCCTTTTTGTGGGGTAAAAACCGGAAAAAATGTTTTTTTTCTACATTAATTTAATTTTTATGTTTGTTCAGCAACTACGTCATGGGCACCTTTGGCCACATCGTGGTCACTAAACAGATAATTTTTAGTTTACTTACTTTTATTCGTTTTACTCCTTTTTGTTTTTCTTTTGTTTTTGTTTCAGTGATTTGTGACCCGAGGATCCAAAACTCTAATAGTTCCACCACTTAAAGATCCAGTATCCGTTTTCCACAAGAAGAAGGACAAAAAGGTTCACGAATCAATCAGCACTTTCAAAGTTGACACCTTTGAGCTATTTGAGAAGACTTTAAATAATAAAGAAGTAGGATACGAGCCAAAAACCTAGGACGATTATGAGGATGAAATAAAGAGTGAAGTGGAAGAGATGCCAGACATTACGGATATGACGTAGAAAGAATATAAGAAGTGGATGCATAATGACAACGGGCAGGGTGTTCCAAATGTTACTAGTGATATCCCGTTCTTTGGGAAGGACCACGAAGATGCCTTCAAGCACATCGATGAAGTTTTGGACATTGCTAACTATTTCATTGTTCCAAATGTTACTAGGGATGTTGTTTTACTTATGATGCTTCCAGTAACACTTACTGGATATGAAAAAGTTTGGTTGAAGTCACTCGCACCTGGAGCTATTCGGACATGGGACAACCTTCGTGAAGCGTTCATTGAGCAATTTAGTCCACCTTCAAGGATTGCCAAACTAAAGAAGAAGATTTCTAACTTCTAACAAGAAATTAGAGAATCCCTATATGAATCTTAGGAGAGGTACAAATTCTTCAAATAAATTGTGCTCAACACGACTTGAACGTGCGACAAGAGGTGTCTATTTTCTATGATGGGGTGAACGTCAAAACGAGGAAACTTCTTGATTCTGAAGGACCGATGACTAAGAAGAATCCGACCACAATCAAGGAGTTAATTGAAGAGTTCGTGAAGAACTCAAGAGAATATCATTACCCACGAGAAGATGCTTAAATAGGTAAGGGTAATGGAATAAATGAGAACTTGGCTGAAATAATGGCTAAACTAGAGAACGTGGATCGGCAAATGATGAAAATGGATCAGTCGGTACATGCATACGAGTTGGATGTGACAATTGCAATGGGCTGCACTTGATCAAAGATTTCGATATAGATGAGAATGGGAATCGAAAAGCTCAAGTATGTTACTCGAGTAGGGACAAGTACGATAAGGATTGGAGGAAACCAAGGAAGGAGTATTTTCCATACGACAAATACAAAAAGAAAAAGGACAAGAAGTATAGGGAAACCAGCCACGATTTTTATCAAAAAGAACCACCATTCAAAAACAAGTACGAGTTTAAGTTGATGCATGCACGCTTTGCATCCGTTTCTAAGAAGATGCATGATGCAATTGAAACTACGATGAGAAACCAACAAGCAGTGATATCAAGCATTGAATCTCAATTCGGTCAGTTGACCAAACTCGAAAACGAGAGATTACGTAATAAAAAATCTCGACCCAAAACTACAACCTCAAGTTATGGGTATATACACCGAGGAAGAGGTTAATTCTGAGCCTAGAGAGATCAATAATATAGTTGACAAAAAGCCCGACCCATAGCCGAAAGAAGTGGAGCCCGAGGCAGCAGCAGAAAAACTATCTTCCTATTTCCCACGACGTAGCAACCACGAGGCCACATCATGGCCACTAGAGAATTCAAATTCTTTGTGTTTAAAACTGTACTAGCCTCCTCTTCCATATCCATCTCGAGCCTGCAAGAATCTTCTGGAGCCGAAACAGATGAAATTCCTGAAACAAGTGCTATCTCTCTCAATCAATGCTCCATTCCTCAAATCCATGGGGAAGCTTACTAAATTTGATAAGGATGTGACGAATAATCAAAAGGAGTTGGAAAAAGCATCCCTTATTATGTTTAATGATTTGTGTTCTTCTGCAATCGTTGATGGATTGCCAATATAAATGAGAGATCTGAGTCGATTAACTGTACCTTGTGAATTTGGTAATTCCATTTGAATATATGCTTTATTCGATTCGGGGGCTAGAATAAATCTCATGCCATACTCTTTTTATGAAAAGCTCGCTCTTCTAAAGCTACAAAACAAAAGAATGACATTTCAAATGACTGTTTACTCAATCAATCATCCATGTGGCATTGTAGAAGATTTATTGGTTAAGGTTGAAAATTTTAGTTTTCTAGTGGATTTTGTGGTGTTAGACATGAAAGAAGACGAATGCCTTCTTGTAATCTTGGGAAGACCATTATTGAGCACCGTAAGAGCCCTCGTTGACATCCATGATTCTAACCTTACACTTCATGTAGAATGTAAAACCCCGATCTAGGTATCAATCCAAATCATTAGATTGGTGCGGAATCCCAATCAACCGAATGACACAAATCGTAAATATGAAAATAATAACACAATGTTGAATCTTCAATGCACACTATTATTGATTAATAGTCAGGTACATAAGACTCTCAATGTCTCTCGGTTCTCTCTGTCTCTCAAAATCTCGAAATCAACAACTAGCCTAACCAACCGTAAACACGACTGAATATATACCCAGACCTAATTACAAAGCTCCAGCCCAAAACCCAGCCGAAAACATCATTAAAGTCCACCAAAATCACATGGTGATTTCGGTCCAAGTACCACCGAGATCATAGTGCTTTCGGTCCCAAACCAAGAACCCCAAAAACCTTGAGAAGCAAAGTATAAACCACAAATTTTTGTCCTAACAATCTCCCCCATGGTTTATAGCTTTCTTTTTCTTTTCAATCTTCTCTTTGTTCTTGATTTTCAGCATTTATCTTCAATTTCTTCATGACTTCAAGATTGTGACAACCCGAAATTTCTTCCGTTTAAACCGTTAAAAATAAATCAATTCGGAGTTTATTTCTGCTTTTGTCAGCTATACCTCAGGTCTAATTAAATATTTTGAACTCAGTACAATCGAAGTTTGGGTCCAAGAACGAGTTTTTCCAAGTCAAAGCATAGCATCCGGGCCAAACACCCCTTCGAGAGGAGTGTACGGCCGCAAACTCGAGTTTACGACCGTACACCCCCACCCCACCCCTTGGCTGAAAACTCACCCCTGTATAAGGGATGAGTGGCCTTCATTTCAAACTTTAAGCACTCAAGGGACTTTCTCTCTCTACTATCTCTCTACAATTTTCAAGTTTTGCTCAAGGATCTTCAAAATGTAAGTGATTCTTCACTTCTATTGTGTTTCAATCCCTTTTCTAGTGATGAATCCATGTTTCATCTCATAAATTCCATCTTTTTCTAGATTTCCTCTCTCACCAAGAACACCAAGAACACACACTAGTTCTTGGTGGCTAAAAACCTCATTCCAAGCCTCTTACAGTAAGTAACTACTCCCTATGCTTGTTATCTACTAGGAATCACTTGTTTTCACCTAAAAATCGACCCAAAATCATGAACACGAAATGGGTTTACGGTCGTACTCCCTTCAATGGACGTAAACTCCATTTTTGGTCGATTATTGGCCTTTAAACTCTTCCTTGAGCTGGGCACAAGGCTTAGAACACTTCGAAGAGGCTAGAAAGGACCTTGAAACACCGAAAATCGCACCTTTCACCAAGTGTTTACGGCCTTAAGCTCATGTGCCATAAACCCACAGGCCGTAAACCCATGGACCGCAAACACTTGGGCAGCAAACTCATGGGTCATAAACCCCGTGGGCCGCAAACCCCTGACCGTACATTCCTGATTAGGGCCGCAAACTCCCCATCTTTAATCACGTGATATTCTAACACTTAGTTTTAAGTGTTTCCTAGTCCCTAAGGTGGTTTCCTTCCTTAACAAATAGTGTTATGTCCTCATCTAATACATATATGTGTTACCATATGTTAATTGGATCCACTTGCGTACGAAACATCAGTTGACACTCAACATCCACACCGACCTTAAGCTCGCATCTTACGTCAAACTGTGAGTTCATACCCCTACGCTTTTTCCGATTTTTTCTTGTTTTCAGGGGAGGAATACAAGCAAAAGTACAAGGAAACTTGTGCTCAAATTATATTATTTTGCTTAAGATAATTACTGTTTAGAATGCTTTTAACATAGAAAACAGTTTTACCAAACAATTGAGAAATCAACTCGTAGAAACAGTTTTCAAAACTAAAGTAATGAACTCGTGAAACGTAAAATAAAATGTATCTCATGAAAATTATAAACATGATTTTTAGTATTATTACTTGTAAATTGTTAGTCTAAAGTTGGGGACACGTCCTTTGTAACACTCCCCACCGAATTCGAGAGTGTAGGACTAACACTTGTAACCAGAATCTCTTATAGGGAGAGCGTGATTGTTGTGTATAGATCTATACGAGACTGACTATCCCACACCTAAACTGCTAGCTACATTTAGGCATACATGCTTGTGGTGACAAAGTCATAAAAGGATACTGGCCCCGCTACATGCCATATCAAGTTTAAGTACGGTTATGACACCCACAACCTAGATAACAAGAATTTACTTTTGTAATAATGAGTCAAGTGAACTAACCTCAAAGTAATAACCGATTCGATTACTAGAGGGTATTAATAATACCCTTAGGATTTAGTTCACCACTTATTTATTAGTTTTATTTATGTAATAAGGCTAATACACCTCATAGGGAGCTAACATGGGTTTTCAAGAAAACTACGTCTAACGATATAAGTATGGTAGATACTTGTACACCTCAGACTAGAAACAGATAACCAACGACCAACTTTTAGGGAAAATGTAGGATTTTCCTGGGATAACTCAACCTTTCATAAACGGACTGTTTAACAAATAACTAATGGATAATCAAACATCTTTCATAAGAAAATATAGGATTTTCTTAGGAAACACTTTTCACTGGATCAAAGAAACATTTTTAACCAAAACTAAATACTTATGAACTCACCAGCTTTATGCTAATACTCTTTCAAACTGCTTGTATTCTCAGGGCAGCAATAGACAGGTACTTTTATCAACTTTTGGAGAAGACGGAGCATTTGGAGTCACGTCTTTTACTTTTGTTATATACTCTGATGTACAAACTATGTTTTCAAACAGATGTAAATAATCATATTGTAATGTAATGGTTGTGTTTACTTTGCTTACTATGATACAACTGTTGTGATACTACGCATGACGTCACCCGCCTCCGAACGTTTCCGCCGTTATTTCTGACGGTTCGGGGGTGTGACAGATTGGTATCAGAGCTATTGTTTATACTAAACTAAGTATACCGAACCTTACATGGTATAAAACTATAAACACTAAGGGGCTGAAGTGCTCTGAACTAAAAGTATGCTTTTAAAATATAAGTATTTTTACGAAAAGTATACAAGTATACCTACATACCAGAAACAGTATTAGGGGTAGAACAAAACAAAAGTATTTGGATGTTGGACACTGCGGTTAAACCTGGGCAGTTATGTAATCATGTCTAGGGTCAATATAGCCTGATCAACTATATTCATTCGAGACATGACCAACATGTGTTTGGGAGTGATTGTGGTGTTGCAGCAGGCCTAAAACTTACCAAGTATCCATACAACAAGACGTCGATAGAACAAAACAGATAACCTAAAATACTATAGGAGTATTTGTCTAGAGTCAAATGCATTGCAGAAAATTCACTTCCAAGTGTTGCTACTCAGTATTTTTTTAGCAATAGCTTTACTTGTGTTAAAAATCCTTCCTTGTTTATCACTTAGTTGAACACTTTATCTACCATACACAGATATACCTTGTTTCATATCTCTTGATTCAAAAGTCAAAAGGACTTATCATTTTCATCCTCCTGGTATAGTACAAAATGCCTCCAAAGAAAAGACCCAACAAAAAGAACAACAATTCTCCAATAGATCCAGCTCCTCCACCTCCTCAGTTCGATCCCGCTACGTTCCAGGCAGCTGTTACTGCCGCTGTGGCTGCCGCGATGTCACAGATAAATCCTGGTGGATCTGGCTGGCCGGGAGGTGGTACTCATCCCCAAAATCATGAAGAGAGTCAGGGACACCAGAAGGAGTGCTCCTATAAAGACTTCATGAATGAAAAACCCACATCCTTCGACGGCAATGGAGGTGTTATTTCCCTGACTCGATGGTTCGAAAAGATCGAGTCTATCTTCGAAATTTGCTCTTGTCCCGAAGCCAGCAAGGTGAAATTCTCTGCTTGCACTTTCACCAACAGAGCACTGACCTGGTGGAATGGTCGCGTCAAATCCCTAACCCTACCGATAGCCAATGATATGGGGTGGAAGAGCTTGAAAGAACTCATGCTTGCTGAGTACTGCCCACGGGGCGAGATGCAGAAACTAGAGCACGAGCTATGGAACTTGAAGATGAAGGGTTCCGACATTGCTGCCTACACTTCCAGATTTGAAGATCTAACACTTCTTTGCCCGGGTATGGTCACCCCGGAAAGCAAAAAGATTGAGAGATACATTTGGGGACTGACACAACCAACCAAAGGAAATGTCTTGGCTGCTCGGCCAGCTACATATGATAGCCCAAAGTGTCTGGCGCAGAATCTGATCGATCATGGAGTCGATCTTGATGAGTTGACAGCTGTTTCTGAACCACAGGAGGAGGGTAGTGGGAAGAAGAGATTTTGGAACAAGCGCAAGGGCCAGCCCTCTCAGGATCCCTCCAAGAAACAACAAATTGTGGTAGTCCACGCTGCTACTACCCCTGCTACAATCCCCATTACTCCAACAAACCCCAGTCGCTATGTTGGGAAGTTACCTCTGTGCAACAAGTGCAACTATCATTTTCAGGGACAGTACCGAGAGATGTCGTGCAACAACTATGGCAAGAAGGGCCACACAGCTCGAGGCTGCAAGACACAAGTCCAACCCACTAACCAGGCCCCTGGAGCAGGCGTTGGACAAGCTTGTTATGGTTGTGGAGAAGTCGGGAACTACAAGAGAAACTGCCCCAAGGCAACAACAGCTGGTAGCACAGGGAGAGTATTAGCGATGGGGCAAGAGGAGGCAGTTGCTGACCCTACCGTTGTTACGGGTACGTTCCTTCTCAACAACTCTTATACATGCATTCTTTTCGATTCTGGTGCTGAGAGAAGTTTTGTTAGCCATGCATTCAAACATCTTCTCAAACATGAACCCCAACCTCTAACCGAAACATTACCGTCGATATGGCTAACGGTGAGAAAGAAAGCATTATGACATATTCGTAGGTTGTACCCTTACCCTAAACGATCATTCTTTTCCGATCGATCTTATGCCAGTTTCCATAAAAAGCTTCGATGTCATCATCGGCATGGATTGGTTGAGCCTCAATCGTGCATATATCCTTTCTTATGAAAAAGCTATACGTCTCAATCTTCCTTCTGGTGAAACCCTCATGATTTATGGCGATAAACTCAGCTCGAACCTCTGCATCATCTCGTGCATCAAAGCCCAAAAACTTCTACGAAAAGAGTGCCATGCATTCCGAGCCCACGTCATAAATGAGAAACAGGAAGTTAAAGACCTCGAGAGCATCCCCGAAGTCTGCAACTTTCCTGAGGTCTTTCCCGAAGAGCTTCTGGGAATCCCTCCCGAGCATCAAGTCGAGTTTCGCATCAACTTAGTCCCCGGAGCTACCCCCGTAGCCAAATATCCATATCGCCTAGCGCCAGCAGAAATGCAGGAATTATCCTGTCAGCTCAATTAGCTACTTAGCAAAGGATTCATAAGATCGAGTTCCTCACCCTGGGGAGCCCCAATCTTGTTCGTGAAAAAGAAGCATGGATCCTTTCGGATGTGTATTGATTATCAAGAACTGAACAAGCTCACTGTCAAAAACCGTTACCCCCTTCCCCGAATCGACGACCTTTTCGATCAACTTCAAGGAGCCAGCTACTTGTCCAAAATAGACCTAAGATCAGGGTACCATCAGCTGCGAGTCCATGAGAGTGATGTTCCTAAGACAGCATTTCAGACTCGGTATGGTCACTACGAATTTGTAGTAATGCCCTTCGGTCAAACCAACGCACCGGCAGTATTCATGGACCTGATGAATCGGGTGTACTGTCCTGTCCTGGACAAGTTCGTCATCGTGTTCATCGACGATATACTTGTCTATTCCAGAAGCGAGGAAGATCACAAATAGTACTTGAGATTAGTGCTGGAAACTCTAAGGGCAGAGAAGCTATACGCGAAATTCTCCAAGTGCGAATTCTGGATTCGAAAAGTAACCTTCCAAGGTCAGGTGGTAAGTGAGGAAGGCATACACGTGGACCCCTCAAAAATCAAGGCGATAGAGAACTGGTCAGCACCGAAGACGCCTACAAAAATCCGTCAATTCTTGGGTCTCGCTGGCTATTATCGCAGATTTATCCAAAATTTTTCCAGAATTGCCAAACCCTTAACCACTTTGACTCAGAAAGGAGTACCCTTTTGTTGGAGTGAAAAGCAAGACACTGCGTTCCAAACGTTGAAACATGCCCTATGCAGCACACCTATCTTGTCTCTGCCCGAAGGAACGGAGGACTTCGTTGGCTACAGTGATGCATCCAATCAGGGCCTAGGCTGTGTGCTCATGCAGCGGGGAAAAGTCATTGCTTATGCCTCAAGATAGCTGAAAGCACACAAAGTCAACTACACAACGCACGACCTGGAATTGGGAGCAGTGGTCTTCGCATTGAAGATATAGAGACACTATCTCTACGGAACGAAGTGCACTATCTTCAATGACCATAATAACCTACAACATATTTTCGATCAGAAGGAATTGAACATAAGACAACAGCGATGGGTTGAGCTACGCCGATAAACGACGAAAACCCTTGGATTTCCAGATTGGAGACCGTGTCTTGCTAAAGGTCTCACCCTGGAAGGGCATGATACGCTTTGGAAAGCGTGGAAAGCTAAATCCAAGATACATAGGACCCTTCGAGATCCTCGCTAGGATCGGTCCCGTAGTCTACAAACATCGTTTACCTCAAGAACTTAGCAATATTCATCCTGTCTACCACGTTTCGAATCTTAAGAAATGCTAATCCGACGAAACACTTGTGGTCCCTCTCGATGAGATTGAAATCAACGAGAACCTAAACTTTGTGGAAGAACCGATCGAAATCATGGATAGAGAAATCAAACGAACGAAACAAAGTCGCATCCCGATAGTGAAGGTTCGCTGGAATGCCAAGCGGGGACCCGAATTCACTTGGGAGCACGAAGATCAGATGAAGCAGAAGTATCCGCATCTCTTTCCAAATTCATGATTTGTATTCTATGTTCGAATTTCGGGACGAAATTCCCTCTAACGGGGGGATGATGTGACAACCCGAAATTTTTTCCGTTCAAACCGTTAAAAATAAATGAATTCAGAATTTATTTCTGCTCTTGTCAGCTATACCTCGGGTCTAATTAAATATTTTAAACTCAGTACAATCGAAGTTTGGGTCCAAGAACGAGTTTTTCCAAGTCAAAGCATAGCATCCGAGCCAGACACCCCTTCAAGAGGAGTGTACGGCCGTACACCCCCACCCCACCCCTTGGCCGAAAACTCACCCCTATATAAGGGATGAGTGGCCTTCATTTCAAACTTTAAGAACTCAAGGGACTTTCTCTCTCTACTCTCTTTCTACAATTTTCGAGTTTTGCTCAAGGATCTTCAAAATGTAAGTGATTCTTCACTTCTATTGGGTTTCAATCCCTTTTCTAGTGATGAATCCATGTTTCATCTCATAAATTTCATCTTTTTCTAGATTTCCTCTCTCACCAAGAACACCAAGAACACACACTAGTTCTTGGTGGCTAAAAACCTCATTCCAAGCCTCTTACAGTAAGTAACTACTCCCTATGCTTGTTATCTACTAGGAATCACTTGTTTTCACCTAAAAATCGACCCAAAATCATGAACACGAAATGGGTTTACGGCCGTACTCCATTCAATGGCCCTAAACTCCATTTTTGGTTGATTATTGGCCTTTAAACTCTTCCTTGAGCTGGGCAGAAGGCTTAGAACTCTTCGAAGAGGCTAGAAAGGACCTTGAAACACCGAAAATCGCACCTTTCACCAAGTGTTTACGGTCGTAAACTCATGGGCACTAAACCCACAGGCCGTAAACCCATGGGCCGTAAACCGATGGACCGTAAACACTTGGGCCGCAAACTCATCGGCCGTAAACCCTGTGGGCCAGAAACGCCTGACCGTACACTCCTGATTACGGCCGCAAACTCCCCATCTTCAATCACGTGTGATTCTAACACTTAGTTTCAAGTGTTTCCTAGTCCCTAAGGTGGTTTCCTTCCATAACAAATAGTGTTATGTCCTCATCTAACACATATATGTGTTACCATATGTTAATAGGATCCACTTGCGTACGAAACATCAGTTGACACTCAGCATCCACACCGACCTTAAGCTCGGATCTTACGTCAAACTGTGAGTTCATACCCCTACGCTTTTTCCGAGTTTTTCATGTTTTCAGGGGGGAATACAAGCAAAAGTACAAGGAAACTTGTGCTCAAATTATATTATTTTGCTTAAGCTAATTACTGTTTAGAATGTTTTTAACATAGAAAATAGTTTTACCAAACGATTAAGAAATCAACTCCTACAAACAGTTTTCAAAACTAAAGTAATGAACTCGTGAAACGTATAATAAAATGTATATCATGCAAATTATAAACAGGATTTTTAGTATTATTACTTGTATATTGTTAGTCTAAAGTTGGGGACACATCCTTTGTAATACTCCCCACCGAATTCGAGAGTGTAGGACAAGCACTTGTAACCAGAATCTCTTGTAGGGAGAGCGTGGCTGTTGTGTATAGATCTATGCGGGACTGACTATCCCGCACCTAAACTGCAAGCTACAGTTAGGCATACATGCCTGTGGTGACAAAGTCATAAAAGGATACTGGCCCCGCTATGTGTCATATCAAGTACGATTATGACACCCACAACCTAGATAACAGGAATTTACTTTTTTAATAATGAATCAAGTGAACTAACCTCAAAGTAATAATCAGTTCGATTACTAGAGGGTATTAATAACACCCTTAGGATTTAGTTCACCACTTATTTATTAGTTTTATTTATGTAATAAGGCTAATATACCTCATAGGGAGCTAACAGGGTTTTTCAAGAAAACTACGTCTAACTATATAAGTATGGTAGATACTTGTACACCTCAGACTAGAAACAGATAACCAACCACCAACTTTCAGGGAAAATGTAGGATTTTCCTGGGATAACTCAACCTTTCATAAACAGACTGTTTAAAAAATAACTAATGGATAAACAAACATCTTTCATAAGAAAATATAGGATTTTCTTGGGAAACACTTTTCACAGGATCAAAGAAACATTTTTCACCAGAAGTAAATACTTATGAACTCACCAGCTTTATGCTGATACTCTTTCAAACTGTTTGTATTCTCAGGGCATCAATAGACAGGTACTTTTATCAACTTTTGGAGAAGATGGAGCATTTGGAGTCACGTCTTTTACTTTTGTTATATACTCTTATGTACAAACTATGTTTTCAAACAGATGTAAATAATCATATTGTAATGTAATGGTTGTGTTTACGTTGCTTACTATGATACAACTGTTGTGATACTACGCATGACATCACCCGTCTCCGAACGTTTCCACCGTTATTTCTGACGGTTTGGGGGTGTGAAAAGAATGAACATATGAATTTCTACATGAATGACTTCATCAAGAGTAGTTGGACTTCCTTTAAAATTTGACTTTGAATGCACATTAGGTATAGAGGCTTCTTGTATAGGTTCTTGAAAATCAACACTTTCAGTTTTGAAATACTTCAGAGATAATTACAGAGAAACCGATTCTTCTCGATCACTTCAGCAGGTTCGTAGATAGCAGCAAATTGATTGAGGAGGCTTCAGTGAAATTCGTCACATAACTTCAAATACAACTTCACCTTGCTTATGGGGTTGAAAGGTTGTGTGTAGAAAAATAATCTTCACTTCTTGTTCCTTCGAATGAATATTCTTCATCGATCACGGATGCGTCTTGAAAAGTAACCATGACTAAAAGTCCATGTGGATCACAGAGTCATAAAGACCCTTCTCACCACACTTGTTCAAGGACCTAGCCTTGGATCAGATTGAGACTACTCGCAGTATCTGTGTGAACATGGAGGAACGCACTGCGATTTGTTGAGTATCGGAGAACTACTCGTGGCAATTTTTTATGTTAGCCCCTGCATATCCTTGATCAAAGATCTCAATACAGTTTTTCAAGTTAACAAGTTTACTTGGCCCTTGGCGAGACGTTCAGTGGTTTCTGAATCTCAGCTTAGTGTACCATTCTAGTGCCAAAGAGAGTTAATTAGGAATAACTCACAAAACCACCCTGCGACAAATGTATCCGAAGACATATTTCCACAGTTTAGCATGACACGATGTGAAGGCCCTTTGGCGGGACATTCAACGATAATCGTGCCTTGCGAGGTGCATCGTGCTAATGCCAATACCGTTAATTCCTTACCTGCGGAGAATGTATCCGAGATTACATTTGAGTCTCCGCAGTTTTGCATGACAATGAGAATGTCAAGACCCTGGGCGGGATGTTCGGCGATATCTATTTCCCGGTTGGGTGAATCGCCCTTGTGCCATGACAGTTCTTAGGCAAATATAACCGACAAGACTAATTTTGACAATTTGTACAATTTCAAACTTTCAATTCCTTAAATAAGACATTTCTTAGAGAAAAACTGCCTAACTAACAGTTTGTACAATTTCATGCCTTCAATTCCTTGTGAGAGTAGTGTGAAGTGTAATGACCATCAATTTCCTTCCAGGTCTCTTTTTGCACAAAAAATTCTGACACAGTCTCCTTCACTCTCTTCTTCTTTTGAATTCGTGCTTTAAGACAAATGAAATTTTTGAGATAAAAATAAAAATAAAATAAACCTAGCACACACACAAAAAAAATAAAAATAACTAAGAATAAAATTAAAATTAAAATACGCTCAAAAACAATATTTTTGGATTTTTGATGTTTCTGAAAGAAATAAAAACAGAAATAAACATATTTTTGAAATTTTTTGAAATTTATGATTTTTGGTTTGTTGTAATTCTCCCCATAAATTTGTGCATAGAGGAGAAAGAAAGAAACAAATTTGAACAAATTTAAATAAAACAAAAATAAAATACAAAATGTATAAAAAAAATCTGTCAGTCTTCAAAATGAATCATTTTAAGAAAACTCACAAGCACATCAACACGAGCTTTTCCAAAAGGTTTTGTAAACAAATCGGCCACATTATTATCAGTGTAGATTTGTTCCAAATGAAAAAGTTTACACTAAAAACAATCTTGTATAAAATGAACTTTGATGTCTATGTGCTTGGTTTTAGAATGTTGAACTGGATATTTAACAATTTGAATAGCAGCATCATTATCACAAAAGATAGGAGTGTCAAGAAAATTCAAACCATAATCCAGCAGTTGATATTGCATCCAGATGACCTAAGAACAGCAAGCCGATGCAGCAATGTATTCTGCCTCAGCTGTCGAAGTGGACACAATTTGTTGTTTCTTGCACTGCCACGAGATCAGACTGTCTCCCAAGAATTGACATCTAGCACTTGTAGATTTCCTGTCAATGTCAAAACCTCCATAGTTGCTGTCAGCAAAAGCATAAAGATCAAATTCACGATATTTAGGATACTAGAGACCCAATTTAGTTCTCCCTTTAAGGTACCTAAAAATTCGTCTGACAAAAATTAAATGAGAAAGTTTAGGATTAGCCTGATGGCATGTTACATCCCCATTTTCACGGCCAGAAAAGACCGATTTTGTTTATGCTTTATAAAAATCAAAGTACCTATTTTAATAAAAATGTTGCGGAATCTGTTCCCAGTAAAACATGATAAATACGTCATCAAAGCATTTCCGAAGAAAAGTATTTTTCTTCATTTTAAAACATTTGGGATGTCATCGTCAATACAGAAGCATAAACATAAACAGAGCTTACATTCATTATCACTAGTGATTTATATCTCCTTAATCTCTCAGTGTAATGTAACTTCATATCAACACATGTGATATAAATAAACTGAGTGGGTCAGGTTGGGAAACCTGGTGAGTACATAGGGTTTTCAACCCATAATAAATAAGTTATTAACTTTATCAAACCAAACAAACCCGATTACTCGTTCCCGTTATCCTCACTTTACGTTCCTAAAACATCTAACACAAGGGACCTAGACTAAGGGACTTTCATCGGAGTGACAACACATGCTTCGGGGGTTCCTCAACAATTCATGTCAAATAAGGCAACCATGTGGGGGATGGAGTACTGCTGGTGAGCACACAGTTCAAATAAACACCTACAGGTGGCGAGCCTGCTAGCGTTCAACCAGACTGTCTAGAATAGTCTGTAGTCGTCATCTATACTCCGCTAGATGACTGGATCATGAATAACATCTATATCGAGGCCTCTCATTATTTTATTTGGTCACACAACAACTATTACATCTACCCATGTTTTACCCAACACGTTTTGTAGATATAAAATACATATACAATTTAAATAATTTAAAACGTGTATAAAAATATTTCACCCAGCATAGACAGCAAGTATTCAGACAATATGCACACATAGCACATAATTTATATTAAATACTTCATAACTATGTGTAAGATGAAAGGGACCATGCACTCACTTGAAAAGGTGGTGATTCTTAACTCAGACAGCGCTTCGCTTAAAAATAATTTCCTTCGACGAAACGTAGTATTATTACCATTAGAGTTTAGTGTATTATTCGCCAAGACTAATTAATAGTCTAGATATTATTGCTATTATATAAGTGTTAAAAAAATACTTATATAACCCATAATAATATCCCAAGTACTTATTATAAGTTCCTAATAACGTTACTATAATTAAATAAAAGCTATATTAAAAATAGCGTAGGTGTAGCTCACTTACAGCGGGTTTTATAGAAAACCGGGCTTTGCTTGGAGCAGCGTTCCCGAGCCGAAAAGCTCTTCTTCTCGGGGCCGTCGAGCACTTCGGGGATTCCGCCTCGTGCTAGGGAGGTTCCCTAGGCTCTTCGGGGGGTTTCGGGGCTAGAGAGAGGTTCTAGAGAGAGAGTAAAAAGAAGAAAGAATGGGAAAGGTGTGAAGAAAATGAGGGTGGGAGAGGTTCTATTTATAGGGTGAAAAATGGCTGAACTTTGTGCCACATGTCACCATCTAGTGGCAAGACTTGGGGAGAAAGCAATGGCCAAGATTGTGCCATATCACCCATTTTCGCACAGCACACTCCCGACTTCTAAAATCTGTAACTTTCACATATGACCTCCGTTTTTGACGTTATTTATATCCACGCGTAGGTAATAATAAGATCTACAACTTTCATTTTGATTCTGTCGGCTAATTCTCGACCGATCTTAAATTTAACAGTACGAGGAGATTATATTGTTAAATGTCCGCGTAAAATTCATAACTTCTACATACGGACTCTGTTTTCGTCTGTCTTTTAACCGTTGAGTTCCTATTAATGAGATCTTTAATTCTAATTTTGGTCGCGTAGGCCAAAAACCGCTCGATCTAAAATTCGAGTTTTGAGGTGTGCACTGTTAAGCCAAATCTTAGAAAATTCATAACTTCCTCATACGAAGTCAGATTTGGGCGTTTGTTTTTTGTATGTTTTTGGTTTAACATATACTACAACTTTTGTTTAGATTTATAAGGCTAAAAAGTCCTCCATCGTAAATTCACTATTTACGTCTCCCGGTGTCGTGCCGGTTTTGCCGTAAAACTTCGACAGACCGTAACTTCTTCGTTATAACTCGGATTTCAACGTTCTTTATATATACGGAACACTTGAGACGTATTATACAACTTGGTTAAGATTATTTATTCTAAATAATCTTTTGTCAAAAAGTCGTTTTCGACCCTTATTATCTCTAAATTGACTAGCACGGATCTACAGGCGTTACATGACGCACGCATTGACAGACTGCAATGAGTATATCTGGTGTGCTAGCAGTCAGATACATCAGAGACCCAATCATGGATCGATATAGAGTTTGATAAAATGATTTTCCATCTGGATCTGATGTCAACAGAGGTCGTTCATCCATCAAAGTAAAAGCAATTTTAGCATCCTTGAACCCGAATTTCCCTAAAATGTCATCAACATATTTGCCTTGATGCAATAGAATGCCTGAAGAATCCTGACGCACTTGCACTCCTAGAAACATCGTCATTTCGCCTAAAGAACTCATCTCAAACATGATCTTCATGAACTTTTCAAAATCCTTACATAGTTCATCATTTTTTGACCCAAAAATGATATCATCCATGTAGATCTGAACAACAATGAGGTCTTTCTTCACTCTTTAGATGAACAACGTCTTATCAGTCGTGCCTCTAGTGTACCCATGAGTTAATAGATGTCCGGTCAAAGTGGTGTACTAAGCTCGAGGGGCTTGATGAAGACCGTAAAGTGCCGTGTCCAACTTATACACATGATTTAGAAATTTTGAGTTGACAAAACCTGGAGGTTGATCAACGTAGTTTTCCTCTTTCACTTTTTTGTACAAGAATGCAGTTATGACATCTATCTGATATACAATGAAACCCATGTAGGAGGCGTATGCTAAGAAGATACGAATTGCTTCCAGTCGAGCTACGGGAGCATATACGTCTGTGTAGTCAAGACCTTCTATTTTCCACAAACCACAAACAACCAAACGCGCCATGTTTCGCACAATCGCTCCGCTATCATCTTGCTTGTTACGAAAAACCCATCTTGAGTCAAGAGACTTCTTTCCTTCAGGAAGTTCTACCAGTTTCCAAACCTTCAGCTTCTCAAATTGATTCAGCTCTTCATGCATGACATCCACCCAACTTGGTTCATTAAGAGCCATCTCAATGTTCTTTGGCTCGATTTGGGATATGAAGCACGAATATAGAAATTCGTTAACATATCCGCCCTGGCTTCTAGTTTTGACTCCATCCGCCAGGGAACTTATAACTTTTTCGATGGGATGGTTGCGCGGAACCCTTGAAGAAAGCTCATGATCCACCGCTTGTGAAGAGACTAGAAGATTCGTGATGTTCTCTACCCTGCCTGTGGCTGAATCACTTCTATTTGATGATCAGAATTCGTATGAAGTACTCGCCACATACTCATCAGGAATTCTCTCAGGAAAGAGAAAATACATAAAAGTAGAATCAAAAGTCTCTGTAGAGTCAGAGTTGACATTTTCAGTAGAGGTGACCTTTTCATCTAGAACCAGTGAATCGTCATCCTTTTCCGGAGATTCAACAGGTATGTAATCATCTACTTGTAGGGGATATGCAATGTCATCATTCAAGCTTGTAGTTTCATCCTGCAGTATCAATGGCTTGATAGGTTCAACAATGATCACTTCTTCTTCATCGTCTCTACTTGAACCACACGAGTTTGCATGGGTACCTGAAACATTATCAGAAAACACATAAAATGGTTTAAATAGTTCAGCATAATCAAATAACCAGTCAGGGCCGACTCGAGCATCTGTCTCGTATTCTTCTAGCCAGTGGGCATCAAAGGTGGTAGCTTTAATGTAAACTCGACGAAGTAGGAGTCGTTAGCCTTTGAATTGAACTTTATTGTGGCTTCGAGATGAAGAATAGTACATGGGCATCCAAAAGGGTGAAAATGAGCAGCAGTTGGTTTGTGACCGTAGAGAATTTCATACGGAGTCTTCATGTGATGTTTGTTGATTAGGATCCATTTTTGAACATAACATGACGTATTGATAGCCTCGGACCAGAAGAACACCGATAATTTTGAGTCACAAAGCATTATTCTAGCGGCGTCGATTAGGGTTCCATTCCTTCTCTCATCAACACCGTTTTGTTGTGGTGTGCGAGTAGCACTGTATTGATGCTGCACCCCCTTTTCAGCACATAAATGGTCTAGAATAACATTCTTGAGTTCTGTCCCATTGTCGCACTGGATGCCTTTCACCTTCTCATTTGTCTGATTCTCTATCGATACGATGAGCCTCTTGATTAGCTCTGCAGTCTCACTTTTATTCTTCAAAAAGAATGCCCAGGTAAACCATGAGTAATCATCTATTATAGCCAGACAGTACAAACTCTTGTTGATGCTAAGAACATTGACTGCTCTAAAGATATCCAGGTGAAGTAATTGAAGAAGTGTGTCGATTGAGTTGACCAACTTGGCCTTATACGTTTTTCGATCATGCTTTCCCTGTGCACATGCCACACACTTCTTGAAGGTGACAAAATATTTGATAGGCAACCCTCGAACAATATCATTTTTGGCAGTACAATTTAAATTCTTTGCATTTGCTTGACCTAGGAGACGATGCCTGAGTATAGCATTCTGTTCAGACGTCTTTGAGAACTAGCAGGTAAGATTCTCCAGGATGTTGTGATTCATGTCGATGATATAGGCATTGTTTTGACGCTTTGATCTCACCAAGATCCATTCTTCTGGTATGATGATACCAGGCTTTAGAATTAAACACTCATTCTTGGTGAAATGAGTTGAGAAGTCCCTATCGCATATTTGAGAGACACTCAACAAACTATATTTCAATTCAGGAACAAAGTTGACGTTTTCAAAATTCCACACACCATTTGTAACGACCCCAATTTGAGTGATCTTTCCCTTTCCTCCTCCTGCAAAGAACACATAACCACCATTAATGTTTTGAATGTCGTGCACTTGGGATATGTCTCCTGTCATGTGCCAGGAACAACCACTATCAACATACCAAGGTCTGATGATATTCCTCCATAGTTGTTCCTGCACAAGTTGCGGGATTAATTAGTTTTCGGAACCCAGTCCATCTTGAAACTGGGTTGACAATTACTGTTAACTCGGGATACTCTTTCCCATACCATATCTTGTTTATCAAATAATGCTTTCAAAGAATCTGTAGGAATTTTTGGACCAATTGATGATTTGGAAGAAAAGACTTTGGGTACCCATTGGTAATTTGGTTTGTGTACTTTCTTGTTGGACCGAATGGGACCCTTTTTACTTGCCCTTAGTGTGGGACTACCTTTCGATTTAGGCTTGTATTGTAAGTGTGAGCTAGAGGACGACCCTTGAGATGACTTTGACCTCACTTGATTAGGTTTGGCCGAGTCATCTCTCGAGTCAGTTTTCATTTTGTCCTTGAAGGCCTGATTCTTGGCCTTGTCATCATTCCAATTGTTATTGCAGGGACGTGACCTCGAAGGATTTCTTTTGCAAGATCTTCCCCTTGGCACGTTCGTCCATCTGAATTCAGATAAAGGAGCATATAAATGATGTGGATAGTTTCTAGCAATGTGACCTAGAGTTCCACAGTTAAAACAAGTCTGTCTTTTCAAGAAAGTGTTATTGGAGCTTGGTCCTGGCCCAAAAGTGTCTTGTTTCATATAATTTCCACACGCATATTTACATTTATCAGACTCTTTCACAACATTACATGGCTTAAATTTTTCAAAAAAAAAGACTATTTGAATTTGACTTAAAAGCAACATCACCATAATTTATAAAAGAATCTAAAGTAGCATTTTTAATATCTTTGTTCACACAATTATTTGTAACAGAAGAAAATGAAACGTTAGTGTTTGAAAAGTTTTCAATAGAGCTAGCATTATTAATGTCCTCCTTGTCCTCATCTTCCACTAGTACTTGATCTGCACATGAGGTAGAGACATCAATATCGTTCACCTCAACACTTTTTGTGGGGCAAGATTGTTCAGTCTTAATTGAATTTGATACAGGGGGCTGGCCATATTTGGTAGGTTTTTCTATTTCTACAGTCTCAGAGGCAGAAACATAATTATCATTAAAAGGATATGGAACACCATGATATCCAAGCCATTTTTCTGGTTATCTTTCCATTTCAATTGTTTTTCTATCATAGATTCAACTGTAACATCCCAAAATTCAAGACCAAATATTTCATTTTTAATATAAGAAAACACTTAATAACTTTGTCCGAAACAATGAAAACATTTCACTTAAAAAAAATATCAGAGTCTCGAGCTCCTTATCTTTAAACCGTAAGCACGAAGCGTAGTGAGTTCCCCAAATACCACATACCATACATATCAACTGGGCCATACATGCCATACATACTGTGAGCCATACATATCAATCATATATCAAATAAGGTGTTATATGCCGCAAATAGTCTTGCTGTTATGCCACGGGTCGCCACGTGGTCTTTCTTGCCAAGCCGAGGGCCACCCTTGGGTCTTACACACAAGTGCCAAGAGCCGTCTCCTGGTCTTGCATGCAAGTATCACAAAGACATCTAGCATACATACTACTCTACTTAGCTAATGAGCATATAATGTGCCAGGTGCCACCTCCTAGTCTTACATACATATTGCCTAGGGCTAACCCCCGAGTCTTCCTATCATACATAATAACATATTGTGTGCCAGGAGCCACCTCCTGGTCTTTCATACATAGTTCCTAGGGCTAACCCCCGGCTCTTCCTATCATACATAATAACATACTGTGTGATAGGAGCCACCTCCTGGTCTTTCATACATAGTGCCTAGGGCTAACCCCAGAGCCTTCCTACCATACATAAACTAAATGGGCCGACATTATGGTCGTAGACCCATACAAACAGTGAGAAGACTTACCTCACAAGCGACTGCTGAATCCCGCGAATAAACCCCCTTGCTGTTAGCTGAAAGGTCCCCGAACTGCTGATCTCTCGACTCCCTGAGCTACCGATCATAATACAACTAGATAAGTTCGGGATTCTTATAATCTTGACCATAAGTACTCACTAGGGTAGAAGATCACTCCACCCCTCACATACTCTTGTCTAAAAGTCTTCAAAAGTCAAACTAGGTCAACCTTGGATAAGGTCAAAGTCAACGCTCCAGGCTGACTCAACTCGTCGAGTAACCCCCTGACTCGCCGAGTTCACATGCTACACGTAGTCGCGAAATCACGAACCAACTTGTCGGTTCCCTTCACGGAATCGTCGAGTTCCTTCTGTACAATATCGGGACAACTCACTTCGACTCATCTAGTCCTTCCCGAGACTCGCTGAGTCCCTCACTCTGTTTGGGCCATCTTAACAGATTAAGCCCCTACACTCTAGATCAGAACCCCAAACTTCGTCTATATGCTGGAAATGACCTCTTAAGGGTAAAGTTTCCAACTTTACCCACTCTTAATCCTTCTTAATGAGTTTAGATCAAACCCTAGCTCCTTAAGACATAAATCTTTGTCCAAAATCCTTATTACTCCAATCCAAAGCAGGAGAACCAAGATCTAGGCCCTTGACACCCAATAAGCACGTAAAGCCTCAAACTTTACTTACATGCATGGCCCTTTGGGGCTAAAAAGGCAATAACATCATCCTTAGGGTTTGTATGGGGATCTAATGGCATAAAGTTTGCAACTTTATGCCTTCCCAACCCTCAAAGACTTCATATCTGAAAGTATAATCAACTTGGGACATCCATGACCCATAAATCAAGCTCCTTGGTCAAAAACCCCATAAAAGTGACAAAGAAGAGATCTAAGTGCATGGTGATCAAGGTTGGAACTTGCTTACCAGAAAATAATGAGGAGTGCAAGAGGTTTCTGGATCTACTAGTCTCTTCTTGTATCTTCAAAGCTCCTCCTTCTTCTTCAAGCTTCAAAGCACTTAAGAACACTCATAAATGGGTCACAAGCTCATGGGAGGCACTAGGGTTTCGTGGGTTAGGGCTTGGGCAACGTAGACTGGAAATGGGGCTGATGGCAGGAGAATAAGATGCTTAAATAGGGGACAAAAGCCCGAATTTAGGGTTTCCCAAGCGCAAACCAACTCGCCAAGTCGGTCATCCGACTCGTCGAGTAGGTCACTTAACCCGCGACCCCAAAACCACTCCTACTCGTCGAGTCATTTCACCGACTCGACGAGTTGCCTTCTTGTCTTGAGGTTTTTCTTTCCTTTCTTGGTCTTCTAGATTCTGGGTGTTACAACTCTCCCCCATTTAAACTAGACTTCGTCCTCGAATTCCGTAACGACCAACTATCCCGCAACCTCTCACATCATTCCTATACGATGCTTACTTTGCCTGCTCGGTCCAATCCTTGAAGGACCGCTTCTATTGGCCTTCCGCCCTGCCCTCCTGAGCGAAATGCTAATCCTCGAAGGCATCATCCCGAGAACAATCCAATCACTATAACCTTGAGTATGTTACTCTTACCCAATCGACAATCCTTCTGGTAATCCCCGAGTACTGATGCTGGATATCCAAGGGGGGTTCACCCCTTCATCCTGCGCAGTTGCTGGCCTGCCCAAGGCAACCTTCCATATGTAACAAACCCTTCGCTGTAACTAAATTTCCAGCCATTCCAAGTGTTGGTCCCTTCGCTGTTACCCACCAAATGCTTCCACTTACTAAGTCCAGATGCTGAATGCTCAACTCAATGTGTAAAGCAGATAATCCTTCTATTAAAAGATCCGTCCCTGCAACGGTTAGACTCAAACAAGAGCTGAGCTTATTTAACCCTACTGTGAACGACTTTGCATCTCCCGGTCAACTAGCTACGCCACACCAGAGTTCTCTTATCACTATCTGTCCAGAGATCCTGCTGTGTCTTATCCGCTTTCCAGAGAAACCGAGACCACCCTGGTGCCCCACTGATATGTTATTATCTGGAATACCGGACTCTCACCAGTTATTGAACTAAAGAACACTTTCTCATTCGCTTCCAGCAACTTCCGACGAAACTTCGTCTATTGAAAACTACTCTATCCACTTTGCCACTCATGGCTCCATTATTCCTGTTAATTCTCCCGATCACACCGTCCAACTTCCCGTTTCCACCGAACCTACTACAAAAGTTGAATGCTACCAGAAATGTTGTAGTCCTACATCACTCCTGGTCTCCAACGACCTACCGCTTCACGAATCCAATCATGTTGTGGCCTACTCACATTCGTACGGGCTGTCCTGCCTGGTCTAAACTATCTGAAGAAACCCACAAGCGAGTCACGCATCTGATACATTCTCAATGCTGACTAAAGGCCGACGAATGCTATGGGCCACCCCACAGTCTGACGTTCCCATACCATCTAAGCACTAATGCATGCTACGGGCCACCCCGTAGTCTTACTATGCCAATATACTAACGGCTAACTGACGAGTGCTATGGGCCACCCCGCAGTCTTACTATACTAATATACGAATGGTACGGGCCACCCTGCACTCTTACAACATTCCTACTCTATCTGCCAACTACTGAATGCTACGGGCCACCCCATAGTCTTACAGAACTTCTAAACTATTTGCTAACTAATGCTACGAGCCACTCCGCAGTCTTGTCACACTTCTCATGCTATCTGGCCACTAGTGAATGCTACAACTATCCCGCAGTCTTACAACACTTCCCCCGCTGACTGACTACTAGTGAATGCTATGGCTATCCCACAATCTTACAACACATTCCACACTGACTGGCTACTAGTGAATGTTGCGGCTACCCTGCAGTCTTATATCACTTTCCTACACTCAACCGCTGACCATGGTCTCTCGCTGACTACTAATCCGAACACACCTATTATCGAGCATACATGCACGATCTAATATCCCAAGCTGAACTCATGTCCTGACTGAAATCCCCATCCAGATTTCTTAAGACCTGCTATCAATCATCATGAGAACACGACCTCAATGTTGGCAAGTTTTCCGAACGCCCAACTTACACTATCCTTACGCTACACAGCTGCTTGGGCCACACAACTTTTTGGGCCACCTTTGTTACTCCCCCCAATTATATTTGACTAAGTCTTCACGACACGCGAGCATTGGAGGATTCCCATTCCTTCCTTCTTTACATGATAGACACACTGACTACCAACGCTCAGTCTTGCTAGTGATCCATTACCAGCCCATTCTAAAGATTTCACAATTACTGAAGACTAGATGAACGCTTTCTAAAATCCCAACACTAATGACCCCAAATGTATAACCTGATGTCCCTCTCAACCTTAAAGTCCAATTAGCCGATGCTCAGAGAAACTTCCTTAGCGATAGACCACTTTTCTTGATACTTCGAAAAACTATCCCTAGCACAAAGACTGTACTTCGCCGAATCCTGACGATGGTGGATAACCGCCCTTCACAGACTCATCGAGTTCCTTCTGTATAATATTGGGACAACTCACTTCGACTCATCGAGTCCTTCCCTAGACTCGTCGAGTCCCTCAGTCTGCTTGGTCCATCTTTACAGATTAAGCCCCTACACTCCAGATCAGAACCCCAAACTTCGTCTATATGCTGGAAATGACCTCTTAAGGGTAATGTTTCCAACTTTACCCACTCCTAATCCTTCTTAATGAGTTTAGCTCAAAATCGTAGCTCCTTAAGACATAAATCTTTGTCCAAAATCCTTATTACTCCAATCCAAAGCAGGAGAACCAATATATAGGCCCTAGACACCCAATAAGCACGTAAAGCCCCAATAAGCACGTAAAGCCATAACATCATCGTCAGGGTTTGCATGGGGCTGTAATGGCATAAAGTTTTCACCTTTATGCCTTCCCAACCCTCAAAGACTTCAGATATGAAAGTATAATCAACTTGGGATATCCAAAACCCATAAATCAAGCTCCTTGGTCAAAACCCCATAAAGTATAATCAACTTGGAACTTGCTTACCAGAAAATGATGAGGAGTGCAACAGGTTTCTGGATCTACTAGTCTCTTCTTGTATCCTCAAAGCTCCTTCTTCTTCTTCACGCTTCAAAGCACTCAAGAATAATCATAAATGGCTCACAAGCTCATGGGAGGCACTAGGGTTTCGTGGGTTAGGGTTTCGGCAAGGCAGAATGGAAAAGGGGCTGATGGGAGGAGAATAAGATGCTTAAATAGGGGAAAAAAGCCTGAATTTAGGGTTTCCCAAGCTCAGACCAACTCGCCAATTCGGTCCTTCGACTTGTCGAGTAGGTCACATATCCCTCGACCCAAAAACCCACTCCTACTCGTCCAGTCATTCCACCAACTCGACGAGTTGCCTTCTCGGCTTGAGGTTTTTCTTTCCTTTATTGGTCTTCCAGATTCTGGGTGTTACATCAACTATCTCAGTTGACACATCAAATTTCTTTAAGTTAAATTCAACATCTTTAAATTTAGTTTTTAACGCATCAAGTTCGGCAATTAATTTGGCAATTTCCTCTTTAGCATAACGATGGTGAAAACTTTTAATGCTATATTCTTCCTTAATCCTAATTAGATCTTTATTCTAAGCATCTAGTTTTTCTTTTAGAGGCTTGTTTACTTTCTTAATTTCATAGATTTCATTTTTAAGATCAAAAACTTCTCTAACTAATAGCTCATTTTGCTAATGATATTTATTAACTTTATCTAGGCAAGATTTAGAGCATGAAACTTCACTAACCTCTTTGGTGCTAGGAGTGGTGGAGGCCATGAAAGCGAACTCTAACCCCATTATCTTCTCCTCAGCCAAAACGGCATGCTTGCCATCTTCAACATGGGCAAGATTAGTTCTTCCATCTTCAGTAAGATTGACAGCCTGCATCTGATCTTCCCACGAAAACTGTTGTGCCACCATAGCATTCTCATTATTAAGAGGTGCTTCTCTGTTGTTTCCAGCTGGAACCAAACCCTCTCAACATTATTCTCCACTCTTGGCTTGGTGCACTCACGAGCAAAATGACATCCTTCGTGACAGTTGTAACACCTCAACTTACTCTTGTTGAAGCCTACTTTCTTATCCACATTCACTACCCAGTTATTCTTTCCAATTCGCTGAGTGAACTTCTTCACCCTGAACACTGCCATAGCAATTTGCCATGAAATGCCATCTCTTCAACATCCTCAGGGTTAATTTGATGGAGTTCTCCAATCATATCTGGAGGAACTAATTCACCAGCAACAAAGGCATTGTAGCAGTTCATGAATCCAACTATCATAGCCATGTTTTCTTCAGCTCCTTTGGCAGCGGCTGGAGTCTGCGAGGTGGATTTGGTGGTGGAACTGGACACAAAAGAGTTGGGAGATGCCATTGGTAGACCAAAAGATGGAGGAGCATGATGTAATGGTATAGTTGAAAATGCATTTTTATTGGATGCTCCTAAGCTTGCAGTTGAGTAGGAATTGACATGATTAATTTGTCTCTGCTTGTCATCCATGTCACATGTCTTGATGATAGCCATCAGTTCAGCCAGAGAGGGTTTTCTCAGGTCCTTTGCCTTCTTGATCACAGACACATTAATATCTTAATTCCTGGGAAGTGAATTGATCAACTTCTTATTTATCTCAGAGCGAGACAACACAATTCCAGCAGTGCTCATTTATGTGTTGAGAGCAATAAAACGCTGCAATTGGACTTCCACAGCCTCCCCAAGAACATGATTAAACATGTTGAATCTTTGTAAAAGCAAATCATGTATGCTTTGCTTCATATCCTCATTCCCTTCATACACCTCAATCAAGGCTTCCCACAAGGCCTTAGCAGATTTATACTCCTGGAAACCTTGAGCAATGTCAGGGGACAGAGCCATGGTAAGAATAGCCAGTGCTTTCTCATCATCTTCAATCTTGTCGAAATCCTTATTAGTGTAGTCCTCGATTGGCTTATCAACCACGGTTTTAGCTTCATCATCCATAATGGTTGTGATCTTGACTGGACCTCTCAGGAAGCTTCTCCACAGTTTGATATCCTTCTTCATAACATACTTCTCAAATCTGAATTTCCACTCAGGAAATCCATCAGCAGTTAGTAGCCGGGGAATTCGAGTTGTTGTTCCCGTAACTGAATCAAGATCACTTTGCATTGTTGAAGGAGAGGTGTTGTATCAGTCCATTGTAAGCCGAAAGGTATATGATTTAACCAAAAACAACTAGGTTTCACCGAAAAGTCAAAAATCAAGATTATTGACCGAAATCTTGTTGACCAAAAATGTTAACCGAGAACTCTGTTTGACTGAGATCGTTGACCGAACACAATGTCAGACCGAAAACTCTAGTAGCCGTCGAAATCGCTTTGACCTGGCCGAGAACACAAAGTCGCCGCCGAGAACATGAAGTTTGGCGCCGAAAACGTGCAGATCTGACCGAAAGCGCCCAAAAACACCATAAACATGAAATTGGTAATTTATCAAGACCAATTTCGATCAAAATCTCCAATGTATAGAAGAACACGAAGAACAACAACAATAATTTTCGTCAAAAGGAACTCAAAAACACCAGAAACTCCAAGAAAAACTCCGAGAAAAGTTTAATATTTTTCCAGTTCAGTTGATACCAATCCTTGCTCTGATACCAATTGTAAAACCCCGATCTAGGTATCAATCCAAATCACTAGATTGGTGCGGAATCCCAACAAATCGTAAATATGAAAATGAGAACACGATGTTGAATCTTCAATGCACACTATAATTGATTAATAGTCGGGTACATAAGACTCTCAATGTATCTCGGTGCTCTCTGTCTCTCTCAATATCTCAAAATCAACAACTAGCCTAACCAACCCTAAACACGGCTGAATATATACCTAGACCTAATTTTAAAGGCCCATCCCAAAGCCCAACCGAAAACATCATTAAAGCCCACCGAAATCACATGGTGATTTCGGTCCAAGTTCCACCGAGATCATAATGATTTCAGTCCTAAACCGAGAACTCCAAAAACTTTAAGAAGCAATGTATAAACCATAAATTTATGTCCTAACATAGAAGAAGAAGAAATAAGTTTTGAAATGAACCAAAGAGTGAGTTATAACAAGCCAATAGATGAGGTGTTAGGGATGAATGATTTGGAAGGTAAAATAATAGAAGAAAATCTCAACGAGTTAGATGAGATAGAGAAGCTGATGGTGGAGGAATTGAAATATTGGGAGAAGCCTCAAGTTGAAGAAGAAAATCTTACCAAGCGAAAAGCTTCAATTCCTATAACCTTTGAATTATTCGGGTTCACTAAACCCAAGGCTCATGTAGATGAAGCAACTGAAAAAGAAAAGTTTGATTCTAGTAATGATGAGGAGAAGAGCGAGAAGGAGATTGAATAAGAAAAAAACAATTAAATCATTTACAAGATGTAAGTGGAAGAAAGAGAAGTGAAAGAAGAACAAAGGAAGACACAACTTGCTAGGAAAACTAAAGGGTTGAAACGCAAGCATAAGGAAAGCGAAAACAAAAAGAAACGTATAGTGGGAAGGAGTACAACTCATGACACCTCAAAAGGCATACATAAGGCGAGTTCAAGCGTACAAAAGAAGTTGGAAGGAGAAAAAGGAGAAGTAGGAGAGCCCACTCCCACCTGCAAGAACGTATAGTGGGAAGGAGTACAACTCATGACACCTCAAAATCAAGTGCTTATCGAGAGGCAACCTGATCGTTTAGTTTTGCATTTTCTTTTTTTTTCTTTATGTTTTATTTTAATTTTTATTTTTTTTGGGATATTTGATCTTCTCATTTTCTTTCTTGTTTCCTTTCAAGTGTGTGGTTATAATAATGAGTTGCGGTTTTAAAATGGATTTTAATTTGAATAATATTTTTAGTTTTTGTGAAAATTAAGACCCCACGGTGTGGTGATCATAGCCACAATGTGGTGATTTGAAAAAGCACGACTTTCATTCTGTTATATAGCCCATGACTTGCCCTTTAAAAACGCCACGACGTGTTCCAAAGGGGGGGGGGGATTTCAGTTTTGTTTAACCTAAAATAGAATAAACCAAACCCCACTTTTCTCAAAAACACAATTGTGCATCCTCGCAGCCTCACACTCGAAATTTCGACACTTTTCTTCAATTTCTTCTACATTTCAAGTTTACTCACTTCAAGGTATGAATTTTTGTGTTCCTTTCCTCTTAATTTTGTTTGCTCTTTGTGTTGGAGATCATGAAGAATTATGGGGTTATGATTTCAAAATTCTTTTTCTTGACTTCAAAATTGTTAAATGTATGTCCAATTTTTGCGTCTAGAACAACTATATGATGAAAACCCTTGAAAAATTTGAACCATTGGAGCTGTGATTTACTCCTGATAAAACCCCAATGTCGCTCGAACGCCACAACATGGCCTTTCTTTGCCACGACGTGGCTACTGGGTTTACGGATTCTGTGAATTTTTGTTAAGTTGATCTTTTGTGTTTTGTTTTGGGTTTGTTTTGTTTGTCTTGATTTGCAGGAAATGGTATCAAGAGGGTCTCAGATTGACGTATCTAATTTACATTTACTTTACTAATTCCCACAAGAAATATTGGAAATATTTAACAACCGTTTGGATTTGTTACCCACAAGGAACTTCGTGTTTGCTCTTGTAATTAGTTGGGTTTCGTTGACACGTCGTGGAGTCATGGTTGAAGTGAAACAATATCTAGACAAAATTTATGAGGGTGATGGAATTTCGTTTGCTTGTAACGGGTGGAGGAACATTTTCGGACTTCAAGAAGTTGTTTATAAGGAGTTATTGATTGAGTTTTTTTCTATAGTTAACTTCGAGGTGAACACTATAGACTTGATGTACAAAAAGAGTGATCACTTTTAGACTTGATGGTTATTACCGAGAATGTAGTCTTGCGGAATTTGCATGGCAAATGGGTTTGTATAGTCATGCTGACGTTGTATCACACAGTTTGCTGAATTTATCGAGTCACTAGAAGAGGTTTTTAATACGAGGAGCAAGATATAATGTTTTGGAAAAAATATTCCACTAGAAGAGGTTTTTAATACGAGGAGCATGATTGCATCGTTGACATGTGTTTGAGCAAGGAATATCACCATTAGTTTTTGGAAAACATGCGAGTAGTGGAGATGGTGAGAGGTGTTTATGTTATACCGACGAATAATCCGGTAGTGCCCATTGAGCAAGTGGAGTAGGCAAGGAAAAGGGGATGGTGAAATGTTTGCCGATGACAGGAGAAATCCCAACAACCACCGCGCAATGTACCTATGAAAGGAATTGTAGATGACCCATTTCAAATCCGGGTTAACATTTACTTAGACAACATTCGTGGGGGTGTGAGTTACATTGGACAATCTATAGATGGTATATACTTTTATTTTAACATTGAACGATTACTTCAGTTACCACAACAAATGCCTTATATTCTGACTTGGCAAGAGTTGTGGGTGGTCGGGCATGATGGAGCTGGGACGAGTGGAGCTCGAGAGGAATATGATGAGTGATTTTATACTTTTTATTTTTATGTTTATGTTTGGTGTGTTTATTTTGTTTTAATACTTTTTATTTGTTTGATTTGGTGTGTATTATTTTATTTAGGAATGTAACCGAATGATCGTAAAGTATTCTAATTTTATCTAGGAAGTTTGTTTTATTTTTAGTTTTACAAGATATAAGGTGAGTTTTTTTATTAAAAAAATAATAACGTAGTGAGAATTGAAGCGTATAATCGAGATCCACAACTTTGTATAAGTGTGGGGTGCGTGTCGAGAGTTTTATGAGAGTTCTAGAGATTTAGAGGCTTAAAAATTGTAAATCACATGAGTGAAGTGATTTGAAACATTGTAACAACCCGTTATTTTCAAGTCTGTAAAAGTCAACAAAAGTCAACCAAGGTCAACAAAAGTCAAACTTTCTAAATAAAAGTCAACTTTGTTGATTTTTTAATTTATTAATGCTAAATTAATATTTTAATATATATAAACCCTTTATTAGATAAGTGTTGAAAAATTTGAAATTAAACACACTTGGCCGAGAACCCTCGCATCTGGCCCCACCATCATGCTCCACCGAAAACCCCCTTCAGACTGCAAACATACGAAGCCGCCTTATCTTCTGACCGAAAACGCCTGGACCGAAATCTCTTTGTGGACCGAATACTTCTTTTCTCGGATAGAGTTCTAGGCCGAAATCTCCTAAATTCTATCCGTATACACACAATTCGAAGTGATAAAATGCGAATTTGAATGCAAACATCACATCATATTTCATCCATACAAATACATAGGACCGAAATTATGGCTCATTCTCACCTTTCTTAACCGAAAATACCACCTTTTTCTCTCAAGTATCATCCGAAAGCATCATCTTTTCTCTCAAGTAGCAACCGAAAAACCTTTGAATCTTCATAAGGTATTACTCTAAATCTTCAAGTGTTCTTAAATATCAACCGAAATCACCATCCAATCTTCATATTATCAACCGAAAACACCCTAATCTCCTTATTTCCACCAAGAATACCAAGAACACCAAGAACAATCTTCACATCTTCAAGCAACCGAAAACACCTATCTTACCTTCGAATAATTTCTATGACTTCTTTTTGTAAGTGATTCTTACATAATTCACTATTCCATAACATATTTACTATTATTTCCACTAATTATACACTTATTATATGCGTTAAAAACTATTAGGATACGAATAATTATACGTGTTCTAACCCGAGAATCTTCACGACCACATCGTAACCAACCGGGAACCCACACACAAGGTGAGTTCATACCCCTACGTTTTCATGACTTTTCACTGTTTTAGGGGGAGAATACAAGTGTAGCACAAGAAATTTGTGTTAATATCTAAATGTTTTAAATATTTTGTAAATCGTTGCCGTTATTAAAAACATATATATATATATATATATATATATATATATATATATATATATATATATATATATATATATATATATATATATATATATATATATATATATATATATATATATATATATATATATATAGGTTCAACAGGCTTAGAATTGATAATTTTGCTCCATTTCCTGTTCCTTGTTTGGTTGTGGGCTTGGGGCAGAATTATTTATTCGACTGCTTATTTAATCATAATTATCTAAAATATTATGTTTATATAAGTATAAACTATTTAAAACTTGTTAAACAAAAATATATTTTTGCAAACTATTTTAATACCATTTGAGTATAAATATTGAATTTCACAGCACAACCGTCTCACAGATTTTACGACTTAAACTTGCTGAATTATTACCAATACAAAGGTTTTTGTTTTAGTAGAACACATACATATAAAATATAATAGGTATAGTTTATGGAACTTACCTATTACTTTTCAAAGTTCAGAAGACAATACGGAAAACAAACATATAAACTATAATAGGTATGGTTTATGGATCATATGCACTACTTTACATATTCAAAATACATTAAGGAAAACAAACATATAAACTATAATAAATATAGTTTATGATATATATTACAGTTTATCCATTACAAAGTAACTTTTCATTATTCTACACGTAACCGTCAATATATCATTTATGAGACACACTTCACGTACTTATCTAAGTACCAACCAAGTCCTGAAATTATAACCAGATTCATCTGGAGGGAGAGCGTGACACTTATGTATAGATCTCTACGGGATTGAAAATCCCGCACCTTAAGTATTCGCTACAGTTAGGCTGCCAGACCTGGGGTGACAAATGTCGTACCGATTGCGACACCTGACGAACGTCGTGTTCATACCATCTTAGGTCATCAAGCATGGTTATGATAACTCACAATTTGGTATTGAAAAATACGATTAGTGTATGAATAAGTAAAAAACTTCTTATAGTTTTATTAAATAATAAAACTATAATATAGTATTTTATAAGTACAACTGGTGAATCCAGGCATTTGCAATTACACAGTTTTGATACAAATACAAATACAGAATGCATTCCAGTGCATAGAAAACATACTTTTCATATATTTATGTGAATTAAAACTACATTATACTATTTCAGAGTACAATAACACTTACACGTTTTGTTTTTAGGGTATGAAGACTACAACAGAGTACAACAAAAAATATAGGATATTCTACGAAAACATACTTACATTTTTAAGGAACAATTAACAGATTTCAGTTACAAACATGCTTATGAACTCACCAACTTAATTGTTGACACTCTTTTGAAAACTAGTTGTATTCTTAGGAAATCAGTAAACAGGTATCCACAGGTTTTGAGAAGACGGAGCTCCATAGACTCATTTCTTTTAGTTTTTCCTATACATTTTGGTGTCAAGTATATATTGATTTGAACACGAATGTAAAACTATACTTTATCAATGAAATGGTTATTGTACTTTGATTACTATTATGCAATTATTGTGATACTGTACACGACGTCATCCGCCCCCGAACATTTCCGCCGTTTTGGTTTGGGGGTGTGACAAATATTCCTATAAATACAATTGGGCAGAAGCTATTTTTACTGAACTTCCAGTTCCCACGACATGGCGTTCCTATTTTTCATGATCTGGATGATTTTTCATACTCGACACCACAACATGGCGTTTGCTTTACTACAATGTGGCTGGGATACAATGCATATTTTGATGTTTTGGTACACTACATTTTCGAAGGCATGGTTCTGGGATTCATTTATCCGACACATTCACGGGTTGTTGAGGATCCAGTTTCCATATATTATCAAGATGTTCAAGCATTCCCACAGACTTGCAAGTTCGATCACGCTACTAATATCTGAGGGGAGTCTGTTTCAATTTATTCTTTTTACTATTATGTTATTTAATTTCTTAAGTATGTAATGGGGACATTGCATCAATTAAGTGTGGTGTACGGGGTTGAGTATATGTATGCAATCATACTGAATAATAAAATGACTAGGATTTTCAAATTTTAGTATATAAAGACTTGAAATAATGGTTTAAAGTTGAATCTAGTTAAAAATTTTATATTGTTGTGTTGAGACCTATGTTGCTACTGTTGTGTGGGACGATCCAGTGCGGGTTTTGATGTTTATTTGACCCAATATATTATATCGTACTTGTGGCTTCCCTATCCTAGTGAAATCATGGGACAAAAACATATCCGTTTTAGTTTGAGGGACATAAAAGTTTATCATCGTGTACAAAAAATGTATCCAGGAAAGCTTATGTAGTCATTGTACCATATATGCATTGCGGTTTTGATGTCATGGAGAAGCTTAAAATGGACTGTCTTGTGCAATATTGGTAGCTAGGGTTTTGATGTGGTGATATGATAATAATAAAAATCCATTTTTCTTGGTGGCAATCAACATGCAAGTGTGGGGTATTTTGATATTGTCATATTTATACATATTTTAGGCATTATTTTAATACGTTTAAGCTATATATTTGGTTAAAAGCAAAGATATATGGTACTTATTGAGCTAAATTACATTTTGAAGCCAAATAGGAAATTCTTGAAGAAAAAGGACCGGAGTTGAAGAAACATGGAAACTCGGAGGTCAAAGCTAGCAACATCATGCAAGAAGAGAAGACATGCAAAAATTGCATGCCACGATGTGGTAATGTAAAGGCCACGACGTGGTCACTTGTCCGGACATATAAGCTTCCAATGACTTTGGGAATACGCATTTTAAGTGTTAGCCACATCATGACACCTATTCTGCACGCCATGGCATGCTTAGTTTAGGAATCTATATAAACCGGACATTAGGTCGAATTCTAGTGGTTGGGTTGAGGATTAAGCCAAGGATTACAACTGAAAACCCTTAGAAAACCCTCAGAAGTGAAGATTTATTTTTGTACTTAGGCATTGAAGATAATTGAAGGAATATGATCATTGAATCATTCAATTTGCTGGATTTTACCATGACTTTTCTAGTTAACTTTGATTCGATGTTTGTTTCTGTTTTAGTTATAGGCTAATTACCCTATACTTTTGTTTGGTGAAGATGAACCCGAATCGTATGTGTTGATTTTGAAATCATGGATGTTTTATGTTGATTTTACTTGTGTTTGATAATAAAAATCCTAGGATGTTGAAGATTTAGCTTATATTACTCATTAATAAAGTTCTGTGTAATAGGTGATCATTCTAGTTGCATGAATTTGTTACCTAATTCTTTATGATCGTTAAATAATTAGAGCTCGTGATTAATCAAATCCTAGGGTTAAGTAATTAAAAGTCAATAACTTTAATTTTGTGAGAGAGCATATTTGATCATTAATTTGTTGTTGAATTGCTTGTCTTGATCTAGGATAGGTAATTTATCGATTTATTATTCATAGTCCAATTCGTGCTTATACCAATTTGGTGTTTAACTTGAGCTTGATCATTGCATGGTAATTAATAAATTGGTACATCTATGCATTTGATCATAATAACTAGAAATCAACCGTAGGAGAGGGGAAATCAGAACTAAATGGAAGTACTCTTTAATAGTAAAGTAAAAATTGTCTCATTTCCTTGCTTAGTTCTAATAATTGGTAGTAGTTTGAATTAAGTTACAGAACTTGCAAAATTAGTAAAAACCCAATTTAAAGTTTGTGTTCTTAGTTTAATTAAATGATGTTATTTTATAAATTAAATTTTGTTCCATGTGTTTGACTCCCGACATACCTAGGCTATTCTATAATCCGACTAGGTACACTTCCTATAGGTACATAAATTAGTTAATTTAGTTAGGTTTATAAGTTTAAAATTTGATAGGTATACTTTTTGCACATCAAGTTTTTGGCGCCGTTGTCGGGGATCGGCTTCTTTGACCATGTCGTGGTCACTAAACAAATTGTTTTTATTTTATTTAGTTTTTTTCGTTTTACACATTTTTGTTTTTGTTTTGGTTTTGTTTCAGTGATTTATGACCCGAGGATCTAAAACTCCAATAGTTACACCACTTAAAGACCTAGAATCCATTTTCCACAAGAAAAAGAACAAAAAGGTTGACGAATCAACTAGCCTTTGGTTACAAGATCGTCACAAATCCCACTGGAGAGTCAGTTGACCAAACGATATACTGAGGATTGATTGGTTCTCTATTGTACGTAACGTAAGTAGGCAAGATATTTATCTTTACAATGGGTTTGTTTTCCATTTACCAAGTTGATCCCAAGGTGTCTCATCTAAATGTAGTTAAACATATTTTCAGATACCTTAAAGGGACCAAAGGTTTGGGTCTTTCGTACTCACGAGGGAACGACTTGAGTCTGCAAGCCCTTATAGTCTTAGATCACGCGGGATGCAGGTTAAACCGAAAGAACACTTCTGGAGGATGAAAAATACTCAGTGGAAAACTATTGATCTGGTCATTAAGAAAACATAAATGTGTCTCACTATCCACCGTAGAGGCAGAATACATTGCAGCAGCCAACTGCTGGTCACAAGTCTTAGCGATGAAAATGCAAATTTAGGATTACGACTATCGAATTTTTGTATACCAATTTACTGTGATTTTGAGAGTGCAATTTCCATTTCATATAGTCCTATTCAACACTCAAAGACGAAACATACTTAATTGTGGTATCACTATCGAATGTTTCGTATACCAATTTCCATTTCATATAGTCCATTTGATATAGTCCGATTTAACCATAGTGAACTTATTTTTGTTCCCACACATGAAGAAATAGCTGATGTTTTCACCAAAGCACTTGATTACATCAAAATTAACGGCTTTTTAGAGATGTTACGAATTATGAACCCTGATCCTTAGTTTTTCTTGAAATGATAAATGGTGAGGACTTCAAAGTCTTCGCATCTAACAAATAGACACGCTTCACTCATCTTGTTACCAAAATATCTTTGGGATGTTACAAAACAATTTTGTTTTCTTGAAGGAAGAACTGTGGTATGACTGAAGACTAATATTGTTGTATATCTTGGCACTACAGAGTAACTTGATCACAAGGATAGAAAAGTCTCAAATAATTATCAAAGTACGAAATAAGTCATAAAATGAAGAACAATGGTGGATGCGATGCAACCACATCAAGCTCTTCCCTTTGGAACCGGAGGTACACAAAACATAAACATAAACCGTAAGCACAAAGCTTAGTGAGTTCCCCAAAATACCAAATACCATACATACAGTTGGGTCCAACCCTTGGGTATATTCCAACCCAACATAAAAGCATGAGCCCAACCTTGGGGTTTATTTCAACGCAATCATATATCCAATAATCACAAAGACATATAACATTGTACATAACGCAAGCCAGTGGGATGCCAATGGTTCCTTCTGATGGGATTTGAGTATTCTAACACTTCCTAAGTGTACATGCAACCCTAATAACCTTGGATCTATGTTTGTCTAATAATCATGCAAAGTTGAATTCCAAGGTTATATTCCTATCCAGCATACATGGGGAACATTTTTAACTTGAATGAAAGATAGAATAACTTACCTTGTTGTTGATTATGATCCTTGAAACCTTGTGAGCCTAGCACCCCAAGTGTGATGCCTCAAATGCTTCACACAACACCAAATGCAAAGGAGTAAACTTTGAGAGAATCTTACATTTGCAAAATCGGCTCTAGCCCTCTTGTTTCTTAGTGTCGCCGATTTTGGTGGAGAACATGTTGCGTATATAGTGTGTCACATCTAGGGTTACACCATGTAAACCCTAAGGTGGCATGACTCTTCATTTCCATGACCCATGGGTTTGTAACTCACATGGAGCCTCCATGGAGCATTCAATGGGTTTAACCCAACTTGATTATCCATGGAGCCTTTTAGCCCACTATACAAGTTATGGATGATTTACATGATCAACCCATATATTTAATTAGTCATCTTTTGATCACTTAATTAATCCTAGATTAATTCTTGATCAATACAAATTAAATAATACTATTAATATATTAGAACTTATAATATATTAATAAACAACAAGTGTTATTTCTCTCATTTAGTCTATCCAAATGCATGATGCCATGCAACCCAAATAGACCATGCCGGGTCGGGTCAAGTACATACCAGAAATAGTTATGGACTTAGACACCTTATCCAACAGTCTCCCACTTGGATAAGTCTAATAACTATAACTGCAAGTATGACTTCAGGAACCGATCAGCAATCGTAGCTCTTTTCAAGGTTTCTCGGAACTGAGAAGATGATGATACACCATTTCAGATAAGTGATCATATAATCCTTTGTTCTAGATATCAGCCGGGCAAATACATGGAACAGTGTCTTACTTTGTGTCCAGCAGTTTGTTTCCCGATTTCCGATTTGTTAGACATAGAACTCAATTGAACACATCAACTTAGTTCTGACCGGGCCCGGTACATAGGTCAAAACAAAATCATCGAGGGGCCCAGATATCAGCTTCTAATCCAAGAAGGAACAGATAAACTTCGACTCATATGTTTGTTCTACCACTCATTGAGTTATACACAAAAGCACGTTTTATAACATCGAGTTACCAATGCGTTAACGTACAATCAATGCATAACCAACTCATAAGTAACAAATCATATCTCTAGGTTTGAAGACTTATATGATATTACTGTCTCACGATCACTCGAGATAAATTCCATGAAGTGATTCTAGTGCGCGTGGGTTGAGTTCAATGCTCAGAACTTATGAGCACTCATGAGTGTTGTAGCCATGTCCAACAACTTAGACCTCTGCAACCAATCATGACAGTCTTGATTCATACCTACTTCCGACATATGACCGACTGTGGAGGTTCGAATAATATGATATACCAAACATAATTATTCTGGAAGTCAAAACATGCAAAAGAAATATAGTAAACGATCGACAAGAGATAGCAACACTTTACTCATAAATAAAACACCTTTTATTCATCATCTAATGTTAATTACACTTAACAAATTTCAAGGTTATCTAACTACTAAATCTAATATCATCCTTCAGCCCTATGCTCTGAGCATGCTGGAGATGCTTAACCCGAGTCAGTCCCTTCGTGAGGGGATCTGCTGGATTCTCATCCGATGATACCCTCTTTGCCACGAGGAGTCCTTCTTCTATTGGATGTCCCTTGATCCCTTGGTTCCTTGGCTAAGGCAACTGCACTTTCACTATCACAGAAAATTTCCATTGGCTCTTTAATAGCTGCTACAACTCCAAGGTCTCCCATGAAGTTCTTTAGCCATATCGCCTCCTTTGCTGCCTCGCTAGCTGCTATATACTCTGATTCGCAAGTTGAATCAGCCACTGTCTCTTGCTTGGAACTCTTCCAAGAAATTGCTCCTCCATTTAAGGTAAAGACCCAGCCTGACTGAGAGCGGAAATTATCCCTATCAGTCTGAAAGCTAGCATCACTATACCCTACAACTCTCAAGTCTTCACTCCCACCGAGGGTAAGGACCCAGTCCTTAGTCCTCCGTAGGTACTTGAGGATATTCTTTACTGCAGTCCAGTGTGCCTTGCCAGAGTTCCCCTGATACCTGCTAACCATGCTCAAAGAAAAACTACATCAGGTCGAGTACACATCAGCCTCAGTACTAGGGCTTTGTGTCTTACTCAATCTGGCGTTACTCTGGATGGGTAACTCTCCTTTCTTGGAGTTCTGCATGCTGAATCTCTTCAGCACCTTATCCAAGTAGGTACTCTGACTAAGTCCAATTAGTCTTTTACTCCGGTCTCTCAAGATCCTTATCCCTAGAATATAGGTAGTTTCTCCTAGGTCCTTCATAGAGAAACACTTCCCAAGCCAGGACTTAACTTCCTGCAGAGTTGGGATGTCATTTCCTATGAGTAGTATGTCATCCACATACAATACCATAAAGCTAACTATACTCCCACTAGCCTTGACATATACACAAGATTCATCTTCACTCCTAGAAAAGCCAAATTCCTTGACTTTCTCATCAAAGCAAAGATTCCATCTGCGAGTTGCTTGCTTTAACCCATAAATGGATTTCTCAAGCTTACACACTCTATTAGGGTACTCTGTGTTGACAAAACCCTCTGGCTGACTCATGTAAACATCCTCAGCCAACTTTCCATTAAGGAAAGCGGTTTTGACATCCATTTGCCATATTTCATAGTCATGAAATCCAGCTATGGCTAACAGAACCCTAATAGACTTAATCTTGGCCACTGGAGAAAAGGTCTCATCATAATCAACTCCCGGAGTTTGTGAGAAACCCTTTGCAACCAGTCGTGCCTTATAAGTGTGTACATTACCATCCATGTCGGTCTTCTTCTTGAAGATCCATTTGCACCCTACAGTCTTACGACCTGGTACATTCTCAACCAAGTTCCACACTTGATTGTCATACATGGACTGTATCTCGCTGTCCATTGCCTCTTTCCACTTGGCTGACTCAGGGCCTGCCATGGCTTCCGCGTACCTGTTAGGTTCATCCAGACCTATCAGTGTCTCATCACTGATAAGTGTATCACCTTCTGTAGTAATATGGAATCCATAGTAATGCTCAGGTGCATTCCTAACCCTTGTAGAACGCCTCAGAGGTACAGACTTGTCAATTGGCTCAACAGGAGTTTCCTCTTCAAGTTGAGTGCTAGGGTTTGAAGTTCCTTCACCACTTGACTCTTGAATTTCTTCAAGGTCAACTTGCCTCCCACTGTCTCCTTGGCTTATGAACTCTCTCTCTCGAAAGAAAGCCCTCCTAGCTACAAAGACCACATTCTTACTAGGTCTGTACAAGAGGTAACCAAAGGATTTCTGTGGGTAGCCGATGAAAATACACCTCTCACTTCGAGGTTCGAGCTTATCATGAGTCTCACGTCTCACGAAAGCCTCGCAACCCCAAATCTTAATGTGGTCTAGTTTGGGTACTTTACTAGTTCACATCTCATGAGGAGTTTTGGCAACTTTCTTTGTGGGAACTAGATTAAGGATATGGGCGGCAGTCTCTAAGGCATACCCCCAAAATGAGATTGGTAGCGAAGCTCGACTCATCATGGAACGAACCATATCCAACAAGGTTCGATTACGCCTCTCAGCTACACCATTCAACTGCGGTGTCCTGGGAGGTGTCAATTGTGAGACAATCCCACATTCCCTAAGATAGTCGAGGAACTCTGAACTAAGATACTCACCACCTCGATCAGATCGAAGCATCTTAATGTTCCTGCCCAATTGATTCTCGACTTCTTTCTTTAAACTCTTTAAACCTCTCAAAAGTCTCTGACTTATGCTTGATTAAGTAGACATATCAATATCTATTGTAATCATTAGTAAAAGTCAAATAATAACAATTAGCATCCCTTGTGGCATGTTTGAAGGGCCCACACACATTCGTGTGTATAAGATCCAACAAACCTTCACCCCTCTCACAAGAGCCTGTGAAGGGTGACTTTGTCATTTTTCCAAGTAAGCATGATTCGCAACTATCATCTGACTTTATGTCAAATGACTCCAATACTCCATCCTTTTGGAGTTGGCCTATGCGTTTCTTACTTATATGTCCAAGACGACAATGCCATAATGATGCTTTATCCAAGTTATTATCATTAACAGAATCAATACACAATACATTATTTCCTAAGTTATCAACCACATATACAGTTTCATACACACCATCACAAGGTAATGCTTTAAAATAAAGAACATTATTAAAGAAAGCATTAATCGAACCAACTTCATTATCAAATGAAAAGGTGAAACCTTGTTTATACAATGCATGAAAGGAAATAATATTTCTTGCCATTTCTGGCGAATAACAACATTTATTCAAATTTAAACTAAACCCACTACTTAGCGATAAATTATAAATTCCAATCTTGGTGACATGTAAAGCTTTCCTATTCCCCATGATTAAGTTTATTCTTCCATGCTCCATATTCTGACTTCTTCTTAGTCCCTGCAAATCAGAACATATATGAATACCACAACCGGTATCAAGGACCCAAAAGTTAGAATGGGGTGAGTTATTAGATAAGATAGTGTAAATACCTGCATGGTTGGGTTTAACTTTCCCATCCTTCACATCTTGCTGGTACTTTGGGCAGTTCCGCTTCCAATGTGACTTTTCATGGCAATAGAAGCATTCAGCCTCTTTAGGGTCAGAAGAAGGAGTGGCAAAACCTTTCTTGGTTCCACTTGAAGAAGAGCCATCAAGGGTCCTAGCCTTGGTACCCTTCGAAGAGCTCTTCCTCTTCTTCCCTCTACCTTTCCCGATTGCCAAAACCAGGGCGGAGTTTTGAGTAAGAGTGTTAACAACCGACTTACCCTTAAGACCTGTTTCTGCGGTCTTGAGGAGTCCCTGAAGTTTGCTGAGTGTGACCTCTTCCTTATTCATGTGATATGTCATGCGGAATTTATCATATCACGATGGTAAGGAGTGCAAAATGATATCGATTGCAAGCTCCTCAGGGAAGTTCACATTAAGCTTCAGCAACCGATCCACATACCTTTTCATTTTCTGCATGTGGCTCGTGACGGATTCCCCGTCCTTCATCATGGTTGTTATGATAGAGCATATGATTTCATACCTCTCTTGTCGTGCACTTTGATGGTATCTTTCCATCAGATCTTGGTGCATTTCAAAAGGGTAGAAGTCCTCATAGGACTTTGGAGTTCCGCTGTCATGGTGGCCAACATGATGCATGCCACTTTTGTAGCATCCCTTTCATGTGCCCGGAAGTCAGCGATCTCCTGGGGAGTTGCAGTGGTCTCATCAATCTCCTTAAGCTCCTTGTCAAGGACATATTCTTTGTCCTCGTAGCGGGTAATCATCCTGATGTTTCTGATCCATTCATTGAAGTTGGATCCATCAAAAGTGACTTTCCCACACAAGTTCATAAGGGTAAAAGAGCCAATAGGATTAGAGCCAGAAGCAGCATTGTTTGAAGACATCTGAAAGAAGAGAACAAGATTAGTTTAGATATTAAGAGAGTCCTTAATAAAACACCCAAATGTAATATTAAGGCTAGGATCCAATCACAATATATTATAACTTAGAAGAGGTATGTCGTAGTCCAAGCTATAACATATTTGAAAGGTAGGTGAATGACGATTCACCAATTTCCACCATGAAAAACAAAATATAAATATTAGGTTTTTAATTGGTTCTTAGAAATTCCTAGATTCTTTTGAGATTCAATGAACTTTTCAAAGGCATGTTTCAATCTCGAGTGTGCCCACCAAGTTTTGTGACTGGGATACCGAGGATCACAGAACGAGGTGTGAAGTAACCATGCAAATCACTTGGTACCCTCAAGGTTTATCACTCAATCGATGTGCCGGTAAACCACACACGCTCCACCGATGCTATGGTAAACCTTAAGTCACCCTTTACCTACCTTGTTAAGTCCAAGTTAGTGTGCCGGTTAACCACACACGCTCCACCAACGACTTAAACAAAGTGTAAAGTGTAATTTCATTGATTAGCACCTTATTCACATTTTCCTAAAGTAACTAAGATTGGGAATTTAATAAAAGCATTTAGTTACTTTATAATATTCATCATACTTTTAATGAGAATTTATAAGTCCTTGTCTTACCCGTTCGGCTAACGACCCTCCACCGATCAAGGAAGCGGTGGGTGAGAGTGGACACCCATTAAGTTGCCATTTTATAGGCAACAACCTTATACCCCCCTTATAGACCGGCTTCGTGAATGAGGCGTACTATCGGTAAGACGACTTGTTGTTATACATATATATATATTAGTAACTTATAATATTATAAAGTATAAGGGTTGAATTTTAACTTTTAAAATTCTAAGGGTTGGAACTAAAGTTTTAATCAAGACTTTACATGTTCCAAAACTTGAGGGCAAGTTTTGTAAACTTCCAAAACTTTTCATTTCTTATAACTTATGAATTAATTGAGTAATAAAAAATGAAGACACTTCTTTTTTATAACTCTTGTGTTCTTTTAATGACTTTAATAAAAGTGAGACTTTTGGTTTTCCATAACTTGAGGACAAGTTATGGACTCCATTAAAACACATTATGATCATGAATTAAACTACCATGAAGGTTACAAACAATTCCTATGATCATCTAATCTTCATAAGTTCAAGAACATGAATATCAACACTTTCAAGAATAAAAAATTACACTTAAAAAAAACTTGTAATTTAACGATTTTTTTTTCAAGCTGTTTGCACACAAAAAGGAAACAACAAACAAACCTGGCTCTGATACCACTGATGGGATTTGAGCATTCTAACACTTCCTAAGTGTACATGCAACCCTAATAACCTTGGATCTATGTTTGTCTAATAATCATGCAAAGTTCAATTCCAAGGTTATATTCCTATCTAGCATACATGGGGAACATTTTTAACTTGAATGAAAGATAGAATAACTTACCTTGTTGTTGATTATGATCCTTGAAACCTTGTGAGCCTAGCACCCCAAGTGTGATGCCTCAAATGCTTCACACAACACCAAATGCAAAGGAGTAAACTTTGAGAGAATCTTACACTTGCAAAATCGGCTCCAGCCCTCTTGTTTCTTAGTGTCGCTGATTTTGGTGGAGAACATGTTGCTTATATAGTGTGTCACATCTAGGGTTACACCATGTAAACCCTAATGTGGCATGACTCTTCATTTCCATGACCCATGGGTTTGTAACTCCCATGGAGCCTCCATGGAGCATTCAATGGGTTTAACCCAACTTGATTATCCATGGGGCCTTTTAGCCTACTATACAAGTTATGGATGATTTACATGATCAACCCATATATTTAATTAGTCATCTTTTGATCACTTAATTAATCCTAGATTAATTCTTGATCAATACTAATTAAATTACCATGTTCTAGATGGATAAAGCTTCCAACTTCATCCATTACGACACTCAAAGAGATAATGATCTCAAACCCTAGGTACAAATAGAGCAAAATACAACAAGGACTTAACCATTAATCCCTTAATTCGTAAAGCCCTTAACCCAACGAATCCATAAGAGTTTCTAGTACCAAATCTAGCATAAAGGTGGGTTCTTTATAGACATGCATGTCTAATGCATATCTAGAATCCATTTTAGCTCAGAATGAGCTAAAAGTGACCAAAAGCTCATGCAAGGTCAAGAATCTCAAGCAAAGTCTAGATCTACATGACATATTGCTCATGGGACTCAAGTGAGTCATAAAGTTGCAATCTTTATCACTTCAAACCCACCAACCAATTTTTATGGACCAAAATGTGCTAAGAAACGAGATCTACAAACAAAGAAATCAACGTGGAAACTTGAGGACTTATAAATGGTCCATAGGGTGATTGCAAAGATAGAGAGGATTTTTTTCTTGATCCTTGGGCTAACACCTTCTTCTTCTTCCTTCAAAATGCAACAAAACACCTCAAAGAGCTCAACAATCAACATGGGAGGCTAGGGTTTGGGTTTATGAGCTTTGGAGGGTGATGCAATATGAATGATCACAAAACCCTAGCCATAATGTCCTTTAAATAGAGCCCATGGCCCAAGAATTATGGTTTTCTTCGAAAGCAGCTGCCACGCCGTGGCAACCCTTGGACATGCCATGGCGGTCATTAAAATTCAGCGATCAAAGAGGTACTGCCACGCCGTGGTGAAGCTCCACCATGCTGTGGCTACCCCAAATTGAAGATTTAAAATTCAAATTTATCTCCTACCTAAAATGGGTCTTACAACTCTCCCTCACTTAAATTAGATTTCATCATTGAAATCATTCCTTACAACCTCTACCGATACACCAATCGAACCTCTTCCAATACTGCTATCAAAGCCCATTCTTAGGAGAAATCACTTATTCTAACGAAGAATGAACCTTATCATTCTCTCCGCAGCCAACAAAGGAAAACTCAACTGCTCTGCCCAAAAACTAAAAACCATAACAGTGTCTGACTTCGAAAAAAACAAAATCACCACATCCCGAATCATAAAAGACTCTAAATCCTAATTCGAACCTAACGAAACCCTTCCGTCCCTGGATTATCTTGCTGATAACCGGTAAACCATAATCCTTGACTCTTCATTGCTGCTAAAACCTTTCATTTGAAAACAAATGCGACTCCCAACGCGAGTCTCACCCATAGGTGCCAGACCAATACATAACTCACATCTTGATAACCAATGGTTCTCATATTCAATCTATCTGAGATCTTTTGATTTGATGATGACCTTCTACTAAATTGTGATGTAGAATCCCCAACCGTCTGATGAGACTGACAATCTCATGCTTGCTCGCACCACAAGACTCCGCCCCAGACTCTAACTGATAAAGCCTACCCTAGCCTACCTCACGGTTCCAATCCATTGATCACAGAGTTTCCATACTCTAAGTTTGATTTGACACAGCAACTAAGAAAGTTACTATCGGGTCCCAACCTCATGAGTCACACACTTACTGCTTCACGATACCCCGTGATACCATCTAATCTACTAGAACTGTTAAGATTCCACTCCAACACTGAGACCCCGTGATACCTTCTAATCTACTCGCCCAAGTTAACCTAATCAATTTAGGCCTTGCCTATGGGTGTAACCAACACTATCATAACCAAACGGGCCTCGTCCATGGGTCTCACCCATTTTGGCATAACTAAATGGGCCTTTCCTACGTGTCTCAGCCAACTGAGAGCTATATAAGCCTAAGACACCGTCACAACTACACCAATCCTCGTTCCCAACAAAGATTTTTCAACCAACAATAACGATCTGAGTTGACGCATGTGTGCGCTGTGATCCTCCTTCAATCCAACAACCACTCAAGTGATGGTCTAACCCCAGTGAATGCTACAACTCTCGTCATAGACTTATAATACTTCCATAACAGCCATGGGCCCAACCCATGGTCTTGACATCGAATTACCATACCAAACAATAATCAATATGAGTTGAAACATTATTCGGCTATACCCTAATCAGGTGTTCGGTTCATGCTTCGAACCCCAAAGCCTTTATTAGACAAGAACGGGAAAAGAGGCTCTAACACAACCCTCAACATGAACCTACTTACATATTTTCCATACGCCAGTACTGATGCTCCATGACCTCGGACATAATAATTTGAACCTCAACATATGATTCCCATATCACAACCAAACACTGAACATTATTCCTTACATAAACCTTGGCTCGTAGTACAATTAGAACTAGCTATACAGTTATTCTTGTTTATGATGTTCCATAATGACCCACACTTGAAATATTTCCATTAAATGCCACGTGTTTCTCCCCCACATGGATTCAGCTACACTCTAACATTCTACATAACCATGCAAACCTCCTTCACAGCCGTACTTTCCATTACTGGTCATAAGAGAAACCAGATTCCTCGAACAATTTCCAAAAGGTTTTACTACATGAATGCTATCCATAACGACAGAACTTCAAGATTTTGACTTGTGATCATAAACTATATCAATGAGAAACCCAACCATAGCGACATAACTTCAAGATTTCGACTTGTGATCATAACCTATATCAATGAGAAACCCATTCTAAAACCTTCTCAACTCAAAGCATTATCAAATCGTAAGTAACTGAACTGAGCCTTTATAATCAGAACTTATCAATGAAACTCCCTGAACTGAATAACATTGTTCCGACACCCCAACTTGCAATTCAAATGTTCGTTACTCCATACTTACCGAAAGATCAATGTACCCAGAGCATCAACAACTAATACAACTCGAACACCTTCGAGTAATCCCAACAACTGAACGGATTCTTGCGAATATGCAACATCCAAACCCCAAAGTCGATAGGTCCCCTCAACTCTCACCCTACTAACGATAACGATTGACTCAACGAGATAACCAACCATACATTAGACATCTACCTAAGAGGCACCAGTGCCTCTATACTGTATCTTCATTCTCTCAGAAGGGACAATCAACCACTATGAGATCTTCACCTAACAGCTTTCGATGCAAGGATTACACATTTTTGGGTCAAAAATATTGTTTATACTTTGCTTTTCTAGGCAATTGGGTTTTCGTTCATGTAATACGAGTTTGCAGTTGTGTTCACGGCCTAAGTGGGTGTTTATGGCCGTGAACCCATTTGCGGCCCATGTCCACCATATAAATAGATGTAAGGGTGAGGACTGCATGAGAGAGTCTGTACACAGAGAAACTAGAGAGAAGATGAGAGTGTGTGTGAATCTCTTGTAAGGATCTTCATTCATATCATCAATACATTAGATTCATATTATTCTTCTTCTACTTCTTCTCTATTTTGATCTAATTGATTGGGATTCCACACCATCATTTGGATCTGATTGATACGTCAAGCAAATTTGGGACTTACAGTTGGTATCAAAGCTTGGATTGTATCAATCATTTTGGCCAGATCTGGAGCAGATTTGGTCGTTTTCTTGAAGCATTTTTTCCTTTTTGGATAGTTCTTGGCAAAATAGTGGGGGTTTGTTCTTTGTGTTTTTGATGAAAATGAGTTTTGGATCGAGTTTTGGAGCAAAAAGGGGTGAAAAACGTTTACGGCCGATCCGAAAAAGGGTTCACGACCTCGAAAGAAGGGTTCACGGCCGCAAACCGAAGAAGCTTTCATGGCCCGAAATCCATTTACAGACGAAATCCGTTTACGGCTCAGCAGCAATCACGGTCCTCGCCTTGGGTTCACGGTCAGCCTCGTTTGTGGTTGATCCTCGCATTCTCGGCCAGCTCGTGCGAGAGTTCGCAAGCTATAAGTGTACATTCAAATTTTTTTTGGGGTTGCCAGGTTTCGAACATTGGTCCCCTGGTTCCTCTACCCTCCGCCTTTCCAACTGATCTAGCTTGCTAGATGGTATTTTCCTTCCGGATTTAATTCAAAAGGCTTCGCTGCTTCAACCAATTTCGCATTTTTAACACTTTCAGCCCAAAATTCAAATTTTTTTATTATAAAATTTCAATTTTCAACCCAAAATTTTAGTTTTTAATTTTTGACTTTCTAAATTGACTTTTGACCTAAAAAATTTGTCTTTGACTCCCAAGTTTGACCTTTGACTTTGGCTTTCTTGTTTAACTTTCAAATTTCCAAATTTAGCTTTTTGGTTTGACTTTTAAGTTTGACTTTTTAAGTTTGACTTTTTAAATCCGACTTTTAAGGTTGAATTTTGAGTTTTTAAGTCAAAGGGCAACTTTTTTTAAATAATGAGTTCCTCAAGCATTCCGGTCAATGAAGTTTCTTGTTCTCAAACTTGCATTAACACTGTTAAAATTTTACGTGAGCAAATTGAATTAATAAAAAGGGAGAACGAGGACCTTAAATATTAGGGATACCAACTTAGGAAAGGCCAGAAACCATTGAAAAAACAACTAGAGGCCAAGACCAAGGACTTCCGAAATCTACAAGAAGAATACAGTAACAAGTGTGTCCATTATTGATATCTTCAGAAAGACCTTGCCACTGTGACTGCCGAACTTGATGCATTAAAAGCCAAATATAAAGATGTTGAATTCAACTTTAAGAAATTTGATGTGTCAAGTGAGGTAGTTGTGTGCATGAATGACAATTGTTTAAAATTTAAAGATAATCAAAACAAGGGTCTAGGGTACGATACTGTTTCACCTCCCTTTAATGAGAACTATAACCCACCCTTAAAACCAATGAGGAAGAGACACCTACTCCGTTTGGCCCACTCCCTGAACCAGCTCCAGCTTCAGTTAAGACTAAACAATCAGGGCCAACTGAGGGTATTGAGGTGAAGAATACTAATGATTCTACTTCTTGTGCAGGTAAAGTAGCGGAAGATGAGGACAAGGAGAACATAACTACTTCTAATTCTGTTGATGCTGTTGATTGTCAAACAAATAACTCCCTAAACTCTGAATCCGTTGCTTCTAACTCAGTTATTTATAATCAACCGGATGTTGGTAAATACAGGCCACCAACACAAGCTAAACAGAGTGCCTGCTGCAAGTGTGCATGTGGGAACAACCAGAAACGAGGCAAGGGAACGTCACCAGGGGAAGGAAGAAACAACTTACCAGTGAAGAAAAAGACATGTTTTCACTGTGGAACACCTGTACACATAGCCAGAGATTGTTCTAATCATGCATATGTTCCCTACTACGCACAAGGCTGGCAAAATGCGCCAAGAGGGAGATTTTCTAAAAGCAATCCCTCAAGGCACGTTCAGACAATGGCGACTGGACCGCGCACAAGGCCAAGAATCCAAATCCCAAGGTCAAGAAGGGAATTCCAGCCAAGAAGTCCAATCCAAGAGATGCTCCAGTGAAACCAAGACCGGTTAGGTCAAAGCCATGTCGACGATCAACTTCAAGTTCAAAATCAAGCGATAAGGCACCCATCGAATCGAACAAGAAATGGGTTAAACCCAACTACAAATGGGTACCAAAAGTTCAATCTCCCAAATCTCCTAATGCTTCTAACGTTTCTTCATCTTCTGTTTGTGATAAGCACGATATGTCATGGGAGATAGTTCCTATACAGATGACAAAGGTCAACCCAGTTTCAAAATGGAGTGGGTTCCAAAGACCAACTAATCCCACACTCTGTGCTGGAGCAGCTATGGAGGAATATCATCAGACTTCGGTTTGTTGATAGTGGCTGTTCCAAGCACATGGTAGGGGACATCTCTCAACTGTACAACACTCAGAACTTTAAGTGAGAGTATGTGTCCTTTGCGAGAAAGGAAGAAAGGAGAGGATCACAAATGGGGTTTGTGCTTAATGATGTGAAGAATTTTTAGATCTGTTCCGAGATTGAAACACAGCTAAGGCTGAATTCGTTGTTGCTTGCGTCTTCAATTGTTGACTTTCGGTTTGAATTCTTTCGATGATCCCGAGTTTTTCTTAAAATGATTCATTTCAAAGACAAATTTCTTTCAATTTTGCGCATTTATTTTATTTCTTCCCTACGCTCAATTTATGGGGCAGAAATCAAAATAGAAAAAAAAATTTACATTTTGTATTTTACTTTTCTTTTTAGTTCAATTTGTTCATATTTTCTTATATGCACAAATTTAGGGGGAGAATTTAAAAAAAAATTAAAAAAAACAAATCAACAAAATTTATAAAATTTCAAAAATACAAAAATATTTTCATTTATGTTTTTATTTCTTTTTCAGAAAAATCTAAAATCCAAAAATAGTGTTTTTGAGCGTATTTTACTTTTATTTTTATTTCTTAGTGTGATATGTTTACTTTTATTTTTATGTTTATCTCAAAAAATTTCATTTGTCTTGAAAAGTGAATTCAGGAGAAGATGAGACTCAAGGAGACTATATCGAAATATTCTAAGCAATGAGAAGAAACCTAAAAGTGGAAAGGAATTGACGGTCATTTCACTTCACACTACTTTCACAAGGAATTGACGGATTTTTCATATGTGAGTGATAGACTCTTTCATATAGAGACATATACAAGTCTTAATAGGAGTCTTCGCATCCAACGTTAATGATCAAATGTCAATTTCACCATGACCAATGTGAAACACCCAACCATTCTTCACCCATATCTAAAATTTTCTCCATCAAATCATTTCCACGTACTGGTATCCCTTGAGGTTCGAGTATAAAATTTTCTCCATCAAATCATTGCCAAAAAGTCTGCGTTTATGATCTTAGATGTCGTTGTCACCATGACTCTAAGTGAAACCCAAAATCCAAAACCATTTAATTCTGAATTGACGGTGAACATTTTTAATGTTCTAGATTTCACCCATGAATTGACGGATAATGGCTCATACCTAGTGTGACATTTTACAAAATGCCAGTCAGGCAGTTTCTTTTTAAGAATTGTCGTATCTAAGGAATTGAAAGTCTGAAACGGTACAAATTGTTAGATTGGTCTTGTCAGCTTTCTTTACCTAAGAACTGTCACGACACCAGGGCGATTCACCCAACAGGGAAACAGGTATCGCTAAACGTCTCGCCAAGGGCCTGTTAACTCGTTAAATTGATAAATGTATTGAGATCTATGATCAAGGATATACAGGGGATAACATCAAAACTAGCCACGAGCAGTTCTCCGATACTCAACAAATCGCAGTGCGTTCCTCCGAGTTCACATAGATACTGCGAGAAGTCTCTCTCTGAGCCAAGGATTCATCCTTGAACAACTATGGTGAGAAGGGTCTTTATGATTCTTTCTGTGATACACAGGGACTTTTTAGTCACGGTTACTTCTCAAGACGCATCAGTGATTATTCAAGAACATTCATTCGAAGGAACTAGAAATGAAGATTATTCTTTCAACATTCAATCTTTTAACCCCAGTAGCAAGGTGAAGCTGCACTTGAAGATTATGTGACAGATTGCATTGAAGCCTCCTCACTCAATTTCTTGCTATCTATGTACATGCTGAAGTGATCCAGAAGATTCGTTCTTTATGCTTTTCTCTCTGAAGATTCTCAAACTGAAAGCGCTAATTTTTCACAGAATGTTTTCCAGAAGCCTCTACACCCAACGTGCATTCAAAGTCAAATTTTGAAGAAAAGCCCAACTGCTCAAGATGAAGTCCTTTATTGAAGATTCATCAAGTTCATCTTGAAGTTGTGACGAATTTAAAGGTTAACGCTGAAGCCAAGCTCCAACTGAAGATTGAGAAGAAAAGCCAGCTACTTTTTAAGGGGGAGTTTGTTGGGTCATTTAGAAAAGAAAGCTATAAACCAAGGGGGAGATTGTTGGGTAGAAAATATGGTTTATACTTTTCATTTCTAGGCAATTGGTTTTTCATTAATGTAATACGAGTTTGCAGTTGTGTGTTCACGACGCAAGTGGGTGTTGACGGCCGTGAACCAATTTGCGGCCCATGTCCACCATATAAATAGATGTAAGGGTGAGGAGTGCATGAGAGACTCTGTACGACCAAGGCTAGAGAGGAGCTTAAGTGTGTGTACTCTAAGGTGTGCTAGAGAGAGAAAGTAGAGAGAGGAATGGAGTATGTGTGAATCTTGTAAGGAACTTCATTCTAATCATCAAATCATTTAAGATTCATGTTATTCTTCTTCTCCTTCTTCTCTATTTTGATCTTGCATCATCCAATTGATTGGGATTCCGCACCATCAATTGGATCTGATTGATACATCAACCGAATTTGGGAATTACACAGATACATAACTTAAAGCATGAATCTGACACCTAAACATTATGAACCTACGTTCTGAATAATCCCTTAAACTTTACAACCATGAAGGATATTTTTAATATTGAATACCAAAAGTCCAGTAGAATTACACTGCAACTTCCTCGAACCATCAAAATCAATCCGACTGCTAATCCTTCAAGAAAAACACTCAGTTCTCCTTCATTTAGGATTTAGTCTACCATTGGCCGACGTCTCTCATGTTGATGTCTAAAACCGATTCATCCAAATACCCTCAAAAAAAGGACCTTGGTATGCAAAAATGGCATATGATAATCCTTGAAATGATAATAACCAGACAATCATAAAGAAATCCTGAACCTTAGGTGGAGGCTTAGCCACCTCAAATATGATGCCTTTGACACATAATCACATAATCATGAGTAATAAAAGCAAGAAGGAAAGAATACGATACATACCAACAGCAAAATCAGGTGGAAATTAGGTCTTTTCTAACGTCAATGGAAATGCTCGACTCCTTATCCACCCGTGATTCTCGGACACTCGGTCTTCTTATGGCCCACCTGGTTGTAGTTAAAACAAATCGTCCTCAGTCCCTTAGCACACTCCATGCTGAGATTATCAAAATAGCTACAACGGAAGTAGCCAACTATTTTCTCACAACAGTTCCCCTCGTATGGCTCCCATACTTGTCTGAACGGCCCTGACCCTGATGGCCACTACCTCGTGAATCAACGATCTTGGACTGCTTGGCTGAGCTCTCTGCCGACACGAATTGTGGATTCAACGAAGATCTCTCCCTGAAACGGGTCATGAACTCATCCCATGACATAGTCTCCAACTCAATAATCGTAATAGACTACCCAATAAAATCCCAACAACTCTTTGCCGCATGACACAAAAGATTCAAAGAAAAACGAACCTTAGCTTCTATGAGATAGGGACTGGTGTGGAAAACACCCTCCATCTGCTCAATCTAACGTGAAATAATAACCCTGGCATTCTTGCCACAAATCAAAGGAGGCTGATATGTAGCTATGTCGTCGGGTGACGTGATGAACTCACATATCCGCTCATCAATCGGCTCAGCACCAGAGCCTAAACCTGAATTAGAATGAGAACGAGAACCTCCTATACGAATGATCATCACCATACTGAAAAAAACCAATAAATTCTCATAACATAACCGAAGAATCCTCATTTTATTGGATTCCTAGAATTCTTGCGACTTTCCTTGATTCGAGTACGAATCATGTGCCTTTAGTATTAAAGGCCCTATTCCACCTTCCATACATATCCATACTTTCCCCAAGAGTCATCCCAAATCCTCTAAGTGACCTTCTCAGACTCATACACCCTTCACCCGCTAAACAACATACCATTCACACTAAAGCACTTCCTAGGCTCTGCTAGGATCCCCACCTCACCCTGCCATCAGCTGCTGAAAGACCCCTACTAGTTTGAGCTAACTACTTCATGAATACAATTACACGAAACAAATCTTAGATAATCCTTCTACTAAAAGAGTCAACCCTACAATGGTTAGACTCAGACGTGAGATGCGTCATATGTCTAAATCAATCACTCTGAGATTATTTCATATTTACAACATGTAACTTAACATATTCATGTAATAGTTAACTCACATCAATATTAGTCCCATAAAGTACAAAGAAAGCAACATTTAATCATCGAGTAATCTATACTAATGCATCACCTAATCAATACATTATATCCAAAATCTGAAATCCATACTAGCATACAGTTCTAAAAGCTCACCCAATAGGAATATAAAGGCAGATCTCCTAGTATTATGTCATGCATTCTTGAAAATATCCTTTGTAAGTCCCTAAATTTGCTTGTGTATCAATCAGATCCGTTTGATGGTGCGGAATCCCAATCAAACGGATGATGTTAGATCAAATAGAAGAGAAGGAGAAGAAGAATAATATGAATCTCAATGTATTAATGAATAGAATGATGATCCTTTACATGAGATTCACACACACTTACACACACTCTCTTTTCTTTAGTTTCTCTCTCTAGAACACCTTCAAATGCACACACTTAAGCTCCTCTAGTGTTCATCACTCTACTCCTCACCCCTTACACCTATATTTATACATAAGAAACATGGGCTTGGTGAACATGGGCCGTGAATGGGTTTACGGTCGTAAATGGGTTTACGACCGTAAACACCCATTGGGCCGTAAACAGGGTTTACGGTCGTAAACCTATTTACGGCCGTAAACACCGAGCTGTTTACGGTCCTAGACATAAAAATACATTTTCCTAGAAAAGCAAAGTATAAACCATATTTTTGACCCAACAATTTCCCCCTTGGTTTATAACTTTCTTTTCTTTTCTTAAATGAGCCAACAAGCTCCCCCTAAAAAGTAGCTGGCTTTCTTGATAATCTTCATTGGGAGCTTTGGCTTCAACTTTAATCTTCAAATTCTTCACAGCTTCAATATGAACATGATGAATCTTCAATAATCGACTTCATCTTAAGCAGTTCGGCATTTCTTCAAAATTTGGCATTGAACGCACATTGGGTGAGGAGGCTTGACGTACTGATTCTTGAAAGATAACGCTTTCAGCTTGAGAATCTTCAGAGAGAACATCAGAGAGAACTAATCTTCTGGATCACTTCAGCAGGTGCAAGATAGCAGCAAATTAATTGAGGAGGCTTCAATGCAATCTGTCACATAATCTTCAATTGCTTGACCTTGCTACTAGGGTTGAAAGATTGAATGTCGAAAGAATAATCTTCATTTCTTGCTCCTTCGAATGAGAATTCTTCGATGATCACGGATAAAGCCTTGGCTCAAAAATCTTCGACACAAACTCCATGAGTTTCATCTTCACCTGAATTCACTATTCAAGACAAAACAAAACTAAAAGAAAATTTTAGCACACAATATTTTTGGGTTTTTTTTATATTTTCTGAAAAAAATAAAACAAAAACAAAAATATTTTTGGATTTTTTGATTTTCTTAAACAAGAAATAAAGCAGAATATAACACTATTTTTGATTTTGAATTTTTCTGATTTTTTGTTTTTTTTTTTAATTTTTTTTAATTTTTTTTAATTCTCCCCCTATATTTAAATTAGAAGAAAACTATGAACAAATTTAACAAAAATAAAAATGATATCTAACTTTAAGGGTGATTTGGGATCAAAGATTTTAGACATCCTTTATCCTTTTATCAATACCTTTCCCTTCATGAATAGATCTGGTCAATCGCCGGTATTCTTGTCCACTTAAACACGAGAGATTGTGACAAAATTAGGACATATTAAAAGTGACAAGACAATGTGATCCTAAGTTCCTAGATAATATTCCTTAAGGACCATTCAGCGGACGACGACCAAAGATATTGGTGTCCACCTAAATTGAGCAGCGAGATCTACAAACAACCTAGTGATTGTTCAATTTTAAATGTACTAGAACATGTTTCCCGCTTCCTAACATACCCCAATAATCAGGAACTTCCAAAGTACTCCTTACTTTAGGTGAGCAGACAATTATTATGAGAGAAGTCAGATTTAGAATGCATATGCTATACACCAAGGTCGGATCTCTTCCAATCTCGCAGAGGGTGAAACATATGACTAACCAGATTTAGAGGGATTGAGAAGTAGAATGGTGCATATACTGTGTACCAGGTCGGATGTATTTCAATCACGCAAAGGAGACATCATATGGCTAATAGATAGAAAGAATTGCATAGATAGAAGATGCATAGAAATAGAGTTGCATATGTTGCAGTCCAGGTCGGATGTATTTCAATCACGCAGAGGAGGCAACATATGACTAACAGAAGGAAAGCAAGAAAATAATTTTCTACAGACCTACTTTATCGGAATTCCCCAGTCGCCCCATCAATACCGGAATTAAGGACAAAGTCCGTACATCGAGGAAGAGTTAAACCACAGTTCTAGATACGAATAACTTTAATGTGACCGGTGGATTATCATGTATATCTCCCTGGTCAACCTATCTGAGCGTCGTATTGTTAGGCTAAATGGATCTATCTAGGTCAAGATTTTTCAAGTCTCTAGATTCCTTAAGTTCATTAATGCCTAGTCAAGTCCATTTTAATCTCTTGTGCCAACCAGCGCATCGAACACAGAGCCTAGACAATTTAGATTCTGTCCCTTACACAGATTCAGATTGCCTGTTATCACTTGATAATATCACTTCCCAAAACATCTCCCTCAAGCACATTTCATTAACACCATATTTTTGATTTTTTGATTTTCTAATGTTTTTGGATTTTTTTAAACTTTTCTAATTTTTGTTTTGTTTTTATTTCTCCCCCTAAATTTGTGCATAGGAGAGAAACGAAAGTAAATGCACAAATTTAAACTATCCTAAAACAAAAATTTGTCTTTGAAGCGAATCAGAGTAAGAAAAACTCAGGAGTATAGAGAGGAGAACTCAAACCGTAACTCACCGATTGAATTTGCATCCAGAAGGTCTGAGAACAACACGCGTAATTTCAGAACAAATCCGAAAATTCTTCATGTCATTAAGCACTAACCCCGTTTGTGATCTCTTCCTTTCTTCCTTTCCCGAAAAGGACACATACTCCCAAACAATGTTCTGAGTGTTGTACAGTTGAGAGATGTCTCCTATCATGTGCCAGGAACAGCCACTACCAACAAACCGAAGTCTGATGATATGCCTCCATAGCTGCTCCGACACAGAGCGGGATCAGTTGGTCTTTGGAACCCAGTCCATTTTGAAACTGGGTCGACCTTTGTCATCCTTGCATGGTACTCTCTCCCATGACATATCCTGTTTATCACAAACAGAAGATGAAGAAATATTAGAATCGGTAGAAGATTTGGGAGAGTGCGCCTTTGGAACCCATTTGTAGTTGGGTTTAACCCATTTCTTTTTCGATCCGATGGGTGGCTCAGTACTTGCTTTTGATCTTGATGTCGGCCGTTGAGATGAGTTTGACCTAACCAGTCTTTGTTTCATTCGAGCATCTCTTGGATTGGGCTTCTTGGCCGGCATTTACTTCTTGACTTTGGGATTTTGATTCTTGTCCTTTGGAGTTTGATTCTTGCTCTTCTGCGCGTTCCAGTCACCATGGTCTGAACGTGACCTTGAGGGGTTTCTTTTGAAGTATCTCCCTCTTGGCGCGTTCTGCCAGCCTTGTGCATAGTAAGGAATGTATGCGCGATTTGGATAGTTTCTGGCAATGTGTCCAGGTGTTCCACAATGAAAACATGTCTTTTTCTTCACCGTGAAGTTGTTTCTTCCTGCCCCTGGTGGCGTATCCTTGCCTTGTCTCTTGCTTTTCCCACATGCACAGTTGCAGCATGCATTCTGTTGAACTTGATTTGGTGGCCTGTACTTCTCAACAACAGGTTGATCAGAAGCAACTGAGTTCGAAGCAATAGATTCAGAGCTCAAGGAGATGTTGGTTTGTTCAATGGTTTTCTCCTTGTTCTCATCTTCTGCTACTTTACTATCAGACACACTCTTTTCAGCTGCTTGCTTGGATTGATTTAAGGATTGATCTGCAGGGGAAGTAGAAACGTTAGCATTTTCAACATTAATAAATCCTCCTGAAACAAAACCAGATGGCTTGCCATAAACCATGAATGGTTCATTGGTAATCTCCTCTTCAGAAAAAGGTTGATACTGATATGTATGATTAAAAGGAGGAGGTACATTATCGTACCCTAAACCCTTTGATTGATTATGTTTAAATTGCATGCAATGGTCTATCATGTTGGCAACTACTTCGCTTGATACATCAAACTTTTTAAAATCAAAATTTGTAGTTTCAAATTGCCCTTTTAATGTATCAAGCTCAGTAATTAACTCAGCATTTTGTCTCTTGATATAATCATAATGTTCATATTTTTCACTGTAGTCTTGCTGAATTCTCTTAAAGTCCTTTACCTTTGTTTCTAATTCAGCCTTCAGGGGTTTCTGTCCTTTCCTGAGTTGATATCCTTCATATCTCAGGTCCTAAACTTCTCTTTTTAAAAAATCAATTTGTTCCCGAAGAAATTTAATTGTATCTTCACTAGATAGTGTACATGAAACTTCACATGATTGAGAACATGAAACTTCATTGACTGGAAGGTTTGCGGAACTCATTGTTTTTCGACAATTCTATAACACCCAAATTTTCAAAACAACTTTTCACATTTTATAAAACACGTTTTCATTCATAATCGTTATAAAAACACCATTGTATCACATAACATCATATCCCAAGATCATAATAAAATCTCCCCGCGTGTGTACTGATCAAGCCGGCGCCTTCCCGCGATCCTCGCTGGTACCTGAGACACATATCACAACACTGTAAGCATAAACGCTTAGTGAGTTCCACAAAATACCACACATAACACATATTAGCCACTCGAGGCTATAACTCTGTTCGACACTCTGGTCAAAGTGTCTCTGTGGGACCCCCCCAGTCCCATAACTCTGTGCGCCCTCTGGCCCTAACTCTATGGGTCCTCTGACCCTAACTCTGTGGACCTTCCGGTCCTAACTCTAAAAACTTTGTAACATACATAGCATATAACACATAGAAATCACATCATGCAAAAGCATACACAATACTCTGTCTCATAGCTCTAATTACCACTCTAGGTAAAGTATAGTGAGAAGACTCACCTCGGGTAACTTGGTAAAGCTCGAACTCTGTAAAGTCGGGTCTAGCCTCCGCCTAAATCATATGAAATAAACACTCTGAATCAATACATCTCTCAAGGCTAGACTATTCCTCCTCTAAGTAATCTCAGAAGGGTAAAAGACCATTTTACCCCTCTCATGGCTCAAAGACCCTAAAGTTGACCAAACCCTAAAAGTCAATAAAAGTCAATGGTCCAACTTTTGACCCGACTCGCCGAGTGCACAAATGTGACTCGGCGAGTTCAGTCGTGAACTCGAGTCCTCTATTCCCGCTCTGACTCACTGAGTCATTCCCCCAACTCGACAAGTCACTCACTGAGTGATTCACGGGAAACCCTAACCCTACTCGCCGAGTCTGCCCTTGGACTCGGCGAGTTCATGTCATGCACCAACTCAAATGACCTATTGAGGTCATATCTGTTCCTCTAATCCATAGATCTAGCCTTCCCAAGCACTATAATCACGTAAAGTCTCGATCTTGATGCACAAGCAACATTTATATGACCATATATGATGATTTAGCCCCAAATACCTTAACCCAAGGCCATGACTTCTATTGTTCTCCATAAAGCTTGATGAATAAGGCTCTCTGGACCTCTATGGATCCAGATCCAAAGCCTTATCACCATAAGGGGCTATTTGGACATCAAATCTACCCAACAAAGGGTCTAAGAAACCCTAAATCCATATGATCATCATAAGAACAGAAGGAGAGTCGAATTACTACCTCAAAATGTGAAGATCTTAGCTCCAAATCCACAGAATAGCAACCTCCTATGCTTCCTCTTGGCTAGTACCTCCTTCTTCTTGCTAAACAACACTTCCAAGGTCAAGAATGGCTTCCTTTCTCTCTCAAAACGCTCAAGCACTCTAGGGTTTCTCTCTATGGTCTGGTGGCCGCCATTGAAGGCCATAAGGGCCTTTAAATAGGTCCCAAACCCAAGAAATTAGGGTTTCATTAAACAACATGGACTCGCCGAGTCAACGTATTGACTCGCCGAGTCCGGTCATTAACGCGGATGGAGATTCGCGACTCTACTCGGCGAGTCTGAGCGCCTACTCGCCGAGTCTCTCTCCAAAACTCAATAAAATACATAATTTAAGATACCTGGGAATCCGGATGTTACAATTCTCCCCCACTAGAATCAGACTTCGACCTCGAAGTCTCACTCCACAAATAACTCTGGATACTGCTCGCGCATCTCTAACTCCGGCTCCCAGGTCATTTCAAAACCCTTCCGATGTTGCCACTGGACTTGAACCAATGACACCTCCTTGTTTCTCAAAGTCTTGATCCTTTGATCCACAATCGCAATCGGTCTCTCAACATAATTCAGGCTCGCATCTACCTGAATGTCCTCTAACGGAACCACTGCCGACTCATCATCGATACACTTCCTCAACTGAGACACGTGGAAGGTATCGTGAATCTGGCTCAACTCCGTGGGTAGCTCCAAACGATACGCTACCCTGCCCACCCTGGCAGTCACCCTGAAAGGACCAATATACCGAGGTCCCAACTTACCCCTCTTCCTGAATCGGATCACCCCCTTCCAAGGAGATACCTTCAGGAGTACTAAATCGCCAACCTGGAACTCAAGCTCCGAGCGACGTCTGTCCGCATAACTCTTCTGGCGGCTCTGAGCGGTCAACAACCTCTGTCTGACCTGCTGAATCTGCTCAGTCGTCTGGAGTACTATCTCTGTACTACCCATCACATGCTGCCCGACCTCACCCCAGCAAATAGGAGTCCGACACCTCCTCCCATACAACAGCTCAAAGGGTGGCATACCGATGCTCGAATGATGGCTGTGGTTATAGGAAAACTCAGCCAAGGGCAAGTATGTGTCCCAACTCCCTCCGAAATCCAACACACATGCCCGAAGCATGTCCTCGAGCGTCTGAATCGTCCGCTCACTCTGTCCATCTGTCTGGGGGTGGTATGTAGTACTAAAATGCAGCCTCGTACCCAACTCCTCATGAAACTTCTTCCAGAATCTGGAAGTGAAACGCACATCTCGATCTGAGACGATCGAGATCGGCACTCCATGCCGTGATACCACCTCCCTCACGTACAACTCTGCCAACCTCTCAGCGGAGGAGCTCTCACTGATAGCAAGGAAGTGAGCGCTCTTCGTCAACCTGTCCACAATCACCCAAATTGCATTGACGCCCCTCGCAGTCCTAGGCAATTTGGTGATAAAATCCATGGTAATCTGTTCCCACTTCCACTCGGGAACCTCCAACGGCTGCAACTTACCATGCGGCCTCTGGTGCTCGGCCTGAACCCTGCGACAGGTCAAGCACCTCTCAACAACCCATGCTACATCCCTCTTCATACAGGGCCACCAATAATCTCTTCCCAGGTCCAAATACAACTTAGTGGCCCCGGGATGGATCGAAAACCTAGATCGGTGTGCCTCCTCCATCAATATGGTACGTGTCCCGCCCATAAATGGCACCCAGATCCGACCCTAGAAGGTCATAAGCCCTCTGCTATCGGTAACAAACTCCGATACATATCCGATTACCCGCTCTCTCTTGCGGTTCTCCGGTCTCACGGCCTCAGCCTGGGCCCCTCGGATGGTGTCCAACACCGGAGTCATCACTGTCAATCTCATACAAACGTCCCGTATCGGGGCGCTCTCCGCCCTACGACTCAGGGCATCGGCTACAACGTTAGCCTTGCCCGGGTGGTACAGGATCTCACAATCGTAATCCTTTACCACGTCCAACCATCTCCTCTGGCGCATATTCAGGTTGGGTTGATCCATCAAGTACTTCAAGCTCTTGTGGTCCGTGTATATGGTACACTGAACCCCATATAGATAGTGATGCCAGATCTTGAGGGCGAACACTACAGCCACCAACTCCAGATCGTGGGTGGGATACCTCGTTTCGTGAGGCTTCAGCTGCCTCGATGCGTATGCTATCACATGCCCTCTCTGCATCAGCACCGCTCCCAGCCCCGATATCGATGCGTCACAATACACCACAAAGTCCTCCATCCCCTCAGGAAGGGCTAACACTGGGGCTTCGCACAGTCTCTGGCGAAGTGTCTCGAAGGAGGCCTGCTGCTCTGGTCCCCATGAAAAAGCAACACCCTTCCGGGTCAACCTGGTGAGTGGCACGGCGATCTTGGAGAAATCCTTGATAAATCTCCGATAATAGCCAGCCAACCCTAAGAAACTCCTGATCTCGGTGGGGGATCTCGGCACCTCCCAACTCATAACTGCCTCAATCTTGGCCGGGTCGACCAATATCCCATTCTGGTTAATGAGGTCCCCTAGGAACTGGACCTCTCGTAACCAGAAATCACACTTGGAGAATTTGGCATAAAGCCTCTCCGATCTCAAAACTCCAAGTAACTCTCTCAAATGCTCCTCATGCTGCTCTCTGGATCTTGAATACACCAGTATATCATCGATGAACACGATCACCGAACGGTCCAACATCGGTCTGCATACTCTGTTCATGAGATCCATGAACGTTGCCGGTGCATTGGTGAGCCCGAAAGGCATCACCACGAACTCGTAATGCCCGTAACGAGTCCTGAACGCTGTCTTCTGGATATCCTCATCTCGTACTCTCATCTGATGATATCCACACCTCAAGTCGATCTTGGAAAACCAAGACGCTCCATGCAACTGATCGAATAAGTCGTCGATCCTCGGTAAGGGGTAACGGTTCTTGACCGTCAGTTTGTTCAGCTCCCGGTAATCAATGCACATCCGGTGTGAACCATCCTTTTTCTTGACAAAAAGGATCGGCGCTCCCCACGGCGAGCTACTCGGCCGTATAAACTCCTTCCCTAGCAGCTCCTGAAGCTGCGAGGATAACTCCTGCATCTCTGGTGGCGCAAGGCGATAGGGCGCCTTGGCGATAGGCACTGCCCCCGAAACCAAATCAATACGGAACTCTACCTGCCTCTCGGGAGGCACACCCGACAACTCCTCGGGGAAAAAATCTGGGAACTCGCGCACTATCGGGACCTCACCGATCGACCTCGGTCTCTCTGCATCTACTCTCGTATCCACCACATAAGCCACAAACCCACTACAGCCCTGCTGTAAACTCTGCCTCGCTCTAGCGGCCGAACAAAATGCTGACCCAGAACGGGAACCCTCGCCGTACACCGTAAGTACTCCCCCACTGGGGTCTCGTATCGTCATCAATTTTCGCTCACAGTCAATCACAGCTCTGAAACGGCTCAACCAATCCATGCCCACTATGACACATACGTCCCCCATAGTAATCGGGACCAGATCTATCGGAAACTCGACACCGAAGATCTTGAGTACACATCCTCGAATCACATCAGTAGCATACACCGCTCGCTCGTCAGCTATGGAAACTCATAGAGGTCGACTCAACGTCTCACGCTGGGTACTGATGTGCTGACTAAACGCTAGTGACACAAAAGTCCTACTCGCACCCGAGTCAAATAACACCAAGGCAGGTACAGAACACACAAGAAATGTACCTACGCATATCACAATATAAGCATAACACTACAACTCAAAATAAACAGAGGAAAGAATACATACCAGCTACCACATCGGGTGCTGCGCGGACCTCCTCCGTTGTCAACTGGAAGGCTCTCCCAGGGGCGGATCCCTGAGAAGCTCCTCCGTTGTCAACTGGAAGCCTTCGGCGCCTCGGCCTTTTCCGGCCGACTCTCTGTAGCTCGAACAACACCAGGGGCGGATCCCTGAGAATCTCCCTGAGCTGACCCTCGTAACTGCGGACACTCGGCCTTCCGGTGTCCGGTCTGGTTGCAGTGAAAACAGACTGCAAACCCCTTGGGGCAATCCTTGGCCATATGCCCCTCCTTGCCACATTTGTAGCAGGACCCTGCTCTGCACACTCCAGCATGACTCTTGCCGCACTTGCCACAAGTGCGGCCCCTCTGGCTCCCTGATCTCGAATCGGCGGGCTTGGCCCGCTTGGCTGCCGGCTGAGACTGTGCCTAGTCGCAGATATAGCTGCAGTGGCCGCAGCAACCGCAGCCTCAGAAAGAGCAGCGTACCTCTCGTCAAATGTCTCTATCAGTGTGGTCTTGATAGACCCGAACATCTCTGGTATCTCTGCCCTGATGGCCGCAGCCACCTCCTCATGAATGATCCTACGGATCTCCTCATCACTAGTATCGCTGCTCTCTGGTGTGTGGCGTGTCCCAACCATGATGTGTCTGAAATACAGCATAATAAATATCAGGGACTTGCTCGAGTATACTCGCACTCGATAACTCCACCCTACTTGCTCCTTAGAACCCAATGGATTCTTACTTAGGGTGCGCACTGCTCCGGTGTCTTCAGTAGTACGGGCCCTATACTACCGTCCACACCGCATCAGCATCCACTCTAAGTCCTCCTCCTTGGATCCCAAGTCCCAAGTACTCTACTCTCTTTAACCATATGCTACTCACTAGCGGCTCTCTCATAAACTCCTCGTTGCTATCTAAACACTCTCAAGTATCCCTAGCAGCAAAACTCCTAGACTAGGGTATCACATATCAGGCCACTCTAGTCCTAAGAATGCCTAGTCTACTCTAGCATGCATAACATAAATCATCATATATCATAACATAATATATCTCATAACGCTAATTACAAGGGTATTTTGGGAAATCACCGTTCGGGCGCTGGTTGATCGTACACACGGCTCTGCTCTGTTTATCTCAAAACTCTTTTTACTCTTTTCAAAAGTTTTTAGTCATCAAATTTTCTCTCAAATCCTCAGTTTGAGTTCAGATACGCCCGAAGATGAATCCGAATCCCTCAAACCAAGGCTCTGATACCAACTTGTAACACCCAAATTTTCAAAACAATTTTTCACATTTTATAAAACACGTTTTCATTCATAATCGTTATAAAAACACCATTGTATCACATAACATCATATCCCAAGATCATAATAAAATCTCCCCGCGTGTGTACTGATCAAGCCGGCGCCTTCCCGCGATCCTCGCTGGTACCTGAGACACATAACACAACACTGTAAGTATAAATGCTTAGTGATTTCCACAAAATACCACACATAACACATATTAGCCACTCGAGGCTATAACTCTGTTTGACACTCTGGTCAAAGTGTCTCTGTGGGACCCCCCCCAGTCCCATAACTCTGTGGGCCCTCTGGCGCTAACTCTATGGGTCCTCTGACCCTAACTCTGTGGACCTTCCGGTCCTAACTCTGAAAACTCTGTAACATACATAGCATATAACACATAGAAATCACATCATGCAAAAGCATACACAATACTCTGTCTCATAGCTCTAATTACCACTCTAGGTAAAGTATAGTGAGAAGACTCACCTCGGGTAACTCGGTAAAGCTCGAACTCTGTAAAGTCGGGTCTAGCCTCCGCCTAAATCATATGAAATAAACACTCTGAATCAATACATCTCTCAAGGCTAGACTATTCATCCTCTTAGTACTCTCAGAAGGGTAAAAGGCCATTTTACCCCTCTCATGGCTCAAAGACCCTAAAGTTGACCAAACCCTAAAAGTCAATAAAAGTCAATGGTCCAACTTTTGACCCGACTCGCCGAGTACACAAATGTGACTCGGCGAGTTCAGTCGTGAACTCGAGTCCTCTATTCCCCCTCTGACTCACTGAGTCATTCCCCCAACACGGCAAGTCACTCACTGAGTGATTCACGGGAAACCCTAACCCTACTCGCCGAGTCTGCCCTTGGACTCAGCGAGTTCATGTCATGCACCAACTCAAATGACCTCTTGAGGTCAGATCTATTCCTCTAATCCATAGATCTGGCCTTCCCAACCACTATAATCACGTAAAGTCTCGATCTTGATGCACAAGCAACATTTATATGACCATATATGATGATTTAGCCCCAAATACCTTAACCCAAGGCCATGACCTCTATTGTTCTTCATAAAGCTTGATGAAAAAGGCTCTCTGGACCTCTATGGATCCAGATCCAAAGCCTTATCACCAGAAGGGGCTATTTGGACATCAAATCTAACCAACAAAGGGTCTAAGAAACCCTAAATCCATATGATCATCATAAGAACAGAAGGAGAGTCGAATTACTACCTCAAATGTGAAGATCTTAGCTCCAAATCCACATAATAGCAACCTCCTATGCTTCCTCTTGGCTAGTACCTCCTTCTTCTTGCTAAACAACACTTCCAAGGTCAAGAATGGCTTCCTTTCTCTCTCAAAACGCTCAAGCACTCTAGGGTTTCTCTCTATGGTCTGGTGGCCGCCATTGAAGGCCATAAGGGCCTTTAAATAGGTCCCAAACCCAAGAAATTAGGGTTTCATTAAACAGCATGGACTCGCCGAGTCCGGTCATTAACCCGGATGGAGATTCGCGACTCTACTCGGCGAGTCTGAGCGTCAAGTTCTTTAATTTAAGATACCTGGGAATCCGGATGTTACAAATTCAAAGCGTCAAGTTCTTTAATTATATCAACAAGACTAGGACGATTGAGATCTTTTGTCTTCTTGATGTCAACCACGTTCATATCCCACGATTTCGGAAGTGCATTCAACAGCTTTTTGTTTATCTCAGATTTAGTCAAGAAGATCCCAGCTATATTCATCTCAGTAGTAAGTGTGGTAAATCGCTGCAACTGAGCTTCCAGGGTTTGTCCAGGGATATAATCGAACATGTTGAAATTTTGTCTTAACATATCCTGACGACTCTCTTTCATGTCTTCAATTCCCTTGTAGACCTCAAAAAACCATTAAAAGTCAAATTTAAAGAGTCAAGCTTAAAAGTCAAACTTAAATTTAAAAATGTCCTTTGACTATAAACCTCAAAAGTCAACCTTAAAAGTCAAATTTAAAAAGTCAAACTCAAAAGTCAAACTTAAAAGTCAAACTGAAAAGCTAAATTTGAAAATTTAAAAGTCAAACGAGAACGTCAAAGTTTAAAGTCAAAGGTCAAGTTTTAAAAGTCAAGGTCAAAATTTTAAGTAAAAAGTCAAAAATAAAAGTTAAAAATTAAAAACTATAATTTTTGGTTGAAAAAGAAATTTAAAAATGAAAGAGATTGATTTTTGGGGTTAAAAGTGTTAAATTTGTGAAAGTTTGGAACCGAATGGGAGTCTTTAAGAATAAATGACGGGAGTTAAGGAACAACACGGATGCTTAGAGGAGTTGGTAAGGCGCTGAGTTGATTAAGCAGAGGTCCCGGGTTCGATCCCGGGCAACCCCCAAATCCGTTTCCCTTTTTATTAAAGCGCTGATGCGAAGCTTGCTGCTGTTGAGCCGAGCCGTCCTTCAAGCCGTTCACCGAGCCGTCCTTCAAGCCGTTCACCGAGCCGAGGCCGCAAACTTCAGCAACCGTAAACCGCCGGCTGTAAACTCTGGCGACCGTAAACACGTTTACGGCCGTAAACTCCGGACCGTAAACCCTTCAAAGACCGTAAACACAGCTTCAGATCGCGAAAAAAACGACGTTTTTCACCATTTTTGCTCCAAAACTCGATCAAAAACTCGTTTTTACGAAAAACGCGAAGAACAAACCCCCCCTAATTTTCAGAGATCTATCCAAAAACGCAAGAATCTTTCCAAAAGAAGATCAAATCGGCTCCAGATGTGACAAAGATGAGTGACACAATCCAAACTCTGATACCAATTGTAAGTCCCTAAATTTGCTTGTGTATCAATCAGATCCGTTTGATGGTGTGGAATCCCAATCAAACGGATGATGTCAGATCAAATAGAAGAGAAGGAGAAGAAGAATAATATGAATCTCAATGTATTAATGAATAGAATGATGATCCTTTACATGAGATTCACACACACTTACACACACTCTCCTTTGTCTAGTTTCTCTCTCTAGAACACCTTCAAATGCACACACTTAAGCTCCTCTAGTGTTCATCACTCTACTCCTCACCCCTTACACCTATATTTATACATAAGTAACATGGGCTTGGTGAACATGGGTCGTGAATGGGTTTACGGCCGTAAACACCCATTGGGCCGTAAACAGGGTTTACGGTCGTAAACCTATTTACGGCCGTAAACACCGAGCTGTTTACGGTCCTAGACATAAAAATACATTTTCCTAGAAAAGCAAAGTATAAACCATATTTTTGACCCAACATCCTTAGCCCTAATCTAGCATCCTATACATATATACACATATTGAAACAAATGAACATGTATGGATATTTTAGGAAATGCTTACTTGAGCTCGGCTGATTGCATGCATCACACCCCCTTTTATTTTTATAAAAAAACCTTTTCGGAAGTCATTTTCTTTAGAAAATGTAACATCCGTCTCTCGAGGTATTATTTAGAATATGTAACTTAATATTAGCTTTGGGCTTACACTTGGACAATGGACATTTTGGGGTGGACCTTAGCAAGATGGGCTAAGAAGTTGGGCTGCCCATAAGCCGTACGCTGGTCGTCACCTGGTGTATGTGGGGCGTAGTGGCACATTGGATTCGAGGGACTCGGGGGCGTACGCGCATCGTACCAAGAGGTACGCCCAGCGTACGCGTGCAGATGCCAAACCCTAATTTTTAGAGTTTAAGACATATAAATACCCCATTATAGCCTCCCATCTGGTTTCCTCACCCTCAGAAAACCCTAGTTCGCCTCATACTCCATTGTTGTGTGTGTTTGACCTTTTTGAGTTCATTTTTGTGAAGAAAGGCTTGGAAGAAGTGAAGAGAAGTTGGAGGAGAAGCACTTGAGTATCTTGAGCTCAAGGATCTGGAACTAATTCATATTTTGGCACCCAAAGGAGGTATAAAGCTGCTATCTTTCCTCTTAGAAGCTTAGATCTAGGGTTTTGAAGCTTTGGAACTTTTTAGGTCCAAAGAATGGATCTTGTTCATGCAACTTCGTTTTTAAGTTTAGGGTTGCCACCCTTGAAGCTCAAAGTGTCCTTTAAGTAGTAAAGTTGCAAGCTTTGAGGCTTTTATGTAGCCATGCATGAGATCTAGCCATTTCCATGGAAGTTTATTGCTATTTTTAGAGTTGGATTTATTTGGTGGGCTGCAAGCCACCAAGTGATCGACTTTACGGGTTAGGATGAAGTATTGGACTCAGATCTGTAGTTTGGACGTAGTGTCTTAAGGGATTAAGCAGTTTTGGAGAAAATGGCTTAACAGGAGAGTACGATGGGCGTACACGCTAGTACGCGCAGCATACAAGCTATTCAAGCAGTACGTGCAGCGTACAAAAGGGTATACTCAGCGTACGCTCAGACAGTGGGCTTGATGATATTGTGCCTTAGTTTGGGCCATGATTTGGATATAGCAGTACTTGAGCCGTGATGGGCCTTCAGAAGTCGGTCAATGGCCTAACGACTAGTTGGGTTTGAGAAGGAAGCCCATTTGAGGTGTTGGGTCCAATTTAGAAAATTAGGCCATTTGGAGACTTTAATGGACTTTAATGAGTTTGGAAGGACTAGAAAGGATTGGGCCTAGTTCATAGCCCAAATTTGATCAAAAAGGGGTAAAACAGACATTTTAATCTTAGAAGGGTTTTCAGTTTTTGACTAAGTGTTTATTTGGTCATAATAGCCGGAGAGTTACCTAGCACGAGTTTTTCAGCAGCCAGATTGAGAGGTGAGTTTCTCTGCAGTAGGAACGGGTCTAAGGCCACAATGCCGGCCCGTTTACTTGATAGTAGTTCCGGGCTTCGGTCCGATGTCGGGGCGGTCCCGAGGAGAGTATATGTATGCTTGATGTCTTTGTGATTCATGCATGTTATGTGTTATGTGTTCTGGGGCAAGTCCGATGCCGGGGTTAAGCCCGATGTATGTTAGTGTATCTGTTATGTGTTTTGTGTTTCGGGGTAAGCCTGATGTCGGGGCAAGCCCGATGCATGTTAATTTATATGTGTTCCGGGCTTCGGCCCGATGCCGGGTTAAGCCTGATGCATTTTATATGTTATGTTATATGTTTATGATATATTTTATGTTGTGTATGTGTCGGGGTAAGCCCGATGCCGGGGTGAGCCGGATGCCAGACGTAGTCTGATGCCGGAGTGAGCCGAATGTCGGGCAGGAGTCCGATGTCGTCTAAGCCGATGCCGAATTCGTCTCGATGCAGTTGGGAGTAATCCTAGAGCTATGTTATTTGTTATATGGTATGTGTATGGTATTTGGTAGTTTGGGGGAGCTCACTAAGCTTCGTGCTTACAGTTTTCAGTTTTGTTTTCAGGAAGTTCAGCTAGTAATGGGAAGGGCTTGGGTTGATGGAATGGCACACACACCACAGTTTTTCTAGCCTGGGAGATTACTCTGATATTTCTTTTATATGATTTTGTCATAGTATTGATATGATGTTTTGCGATACATGATACATGCTTTTATTTGTGATTATGGATGGTTTATGGCTTTATAATAATTTTAAAAACAAAATATTTGGACAGTGTTTTTTGGATGTTACAAGTTGGTATCACAGCTGGGGCATGGGTCGATGTGTTCGACGGGGACGTCGGACCCTATAATGGGGGGTGAAGGTGGGTTATACCTGATCCCACATCGACTTGGAAGGAGAACGAAACATTTCCTTATAAGGGGTGTGGATACCTTCCTTGGCACAACGCGTTTTAAAGCCGTGATGGCAGCAGATCCCATAAGAACTCTGCAGTTTAGCATGCCCGGGCGAGAGCAATCCAGGGATGGGTGACCCCCTGGGAAGTTTTTGCGTCGGGAGCTTAAAGCGGACAATATTGTGATACGTGCTAGAGTGGGATGTCACAAGTTGGTATCAGAGCCTTGGTTTGAGGGATTCGGGTACACTCTCGGGTGTGTTTGGACTCAAACTAAGGACTTGGTATGAAAATTTTCAAAAAGAAAACCATTTTTTTAAAAGAAATTTGAAAGGAGGATAGAATTTTGAAAAAGAAAAGAACTTTGACAAGAGAAAAGGGTGTGGCGCATGAAATCAGCCGAGCTCAAGTAAGTATTCCCAAATTACCCATACAAGTTATTGTTATGTTATGATTATCAACTTTATGAGAGCAGCATGCTAGATTAGGACAAAGGATCTAGGAAGGATGCCTTATGTGCCTATTATATGTGTACCAGCTTTATGTGAATCGCATGCTAGTTTAGGACTAAGGATCTAGGAAGGATGCCTTATGTGCCTGTTATATGTATCTCAGCTTTATGAACTGCATGCTAGTACAGATTAGTCAGGGGTAGCCTGAGAGAGATATGCTTGATTATGTTTACTCGATGCTCAAATGCTTGTTGCTTTGTGCTTTTAGGAGTCTTAGTTATGTTTCACTAACTAGTAGATGAATATGTTACAATACATATTGCAAGGATTAAATAATTTCAGAAGGTTAGGTCTAGCCCTATTGCGCAACTCTTGTTTGAGTCCAACCGTTGCAGGGTAGGACCTCTCATTCAAAGAATTATCTAGTCTTAGTGATATGTAATAGTATTCACAAGCTAGTTAGGGGGGATAGCAGGGACTTCTTATGTAGCTGATGGCGGAGAGTGGCTTGGTGATTACCCTAGGTCAAGCCTAGGAAGAGTTTAGCATGAGATCACCAGTAGTAGTAGCAGAAGGGATTTGGTGGAGTCAAGGTAGTTCTTGAGGAAAGTACGGATAGATGTGGAAGGTAGTATGGGCCTGTACTACTGAAAGCAGAGGATCCGTACTCGAATCAAGGAGGACTAAGATGAATCCAGGAAACTTGTAGTATGGTAGGTCCCTCGAGATTTGATGAGTATACTGATGTTTGTTATGGTGTATTTTCAGTATCGTGGTTCTACGACCTAAACCGAGTGGCACTTCAGGTGAGGGATCAGGCTCGGGCTCTGGATCCGAGCAGATGGATGATCAGACAAGGGAGTTTACTTCATCTGAGATCAGACGCAACATTCTCGATCAGAATCCTATGATTTTTGGATCAGTCAAGGAGGGTATTTTAGAGCATCTGGATGAGAAGTTGAGTGCTTTCCGCACTGAGATAGCGGCCATGATAAGACCGCACACATTGACTTTCAGGGAGTTTAGAGCTTGTGGAGCTCCCGACTGCCATGAGGATCAGGACCCCATTACGAGTACCATATGGTTGGCGGATGTCACCAACGCATTCCGCACCAACAGATGTCCCGAGGGGGACAAGGTTAGGCTTGCGTCATGTCTTCTGAAGGACAGGGCACGTGATTGGTGGGAGGAGGTTGGAATAGCCATTGGTGATGACACAGTGTTAGATTCGATGAACTAGGGTGATTTCATGACCAGGTTCAGGGCTGAGTTCGCACCTATTATTGAGGTGCAGCAGCTTGCTAGGGAGTTCCAGGATCTCCAGCAGACGAAAGAGACAGTGGCGGAGATTACCGACAAATTTAGAGAGAGAGCCCTACTTGTTCCGCAGTATGTGGCAGACAAGGAGATGAAGAAGGCCAGGTACCATGAGATGTTGAGGAGTGACATTAGACAACTTGTGAGCTGCTCCAGCTGTAAGACGCTGGAGGACATGATTGATAGGGCTCGAGAGAGGGAGTTGGATTTAGAGATGGAGAGGAAGAGGAAACCAGAGGGAGTTCAGTCAGGGGGTTCGGGCAAGAAGCCCAAGGTATCAAATCATATATATCGGAGTCATCAGAGCCACGTCCGTTGTGGAAAATGCGGCATGATGCACGAGGGGACGTGCAAGGTGGGGAGTTCGGGCTGCTACAAGTGCGGCTGAACTGGTCATATGAGTCGAGATTGCACAACCACTACCACCACCACGAAAGCATCAGATCTGATTTGCTTCCAGTGCAATCAGAGGGGACACAAGCGGTCCCAGTGCCCGAGTTTAGCAGCAGGGAAGGTGGCAGCGCCTTCTCCTGCCACGTTGAGGATTACATATGGCCATCAGGGCCGGGCTGAGGCGCCTTCGATGCAGAGCAGGGCTTTTCAGCTTACTGCAGAGGAGGCACGAGCAACTCCTGACGTGGTGACGAGTATGTATCTTTCTCTCATTTCTTTATTGATGTTGTTTGTTGCTTATGTTTGCATGTTTTTTTGTAGGATGGTTCCTCGTGAACGGTATATCAGCTTTAGTACTATTCAATTCGTGTGCCACCCGATCTTTTGTGTCGCTTACGCTCAACATTCGGTTTGTAGGAGCTCCGGGGGAGCTGGGTTGTCCACTGGATGTAGAGATAGCAAATGACAGGATCGTCAGAGTCACGAGGATTCACAGAGGATGTACACATCAGTTATTTGATCATCAGTTTTTAGTAGATCTGGTTCCTATTCCCCTGCGGGGGAATAAGTTTATAGTGGGTATGGATTGGTTGAGCCCCAATAGGGCAGTGATAGTCTGCGAGCAGCAGCTGGTTAGGGTTCACACTCCTAGTGGGAGAGAGTTAGTGATCCAGGGCGAGAGGCCACAGCGCGGACCGAATTTCTGTTCAGCAGTGAGAGCGAGGCGCCACATTCAACAGGGTTGCGCAGGATACGTCGCTTATGTCTGTTGGGTTTTGAGCATTCTAACACTCCTATGGTGTACATGCAACCCTATAAACCTTGGATCTATGTTTTCTCTATTATACATGCAAATATTCACTATTCCAAGGTTTCATCCTAACTAGCATATTATGAAGCACATATACTACAAAGTTCTAGTTAGATGACATACCTTTTGATGTAGCTTGATGTCTTCAAGCTTTAAGAGCTTAGCCCCAATAGTGTGGAAGCCTCAAATGGAATCACAAATCACCAAAACACCTTGGAAGAACTTGAGAGAATATGTATGCACACTAAAATCGGCCCACTCTTATTTTCACACACTTGTGCCAATTTTGTGAGCCAAGGACCCCTTTATATATTATGGAGGATTAGGGTTACATCCATGTAAACCCTAATACCCATGACCTTTCCTTTACATAGGATCCATAGGTTAAAAGCTCCATGGACCATCCATGAAAGCTTAGCCCAACCTAAATGAACTTGGCCCATTCCATATATATAAGAGTCCATATTTAATTAGTTCTTTTTGATCACTTAATTAATTCTAAATAATATGATTCCATATTAATATATTAGAACTTATAATATATTAATATAAATCATAAATACACTATTCTCAAAAGACTATCCATATAAATTGTGCCGGTGAAGTGCAACCCAAATGGACCATGCTCGGTCGGGTCAAGTACATACCAAATATAGTTATGGACTTAGACGTTAATCCAACAATGTCATGGATACCCTGGATAAGGGTAAGGCGACGGTGGATGATGTACCGGTAGTGCGAGAGTACCCGGACGTATTCCCGAAGGATTTACCTGGGATACCTCCGGAGAGACAGGTTGAGTTTCAGATTAACCTGGTCCCTGGTGCGGCTCCGATAGCCAAGTTACCATATCAGTTGGCTCCTCCCGAGATGCAGGAGTTGTCTACACAGCTGCAGGAGCTGCTAGACAAGGGTTTCATCAGGCCGAGCTGTTCACCATGGGGAGCCCCGATCCTTTTTGTGAATAAGAAAGACGGGTCACATCGCATGTGTATGGACCACCGGGATCTAAACAAGGTAACGGTGAAGAACCGTTACGCACTTCCAAGGATGGATGATTTGTTTGATCAACTGCAGGGAGCATCTTGGTTCTCCAAGATTGATCTACGGTCAGGATTGATGGGTTTTGAGCATTCTAACACTTCCTAAGTGTACATGCAACCCTAATAACCTTGGATCTATGTTTGTCTAATTATCATGCAAAGTTGAATTCCATGGTTATATTCCTATCTAGCATACATGGGGAACATTTTTAACTTGAATGAAAGATAGAATAACTTACCTTGTTGTTGATTATGATCCTTGAAACCTTGTGAGCCTAGCACCCCAAGTGTGATGCCTCAAATGCTTCACACAACACCAAATGCAAAGGAGTAAACTATGAGAGAATCTTACACTTGCAAAATCGGCTCTAGCCCTCTTGTTTCTTAGTGTCGCCGATTTTGGGGAGAACACCTTTGTTTATATAGTGTGTTGCATTAGGTAAACCCTAATGTAACATGACTCTTCATTTCATGATCCATGGGTTAACTCCATGGAGCATCCATGGAGCATCCTATGGGTGGAACCCAACTTGATAATCCATGGAGCCTGTTAGCCCACTATATAAGATATGGAAGATTTACATAATCTACCCATATATTTAATTAGTTATCTTTTGATCACTTAATTAATTTTTGATCAAACTAATTAAATAATATTATTAATATATTAAAACTTATAATATATTAATAAACCATAAGTGTTATTTCTCTCATTTTAGTTTATCCAATTGTAGGGTGCCATGCAACCCAAATGGACCATGCCTGGTCGGGTCAAGTACATACCAGAAATAGTTATGGACTTAGACACCTTATCCAACAGTCTCCCACTTGGATAAGTCAAATAACTATAACTGCAAGTATGACTTCAGGAACCGATGATCCGCCATTTAAGATAAGTGATCATATAATCCTCTGTTCTAGATAACAGCCGGACAAATACATGGAACAATGTATTACTTATTGTCCAGCAGTTTGTTTCCCGATTTTCGATTTGTTTGACAAAGAACTTAATTTAACACATCAACTTAGTTCTGACCGGGCCTGGTACATAGGTCAAAACAAAATCATCGAGGGGCCTAGATATCAGCTTCTAATCCAAAAAGGAACAGATAAACTTCGACTCATATGTTTGTTCTATTACTCATTGATTTATACACAAGAGCACGTTTTATAACATCGAGTTACCAATGCGTTTTCGTATAATCAATGCATAACCAGCACATAAGTAACAAATCATATATCTAGGTTTGAAGACTTATATGATATTACCGTCTCACGATCACTTGAGATAAATTCCATGAAGTGATTCCAGTGAGCGTGGGTTGAGTCCAATGCTCAGAACTTATGAGCACTCATGAGTGTTGTAGCCATGTCCAACAACTTAGACCTCTGCAACCAATCATGACAGTCTTGATTCATACCTACTTCCGACATATGACCGACTGTGGAGGTTTGAATAATATGATATACCAAACATAATTATTCTGGAAGTCAAAACATGGAAAAGAAATATAGTAAACGATCGACAAGATATAGCAATACTTTACTCATAAATAAAACACGTTTTATTCATCATCTAATGTCAATTACACTTTACAAATTTCAAGGTTATCTAACTACTGAATCTAATATCATCCTTCAGCACTATGCTCCGAGCGTGCTGGAGATGCTTAACCCGAGTCAGTCCCTTCGTGAGGGGATCTGCTGGATTCTCATCCGATGATACCCTCTTTGCCACGAGGAATCCTTCTTCTATTCGATGTCTGATGAAATGGTATTTTCTGTCGATGTGTCTGGATCTCCCGTGATCCCTTGGTTCCTTTGCTAAGGCAACTGCACTTTCACTATCACAGAAAATTTCCTTTGGCTCTTTAATAGCTAGTACAACTCCAAGGTGTCCAATGAAGTTCTTTAGCCATATCGCCTCCTTTGCTGCCTCGCTAGCTGCTATATACTCTGATTCGCAAGTTAAATCAGCCACTGTCTCTTGCTTGGAACTCTTCCAAGAAATTGCTCGTTCGTTTAAGGTAAAGACCCAGCCTGACTGAGAGCGGAAATTATCCCGATCAGTCTGAAAGCTAGCATCACTATACCCTACAACTCTCAAGTCTTCACTCCCACCGAGGGTAAGGACCCAGTCCTTAGTCCTCCGTAGGTACTTGAGGATATTCTTTACCGCAGTCCAGTGTGCCTTGCTAGGGTTCCCCTGATACCTGCTAACCATGCTCAAAGCAAAGGCTACATCAGCTCGAGTACACGTCATAGCATACATGATCGATCCTACAGCCGAAGCATAAGGTATTCGACTCATTTCTGCTATCTTAGCCTCAGTACAAGGGGTTATGTCTTACTCAATGTGGCGTTACTCTGGATGGGTAACTCTCCTTTCTTGGAGTCCTGCATGCCAAATCTCTTTAGCACCTTATCCAAGTAGGTACTCTGACTAAGTCCAATTAGTCTCTTACTCCGGTCTCTCAAGATCCTTATCCCTAGAATATAGGCAGCTTCTCCGAGGTTCTTCATAGAGAAACACTTCCCAAGCCAGGACTTAACTTCCTACAGAGTTGGGATGTCATTTCCTATGAGTAGTATGTCATCCACATACAATACCAAAAAGCTAACTATACTCCCACTAGCCTTGACATATACACAAGATTCATCTTCACTCCTAGAGAAGCCAAATTCTTTGACTTTCGTATCAAAGCAAAGATTCCATCTGCGAGGTGCTTGCTTTAACCCATAAATAGATTTCTCAAGCTTACACACTCTATTAGGGTACTCTGTATTGACAAAACCCTCTGGCTGACTCATGTAAACATGCTCCACCAACTTTCCATTAAGGAAAGCGGTTTTGACATCCATTTGCCATATTTCATAGTCATGAAATGCAGCTATGGCTAACAGAACCCTAATAGACTTAATGTTGGCCACTAGAGAAAAGGTCTCATCATAATCAACTCCCGGAGTTTGTGAGAAACCCTTTGCAACCAGTCGTGCCTTATAAGTGTGTACATTACCATCCATGTCGGTCTTCTTCTTGAAGATCCATTTGCACCCTACAGTCTTACGACCTGGTACATTCTCAACCAAGTTCCAAACTTGGTTGTCATACATGGACTGTATCTCGTTGTCCATTGCCTCTTTCCACTTGGCTGACTCAGGGCCTGCCATGGCTTCTGCGTAACTGTTAGGTTCATCCAGACCTATCAGTGTCTCATCACTGATAAGTGTATCACCTTCCGCAGTAATATGGAATCCATAGTAATGCTCAGGTGCATTCTTAACCCTTGTGGAACGCCTCAGAGGTACAGACTTGTCAATTGGCTCAACAGGAGTTTCCTCCTCAAGTTGAGTGCTAGGGTTTGAAGTTCCTTCACCACTTGACTCTTGAATTTCTTCAAGGTCAACTTGCCTCCCACTGTCTCCTTGGCTTATGAACTCTCTCTCTCGAAAGAAAGCCCTCCTAGCAACAAAGACAACATTCTCACTAGGTCCGTAGAAGAGGTAACCAAAGGATTTATGTGGGTAGCCGATGAAAATACATCTCTCACTTCGAGGTTCGAGCTTATCATGATTCTCGTGTCTCACGAAAGCCTCGCAACCCTAAATCTTAATGTGGTCTAGTTTGGGTACTTTACCAGTCCACATCTCATGAGGAGTTTTGGCAACTTTCTTTGTGGGGACTAGATTAAGGATATGGGCGGCAGTCTCTAAGCCATACCCCCAAAATGATATTGGTAGCGAAGCTCGACTCATCATGGAACGAACCATATCCAACAAGGTTCGATTACGCTTCTCAGCTACACCATTCAACTGCGGTGTCCTGGGAGGTGTCAATTGTGAGACAATCCCACATTCCATAAGATAGTCGAGGAACTCTGAACTAAGATACTCACCACCTCGATCGGATCGAAGCATCTTAATGTTCCTGCCCAATTGAGTCTCGACTTCCTATTTAAACTCTTTAAACCTCTCAAAAGTCTCTAACTTATGCTTGATTAAGTAGACATATCCATATCTACTGTAATCATCAGTAAAAGTCAAATAATAACGATTAGCATCCCATTATGGTATGTTTGAAGGGCCCACACACATCCGTGTGTATAAGATCCAACAAACCTTCACCCCTCTCACAAGAACCTGTGAAGGGTGACTTTGTCATTTTTCCAAGTAAGCATGATTCGCAACTATCATCTGACTTTAGGTCAAATGACTCCAAAACCCCATCCTTTTGGAGTTGGCCTATGCGTTTCTTGCTTATATGTTCAAGACGACAATGCCATAATGATGCTTTATCCAAGTTATTATCACTAACAGAATCAATACACAATACATTATTTCCTAAGTTATCAACCACAGATACAGTTTTATACACACCATCACAAAGTAATGCTTTAAAATAAAGAACATTATTAAAGAAAGCATTAATCGAACCAACTTCATTATCAAATGAAAAGGTCAAACCTTGTTTATACAATGCATGAAAGGAAATAATATTTCTTGCCATTTCTGGCGAATAACAACATTTATTCAAATCTAAACTAAACCCACTACTTAGCGATAAAGTATAAACTCCAATCTTGGTGACAGGTAAAGCTTTCCTATTCCCCATGATTAAGTTTATTCTTCCATGCTCCACATTCTCACTTCTTCTTAGTCCCTACAAATCAGAACAGATATGAATACCACAACCGGTATCAAGAACCCAAGAGTTAGAATGGGGTGAGTTATTAGATAAGATAGTGTAAATACCTACATGGTTGGGTTTAACTTTCCCATACTTCACATCTTGCTGGTACTTTGGGCAGTTCCGCTTCCAATGTGACTTTTCATGGCAATAGAAGCATTCAGCCTCTTTAGGGTCAGAAGAAGGAGTGACAAAACCTTTCTTGGTTCCACTTGAAGAAGAGCCATCAAGGGTCCTAGCCTTGGTACCCTTCGAAGAGCTCTTCCTCTTCTTCCCTCTACCTTTCCCGATTGCCAAAACCGGGGTGGAGTTTGGAGTAGGAGTGTTAACAACCGACATACCCTTAAGACCTGTTTCTGCGGTCTTGAGGAGTCCCTGAAGTTTGCTGAGTGTGACCTCTTCCTTATTCATGTGATATGTCATGCGGAATTGATCATAGCACGATGGTAAAGAGTGCAAAATGATATCTATTGCAAGCTCCTCTGGGAAGTTCACATTAAGCTTCAGCAACCGATCCACATACCTTTGCATTTTCTGCATGTGGCTCGTGACGGATTCCCCGTCCTTCATCATGGTTGTTATGATAGAGCATATGATTTCATGTGCCCGGAAGTCAGCGATCTCATGGGGAGTTGCAGTGGTCTCATCAATCTCCTTAAGGTCCTTGTCAAGGACATATTCTTTGTCCTCGTAGCGGGTAATCATCCTGATGTTTCTGATCCATTCATTGAAGTTGGATCCATCAAAAGTGACTTTCCCACACAAGTTCATAAGGGTAAAGGAGCCATTAGGATTAGAGCCAGAAGCAGCATTGTTTGAAGACATCTGAAAGAAGAGAACAATATTAGTTTAGATATTAAGAGAGTCCTTAATAAAACACCCAAATGTAATATTAAGGCTAGGATCCAATCATAATATATTATAACTTAGAAGAGGTATGCCGTAATCCAAGCTATAACATATTTGAAAGGTAGGTGAATGACGATTCACCAATTTCCACCATGAAAAACGAAATATAGATATTAGGTTTTTAATTGGTTCTTAGAAATTCCTAGATTCTTTTGAGATTCAATGAACTTTTCAAAGGCATGTTTCAATCTCGAGTGTGCCCTCTAAGTTTTGTGACTGGGATACCGAGGATCACAAAACGATGTGTGAAGTAACCATGCAAATCACATGGTACACTTAATGTTTATTACTCAATCGATGTGCCGGTTAACCACACGAGCTCCTCCGACCTATAATGAACTTTAAGTCACCCTTTACCTTCCTTGTTAAGTCCAAGTTAGTGTGCCGGTTAACCACACGAGCTCCACTAACGACTTAAACAAAGTGTAAAGTGTAATTTCATGGATTAGCACCTTATTCACATTTTCCTAAAGTAACTAAGATTGGGAATTTAATAAAAGCATTTAGTTACTTTATAATATTCATCATACTTTTAATGAGAATTTATAAGTCCTTGTCCTACCCGTTCGGCTAACGACCTCCACCGATCAAGGAAGCGGTGGGTGAGAGTGGACACCCATTAAGTTGCCATTTTATAGGCAACAACCTTATACCCCTCTTATAGACCGGCTTCGTCAATGAGGCGTACTAGCGGTAAGACGACTTGATCTTATACATATATATATATTAGTAACTTATAATATTATAAAGTATAAGGGTTGAATTTAACTTTTAAAATTCTAAGGGTTGGAACTAAAGTTTTAATCAAGACTTTACTTGTTCCAAAACTTGAGGTCAAGTTTTGTAAACTTCCAAAACTTTTCATTTCTTATAACTTATGAATTAATTGAGTAATAAAAATGAAGACTCTTCATTTTTATAACTCTTGTGTTCTTTTAATGGCTTTAATAAAAATGAGACTTTTGGTTTTCCATAACTTGAGGACAAGTTATGGACTCCATTTAAAACACATTATGATCATGAATTAAACTACCATGAAGGTTACAAACAATTCCTATGATCATCTAATCTTCATAAGTTCAAGAACATGAATATGAACACTTTCAAGAATGAAAAATTACACTTAAAAAACTTGTAATTTTGATAATTTCCATTGTAAATGGATTAGCATAAACATTCCACCATCTAGGACAAGTTTTAAAACACCAAAACAGTTTAGGGTAATGTTTCTAGTCCATTTCCAGCAACAAATGTCGAAATTCTGAAAACTGCAGCCTCTACTCGTCGAGTGCAAGAACAGGCTCGACGAGTAACTTGCATTTGTTCATGGACTCGTCGAGTCCCCCCGTGGACTCGGCGAGTTCATACGAGCAGAAAACAGAAAAACAATTTTTCCAAGCAGTTTGCACAAAAAAAAACAACAAACAAGCCTAGGCTCTGACACCACTGATGGGTTTTGAGCATTATAACACTTCCTAAGTGTACATGCAACCCTAATAACCTTGGATCTATGTTTGTCTAATTATCATGCAAAGTTGAATTCCAAGGTGATATTCCTATCTAGCATACATGGGGAACATTTTTAACTTGAATGAAAGATAGAATAACTTACCTTGTTGTTGATTATGATCCTTGAAAACTTGTGAGCCTAGTAGCCCAAGTGTGATGCCTCAAATGCTTCACACAACACCAAATGCAAAGGAGTAAAATTTGAGAGAATCTTACACTTGAAAAATCGGCTCTAGCGCTCTTGTTTCTTAGTGTCGCCGATTTTGGGGAGAACACCTTTGTTTATATAGTGTGTTGCATTAGGTAAACCCTAATGTAACATGACTCTTCATTTCATGATCCATGGGTTAACTCCATGGAGCATCCATGGAGCATCCTATGGGTGGAACCGAACTTCATAATCCATGGAGCCTCTTAGCCCACTATATACGATATGGAAGATTTATATAATCTACCCATATATTTAATTAGTTATCTTTTGATCACTTAATTAATTCTTGATCAAACTAATTAAATAATATTATTAATATATTAGAACTTATAATATATTAATAAACCATAAGTGTTATTTCTCTCATTTTAGTTTATCCAATTGCATGGTGCCATGCAACCCAAATGGACCATGCCGGGTCGGGTCAAGTACATACCAGAAATAGTTATGGACTTAGACACCTTATCCAACAAGGATATCACCAGATGCGAGTCAAGGATGACGACGTGCAGAAGACAGCTTTTAGGACACACTATGGACATTATGAGTTTGTGGTAACACCATTTGGGCTCACCAATGCCCCGACTACGTTCATGGACCTCATGAACCGCGTGTGCAGGCCGATGCTGGATCGATCTATAATAGTATTCATTGATGACATCTTGGTTTATTCCAAGACTCATGAGAAGCATGAGGAGCACCTGAGAGGGATGCTGGAGACACTGAGGAAGGAGCGACTGTATGTGAAGTTCTCCAAGTGTGAGTTCTGGTTGCGCGAGGTGCAGTTCCTTGGGCATCTTGTCAACCAAAAGTGTATTCTTGTCGATCCGGACAAGATAGAGATCGTGATGTAGTGGGAGATTCCGAGGTCTCCATCTGAGATTCGAATTTTTCTGGGTCTGGCAGGGTATTACAGGAGATTTATCCAGGACTTCTCCAAGATTGAAGTTTCGTTGACCCGAATGACCAAGAAGTCGGTGGTTTTTCGCAAGGGACCTAAGCAACAAGCAACCTTTGAGACGCTCAGACAGTGATTGTAAGAGGCATTGATTCTCACTCTTCCAGAAGGTGTAGATGACTTTGTAGTCTACTATGATGCTTCGATCACAGGCATGGGAGCAGTGCTGATGCAGCGAGGTCATGTGATAGCTTATGCCTCGAGACAGCTAAAGCCTCATGAGGCTAACTATCCGATGCACGATTTAGAGATGGGGGTAGTGGTGTTCGACCTCATGATTTGGCGACATTAACTCTATGGGGTCCGTTGTACCATTTACATGAATCACAAGAGTTTGAGGTACCTCATGGATCATCCGAATTTGAACATGATGCAGCGTCGGTGGTTAGATGTGGTGAAGGACTATGATTATGAGATCCTTTACCACCCGGGCAAGGCCAACGTAGTGGCCGACTCCCTGAGCCGCAAGGCGGTAGCGGACCCGATTCGAGACATCTGTCTGAGGATGACAGTGATTACTCCACTATTAGAGCAGATTAGAGAGGCGTAGGTTGAGGGCCTGAAGGAGGAGCGTCAGAAGTGCGAAAGGATTGTGGGCTGGGTGGCCTCGTTTGATTATGAAAGTCGAGGGTTGTTGACCCTGCATGGAATACTGGGGCGGAGTACGACAGGTATTGATGAATGAGGCCCACAAGTCCAGATTCTCCATCCATCTGGGGCGACGAAGATGTATAGAGATCTTTGACCCGATTACTGGTGGCCCTGCATGAAGCAGGACGTAGCTTGGTACATGGAGAGACGCCTGACCTGCAGGAAGGTCAAGGCGGAGAACCAGAGGCCACATGGCAAGATGTAGTCGTTAGACATCCCCGTGTGGAAGTGGGAGGATATTACTATGGACGTTATCACTAACCTTCCCTGGACCGCACGTGGGGTCGATTCTATATAGGTCATTGTGGATCGATTGACCAAGAGCGCCCACTTTATACCGATCAAGGAGAGCATCTCGGCCGAGAAGTTGGCTGATATTTATGTACGAGAGGTGGTGGCACGACATGGAGTGTCTGTCTCAGTAGTGTCAGACCAAGATGTTCGTTTTACTTCCAGATTTTTGCAGCGGTTACACGACGAGATGGATACTCGCCTCCACTTTAGCACCGCTTTCCACCCTCAGAAGGAAGGACAGAGCGAGAGGACGATTCAGACTCTCGAGGACATGCTTCGAGCATGCATGTTGAATTTCGGTGGCAGTTGGGATACGTATCTTACGTGAGCGGAATTTTCATGTAAAAACAGTAACCACTCTAGTATGGACCGTCCTCCCTTCGAGATGCTTTATTGGAGGAAGTGTAGGACCCTAATCTGTAACACCCGTCAAAATTAGGTCAATAACAATCACATGTGATTATGCCACTCATGTAATGGGATTTTGTGAAACTAGTAAAGTGACAAACTTACTATGTAATTCGTGATAAATTCAAATACAAGTATGAACTTTTATGATACAACTCAAAGTATACGTCCATACGATTCCAAAAATATAGAGAACGTCTAAATCTGACTTCGCGTGAAGAAGTTCTGATAAACTGAACACTATAAATTTCTATAATAAGATAAATTTAAAATATACTTAGAATTAGCTATTGAAGTCTAAAATAGAGTTGTAGTGCTCGTACATACCTACGCGTGCATATAAAGAACGTCAAAAACGGAGTTGGTATGCAAAAGTTATGGCCTTCCGAAGATGTCGTTGTCAGAAACCGCCAGATTTTGAAGCTAGAAGTCTACGGAATGATAACCCAAAAGCTCACGACGTGAGCAAGGTTTTCTCACGACGTGAGGAAGCTGCAGGACATGAATCGGGGCTAGAAAACACGCGTTAAAGGAACGGGATGACTCTTGCCACAACTCACGACATGAACCTATCATGTTCACGACGTGAATGGGCCACAATCAGCCTATAAATAGCGATCAAAGCTCATTCATTCCTTACACCTTTTCCTTTCGCTCTCTCTCATTTCCGAAGCCTGTTTTCCTTCCTGAGCCTGACTACGACGAGCCTCTGACCGCTTAGATTCTATAGATCACGCTACTAGGGTGAGTTTCACGGCCCCACTTTCTAATGTTTTCGGGGGAAAACGCATGCTAAATATTGTATATACGTTATTATTATGTCTATATGATAGTATATTAGTATCATCGTAGATATTTATAATGACCGGGATATAGTTATTTCGTATCTGAAAATATACAACTATCGTAAAGTTATTAGCATGTTATTGTTATAGTAGTATACTAATGTAGATCTTGAGTTATACTTAGGATTCTATATATATGTTGTGTGCGATATAGTTCCAAAGTTATATTCAGAAGTTCTATATGTTAATTTATAAAGTATGTTGTTATTGTTAGTTTTATGACAAGATAAAACTTGGTATGTTATATGTTGTTGTTGTTATTGGTTTTATGTCAAGATAAAACCTGGTTTTGCTTCAAGTCATAGCTGTTATACTGCCTGAATGTGATGAAGTTAGGAGTACTGTTTAAAAGCATAGTCTAGTAACTTAGGGTTTTAGACATGAAAATGCTTTTGTTGTTAGGACTATAGACTGCTGTCAAAGTCTACATGAGCGACCTCATTCATTAACTAAGATTGGGGATCTTAGTGGAAGTCCTCTGACTTGTAACCGTTAATCCCGTGTGAGAGAGGAAGTCGTGTATGAATAAGATACGGGTTGACGACCCCACTCGTGGTTGTTAATTACAACCCAAGACAAGCGAGTGACGATCCGTTCCTTTTATTTATTATTGTTCCGGCGTCGATGAAGCGCGCGGTATTGTTTCTCATGGTAAATCATGAGTGTATTGTTTCTCATGGTAAATCATGAGTGTGTTTTGTCAGAGGCTTTGTTGTCAAGCAGCTGTTACAGACTCATGGTAGCAACTTGTTAGAAACATTATAATTTTTCGTATACAAGTATTCATGTTAAGTATAAGTTTCCCCCTACTTATACCCTAGGTACTACTTGTATATTAAGTAGATAATTATACCTAACCCACATACTCGTATAGAATTGAAATAAGATTTATACGTAGCAACTTTTGTTTGTATGGAATTACAAACACTTATATTCATAGTATATGAGACTTATAGGTAAACTACTTATTTGGTAAGTAAAATTTTATACCTAGGATATATATACTAAACTTTGGAGAGTCAAAATGATACTTTCAAAGCTATACTTTTGAACTTGGAAAATGTATTATTTTATGGAGTCAAAACCTGTGAGCTCACCAACTTTATGTTGACGTATTTTCAATTGCATGTGTTTTCAGGAAGTTGATAAGTATGATACAAGAAATGACGTTACACGGTCCGGTGTTTCCGCCGACAGCCGGGGTGTGATAGATTGGTATCAGAGCTATTAACTATAGTGAATTAGTACTTTCTTAGGAAAGCACGACTATAGTTTACGGCTTACTGTGTTAGGTTTAGATATATCCCTTAGCCTACAATATAAAGTATTATGAAATATTCTACTGAAGGACTACTTACGGGAGCGGTGACAGGATAGACATGTCGATTTGGGTTGCTGGATTTCAAAACGACTATATGCTAAAATGATCCTACCCACCGACTGTCCTGACTGGCCGGTGCCTTATCAGCTAGACCTGAAGTAACAAACAATAATTAATAATACTCGTGAATACAATAAACACAAAGATATAGACTTATGTATGAACTCAGTCCCGCCATGAGAACACATGTATATAACCCTAAAATATAGAAAACCCAAACCCTCGATAGCAATACAACACAATGTTTTAGGTCAGACTCCTTAATCGATTTTTATTGTACATGGGCCGAACCACAACTAAACATAGACTGATCACATATGTTTAATTTTGGTCAGACCGATGCACAACTAAACTTGGATACGGTGTTTGATAGACTAAAACACCTGAAGATTCTAGAAGATTAAAGATAGATCTCAGATCAGGATACCATCAACTCGGAGTACAAGAAGACGATGTTCTAAAAACAACATTTAGGACTCGGTATGGTCATTAAGAGTTCTTAGTTATACCTTTGGATTGACCAACGCTCCAACAATGTTCAAGGACCTCATGAATAGTGTTTACAAACCGTACTTGGATAATTTCGTGATCGTGTTTATCGATGATATATTGATATATTCACGAACCAAGGATGAACATGGTCAACACTTGCAAATAACCTTGGAACTACTAAGAAAAGAAAAGTTGTACGCCAAATTCTCCGAATGTGAATTTTGGATTAGAGAAGTACAAATTTTTAGAACATGTAGTTAGTAAGAAATGGATTCATGTCGAACCTTCCAAGATTGAAGAAATTAAGAATTAGGAGGCATCGAAGACACCAACAGAAGTGCGTCAATTCATAGGGCTTGTTAGCTACTACCGTAGATTTATAGAGAATTTCTTCGAGGTAGCAAAGTCGCTTAGAATGCTAACACAGAAAGATATGAAGTTCAACACGGAAGAAAAACAAGAAGCTGCTTTCCGGAAACTAAAACAAATGTTGTGTACTTCACCAATCCTATCCCTCCCAGATGGGACAGAAGATTTTGTCATATACTGCGACGCATCAAATCAAGGATTGGGATGTGTGTTGATGCAAAGAGGAAAAGTTATCGCCTACGTATCACAACAACTTAAGGTGCATGAGAATAATTACACTACCCATGACCTTGAATTGGGAGGTGTAGTTTTTGCACTGAGAAGTTGGAGACACACAATTGGCCAGAGAACATATAGGTGATACCTTATGTGCTGAGCTAGAAATAATCCACGAGACAAACACAAAAGATCGTGCAAATTAAGGATCGATTAAAGGCAGCACGTGATCGTCGGAAGACCTATGCTGACATAAAACGTAAGCCTTTCGAATTCCAAGTTGGAGATAAAGTATTGTTGAAGGTCTCTCCTTGGAAAGTCGTAATTCGATTCAGGATATGAGGCAAACTAAACCCACAGTATATAGGACCTTTTTCTAGCAAGAATTGGTTGTCGCATACCAACTCAAGTTACCTCAAGAGCTAAACAGTGTACATGATGTTTTTCATGTGTCAAAAAAAATGTCTATCTGATGACACTCTTGTTGTACCTCTCGATGAGATACAAGTCAATTCGAAACTCAACTTTGTAGAAGAACCTGTCGAAATCATGGATCGATATGCCAAACGATTAAAACAAAGTCGTATTCCCATAGTGAAAGTTCAATGGAACTCTTTACGAGGACCTGAATTTACTTGGGAATGTGAATATCAGATGAAACAAAAATTCCCCCAACTATTAAACAAAACCCCATCCATAAGATAAATTTCGGGACGAAATTGTTCTAACAGGGGGAAAAATGTAACACCCGTCAAAATTAGGTCAATAATAATCACATGTGATTATGCCAATCATGTAGTGTGATTTCGTTAAACTATTAAACTGAGAAACTTACTATGTAATTCGTGATAAATTCTAATACAAGTATGAACTTTTATGATACAACTCAAAGTATACGTTCATACGATTCCAAAAATATAGAGAACGTCTAAATCTGACTTCGCGTGAAGAAGTTATGATAAACTGAACACTATAAATCTCTATAATAATATGAATTGAAAATATACTTAGAATTCGCTATTGAAGTCTAAAATAGAGTTGTAGTGCTCGTAAATACCTACGCGTGGATATAACGAACGTCAAAAACGGAGTTGGTATGCAAAAGTTATGGCCTTCCGAAGATGTCGTTGTCAGAAACCGCCACATTTTGAAGCTAGAAGTCTACGGAACGATAACCCAAAAGCTCACGACGTGAGCAAGGTTTTCTCACGACGTGAGGACGCTGCAGGACATGAATCGGGGCTAGAAAACACGCGTTAAAGCAACGGGATGACTCTTGCCACAACTCACGACATGAACCTATCATGTTCACGACGTGAATGGGCCACAATCCGCCTATAAATAGCGATCAAAGCTCATTCATTCCTTACACCTTTTCCTTTCACTCTCTCTCGTTTTTGAAGGCCGTTTTCCTTCCTGAGCCTGACTACTACGAGCCTCTGACCGCTTAGATTCTATAGATCACGCTACTAGGGTGAGTTTCACGGCCCGACTTTCTAATGTTTTCGGGGGAGAACACATGCTAAATATTGTATATACGTTATTATTATGTCTATATGATAGTATATTAGTATCAACGTAGATAGTTATAATGACCGGGATATAGTTATTTCGTATCTGAAAATATACAACTATCGTAAAGTTATTAGCATGTTATTGTTATAGTAGTATACTAATGTAGATCTTGAGTTATACTTAGGATTCTATATATATGCTGTGTGCGATATAGTTCCGAAGTTATATTCAGAAGTTCAATATATGTTAATTTATAAAGTATGTTGTTATTGTTAGTTTTATGACAAGATAAAACTTGGTATGTTATATGTTGTTGTTGTTATTGGTTTTATGTCAAGATAAAACCTGGTTTTACTTTAAGTTATAGTTGTTATACTGCCTAAATGTTATGAAGTTAGGAGTACTGTTTAAAAGCATAGTCTAGTAACTTAGGGTTTTAGACATGAAAATGCTTTTGTTGTTAGGACTATAGACTGCTGTCAAAGTCTACATGAGCGACCTCATTCATCAACTAAGATTAGGGATCTTAGTGGAAGTCCTCTGACTTGTAACCGTTAATCCCGTGTGAGAGAGGAAGTCGTGTATGAATAAGATACGGGTTGACGACCCCACTCGTGGTTGTTAATTACAACCCAAGACAAGCGAGTGACGATCCGTTCCTTTTATTTGTTATTGTTCCGGCGTCGATGAAGGGCGCGGTATTGTTTCTCATGGTAAATCATGAGTGTATTGTTTCTCATGGTAAATCATGAGTGTGTTTTGTCAGAGGCTTTGTTGTCAAGCAGCTGTTACAGACTCATGGTAGCAACTTGTTAGAAAGATTATACTTTTTCGTATACAAGTATTAATGTTAAGTATAAGTTTCCCCCTACTTATACCCTAGGTACTACTTGTATATTAAGTAGATAATTATACCTAACCCACATACTCGTATAGAATTGAAATAAGATTTATACGTAGCAACTTTTGTTTGTATGGAATTACAAACACTTATATTCATAGTATATGAGACTAATAGGTAAACTACTTATTTGGTAAGTAACATTTTATACCTAGGATATATATACTAAACGTTGGAGAGTCAAAATGATACTTTCAAAGCTATACTTTTGAACTTGGAAAATGTATTATTTTATGGAGTCAAAACCTGTGAGCTCACCAACTTTATGTTGACGTATTTTCAATTCCATGTGTTTTCAGGAAGTTGATAAGTATGATACAAGAAATGACGTTACACGGTCCGGTGTTTCCGCCGGCGGTCGGGGTGTAACAGATTGGTATCAGAGCTATTAACTATAGTGAATTAGTACTTTCTTAGGCAAGCACGACTATAGTTTAGGGCTTACTTTGTTAGGTTTAGATATATCCCTTAGCCTACAATATAAAGTATTATGAAATATTCTACTGAAGGACTACTTACGGGAGCGGTGACAAGATAAACATGTCGATTTGGGTTGCTGGATTTCCGAACGACTATATGCTAAAATGATCCTGCCCACCGACTGTCCTGACTGGCCGGTGCCTTATCAGCTAGACCTGAAGTAACAAACAATAATTAATAATACTCATGAATACAACAAACACAAAGATATAGAGTTATGTATGAACTCAGTCCCGCCATGAGAACACATGTATATAACCCTAAAATATAGAAAACCCAAACCCTCGATAGCAATACAACACAATATTTTAGGTCAGACTCCTTAATCGATTTTTATTGTACATGGGCCGAACCACAACTAAACATAGACTGATCACATATGTTTAATTTTGGTCAGACCGATGCACAACTAAACTTGGATACGGTGTTTGATAGAGTAAAACACCTGAAGATTCTAGAAGATTAAAGATAGATCTCAGATCAGGATACCATCAACTCGGAGTACAAGAAGACGATGTTCTAAAAACAGCATTTAGGACTCGGTATGGTCATTAAGAGTTCTTAGTTATTCCTTTGGATTGACCAACGCTCCAACAATGTTCAAGGACCTCATGAATAGTGTTTACAAACCGTACTTAGATAATTTCGTGATAGTGTTTATCGATGATATATTGATATATTCACGAACCAAGGATGAACATGGTCAACATTTGCAAATAATCTTGGAACTACTAAGAAAAGAAAAGTTGTACGCCAAATACTCCGAATGTGAATTTTGCATTAGAGAAGTACAAATTTTTAGAACATGTAGTTAGTAACAAATTGATTCATGTCGACCCTTCCAAGATTGAAGAAATTAAGAATTAGGAGGCATCGAAGACACCAACAGAAGTGCGTCAATTCATAGGGCTTGTTAGCTACTACCGTAGATTCATAGAGAATTTCTTCGAGGTAGCCAAGCCACTTAGAACGCTAACACAGAAAGATATGAAGTTCAACACGGAAGAAAAACAAGAAGCTGCTTTCCAGAAACTAAAACAAATGTTGTGTACTTCACCAATCCTATCCCTCCCAGATGGGACAGAAGATTTCGTCATATACGGCGACTTATCAAATCAAGGATTGGGATGTGTATTGATGCAAAGAGGAAAAGTTATCGCCTACGCATCACAACAACTTAAGGTGCATGAGAATAATTACACTACCCATGACCTTGAATTGGGAGGTGTAGTTTTTGCACTGAGAAGTTGGAGACATACAATTGGCCAGAGAACATATAGGTGATACCTTATGGCTGAGCTAGAAATAATCCACGAGACAAACACAAAAGATCGTGCAAATTAAGGATCGATTAAAGGCAGAACGTGATCGTCAGAAGAGCTATGCTGACGTAAGACGTAAGCCTTTCGAATTCCAAGTTGGAGATAAAGTATTGTTGAAGGTCTGTCCTTGGAAAGCCGTAATTCGATTCAGGATATGAGGGAAACTAAACCCACAGTATATAGGACCTTTTTCTAGCAAGAATTGGTTGTCGCATACCAACTCAAGTTACCTCAAGAGCTAAACAGTGTACATGATGTTTTTCATGTGTCAAAAAAAGTTTCTATGTGATGACACTCTTGTTGTACCTCTCGATGAGATACAAGTCAATTCGAAACTCAACTTTGTAGAAGAACTTGTCGAAATCATGGATCGATATGCCAAACGATTAAAACAAAGTCGTATTCCCATAGTGAAAGTTCAATGGAACTCTTTATGAGGACCTGAATTTACTTGGGAATGTGAATATCAGATGAAACAAAAATTCCCCCAACTATTTAACAAAACCCCATCCATACGATAAATTTCGGGACGAAATTGTTCTAACGGGGGGAAAAATGTAACACCCGTCAAAATTAGGTCAATAACAATCACATGTGATTATGCCAATCATGTAGTGTGATTTCGTTAAACTATTAAACTGACAAACTTACTATGTAATTCGTGATAAATTCTAATACAAGTATAGAAAACGTCTAAATCTGACTTCGCGTGAAGAAGTTATGATAAACTAAACACTATAAATCTCTATAATAAGATGAATTTAAAATATACTTAGAATTAGCTATTGAAGTCTAAAATAGAGTTGTAGTGCTCATAAATACCTACGCGTGGATATAATGAACGTCAAAAATAGAGTTCGTATGCAAAAGTTATGGCCTTCCGCAGATGTCGCTGTCAGAAACCCTAATTTGACTGAACTCACGACGTGAGCTTAAAAACTCACGACGTGAGGAATCAAACCGCCACATTTTAAAGCTAAAGGTCTACGGAACGATAACCCAAAAGCTCACGATGTGAGCAAGTTTTTCTCACGACGTGAGGACGCTGCAGGACACGAATCGGGGCTAGAAAACACGCATTAAAGCTACGGGACTACGACGAGCCTCTGACCGCTTAGATTCTATAGATCACGCTACTTGGGTGAGTTTCATGGCCCCACTTTCTAATGTTTTTGGGGGAAAACGCATGCTAAATATTGTATATACGTTATTATTATTGCTATATGATAGTATATTAGTATCGACGTAGATAGTTATAATAACCGGGATATAGTTATTTCGTATCTGAAAATATACAACTATCGTAAAGTTATTAGCATGTTATTGTTATAGTAGTATACTAATGTAGATCTTGAGTTATACTTAGGATTCTATATATATGTTGTGTGTGAAATAGTTCCGAAGTTATATTCGGAAGTTCTATATGATAATTTATAAAGTATGTTGTTATTGTTAGTTTTATGAGAAGATAGAACTTAGTATGTGATATGTTGTTGTTGTTATTGGTTTTATGTCCAGATAAAACCTAGTTTTACTTCAAGTTATAGCTGTTATATTGCCTAAATGTTATGAAGTTAGGAGTACTGTTTAAAAGCGTAGTCTAGTAACTTAGGGTTTTAGACATGAAAATGCTTTTGTTGTTCGGACTATAGACCGCCGTCAAAGTCTACATGAGCTACCTCATTCATCAACTAAGATTGGGGATCTTAGTGGAAGTCCTCTGACCTGTAACCGTTAATCTTTGTGAGAGAGGAAGTCGTGTATGAATAAGATACGGGTTGACGACCCCACTCGTGGTTGTTAATTACAACCCAAGACAAGCGAGTGATGATCTGTTCCTTTTATTTATTATTGTTCCGGCGTCGATGAAGCGCGCGGTATTGTTTCTCATGGTAAATCATGAGTGTATTGTTTCTCATGGTAAATCATGAGTGTATTGTTTCTCATGGTAAATCATGAGTGTGTTTTTTCAGAGGTTTTGTTGTCAAGCAGCGGTTACAGACTCATGGTAGCAACTTGTTAGAAACATTATACTTTTTCGTACACAAGTATTAATGTTAAGTATAAGTTTCCCCCTACTTATACCCTAGGTACTACTTGTATATTAAGTAGATAATTATACCTAACCCACATACTCGTATAGAATTGAAATAAGATTTATACGTAGCAACTTTTGTTTGTATGGAATTACAAACACTTATATTCATAGTATATGAGACTTATAGGTAAACTACTTATTTGGTAAGTAAAATTTTATACCTAGGATATATATACTAAACGTTGGAGAGTCAAAATGATACTTTCAAAGCTATACTTTTGAACTTGGAAAATGTATTATTTTATGGAGTCAAAACCTGTGAGCTCACCAACTTTATGTTGACGTATTTTCAATTCCATGTGTTTTCAGGAAGTTGATAAGTATGATACAAGAAATGACGTTACACGGTCCGGTGTTTCCGCCGACGATCGGGGTGTAACAGATTGGTATCAGAGCTATTAACTATAGTGAATTAGTACTTTCTTAGGAAAGCACGACTATAGTTTAGGGCTTACTTTGTTAGGTTTAGATATATCCCTTAGCCTACAATATAAAGTATTATGAAATATTCTACTGAAGGACTACTTACGGGAGCGGTGACAGGATAGACATGTCGATTTGGGTTGCTGGATTTCAGAACGACTATATGCTAAAATGATCCTGCCCACCTACTGTCCTGACTGGCTGGTGCCTTATCAGCTAGACCTGAAGTAACAAACAATAATTAATAATACTCGTGAATACAACAAACACAAAGATATAGAGTTATGTATGAACTCAGTCCCGCCATGAGAACACATGTATATAACCCTAAAATATAGAAAACCCAAACCCTCGATAGCAATACAACACAATGTTTTGGGTCAGACTCCTTAATCGATTTTTATTGTACATGGGCCGAACCACAACTAAACATAGACTGATCACATATGTTTAATTTTGGTCAGACCGATGCACAACTAAACTTGGATACGCTGTTTGATAGAGTAAAACACCTGAAGATTCTAGAAGATTAAAGATAGATCTCAGATCATGATACCATCAACTCGGAGTACAAGAAGACGATGTTCTAAAAACAGCATTTAGGACTCGGTATGGTCATTAAGAGTTCTTAGTTATGCCTTTGGATTGACCAACGCTCCAACAATGTTCAAGGACCTCATGAATAGTGTTTACAAACCGTACTTGGATAATTTCGTGATAGTGTTTATCGATGATATATTGATATATTCGCGAACCAAGGATGAACATGGTCAACATTTGCAAATAATCTTGGAACTACTAAGAAAAGAAAAGTTGTACGCCAAATTCTCCGAATGTGAATTTTGGATTAGAGAAGTACAAATTTTTAGAACATGTAGTTAGTAACAAATGGATTCATGTCGACCCTTCCAAGATTGAAGAAATTAAGAATTAGGAGGCATCGAAGACACCAACAGAAGTGCGTCAATTCATAGGGCTTGTTAGCTACTACCGTAGATTCATAGAGAATTTCTTCGAGGTAGCCAAGCCACTTAGAACGCTAACACAGAAAGATATGAAGTTCAACACGGAAGAAAAACAAGAAGCTGCTTTCCAGAAACTAAAACAAATGTTGTGTACTTCACCAATCCTATCCCTCCCAGATGGGACAGAAGATTTCGTCATATACTGCGACGCATCAAATCAAGGATTGGGATGTGTGTTGATGCAAAGAGGAAAAGTTATCGCCTACGCATCACAACAACTTAAGGTGCATGAGAATAATTACACTACCCATGACCTTGAATTGGGAGGTGTAGTTTTTGCACTGAGAAGTTGGAGACATACAATTGGCCAGAGAACATATAGGTGATACCTTATGGCTGAGCTAGAAATAATCCACGAGACAAACACAAAAGATCGTGCAAATTAAGGATCGATTAAAGGCAGAACGTGATCGTCAGAAGAGCTATGCTGACGTAAGACGTAAGCCTTTCGAATTCCAAGTTGGAGATAAAGTATTGTTGAAGGTCTGTCCTTGGAAAGCCGTAATTCGATTCAGGATATGAGGGAAACTAAACCCACAGTATATAGGACCTTTTTCTAGCAAGAATTGGTTGTCGCATACCAACTCAAGTTACCTCAAGAGCTAAACAGTGTACATGATGTTTTTCATGTGTCAAAAAAAGTGTCTATGTGATGCCACTCTTCTTGTACCTCTCGATGAGATACAAGTCAATTCGAAACTCAACTTTGTAGAAGAACCTGTCGAAATCATGGATCGATATGGCAAACGATTAAAACAAAGTCGTATTCCCATAGTGAAAGTTCAATGGAACTCTTTATGAGGACCTGAATATACTTGGGAATGTGAATATCAGATGAAACAAAAATTCCCCCAACTATTTAACAAAACCCCATCCATAAGATAAATTTCGGGACGGAATTGTTCTAACGGGGGGAAAAATGTAACACCCGTCAAAATTAGGTCAATAACAATCACATGTGATTATGCGAATCATGTAGTGTGATTTTGTTAAACTATTAAACTGACAAACTTACTATGTAATTCGTGATAAATTCTAATACAAGTATAGAAAACGTCTAAATCTGACTTCGCGTGAAGAAGTTATGATAAACTAAACACTATAAATCTCTATAATAAGATGAATTTAAAATATACTTAGAATTAGCTATTGAAGTCTAAAGTAGAGTTGTAGTGCTCATAAATACCTACGCGTGGATATAATGAACGTAAAAAATGGAGTTCGTATGCAAAAGTTATGGCCTTCCGCAGATGTCGCTGTCAGAAACCCTAATTTGACTGAACTCACGACGTGAGGAATCAAACCGCCACATTTTGAAGCTAGAGGTCTACGGAACGATAACCCAAAAGCTCACGACGTGAGCAAGTTTTTCTCACGACGTGAGGACGCTGCAGGACACGAATCGGGGCTAGAAAACACGCGTTAAAGCTACGGGACTACGACGAGCCTCTGACCGCTTAGATTCTATAGATCACGCTACTTGGGTGAGTTTCATGGCCCCACTTTCTAATGTTTTTGGGGGAAAACGCATGCTAAATATTGTATATACGTTATTATTATTGCTATATGATAGTATATTAGTATCGACGTAGATAGTTATAATAACCGGGATATAGTTATTTTGTATCTGAAAATATACAACTATCGTAAAGTTATTAGAATGTTATTGTTATAGTAGTATACTAATGTAGATCTTGAGTTATACTTAGGATTCTATATATATGTTGTGTGTAAAATAGTTCCGAAGTTATATTCGGAAGTTCTATATGTTAATTTATAAAGTATGTTGTTATTGTTAGTTTTTTGACAAGATAGAACTTGGTATGTGATATGTTGTTGTTGTTATTGGTTTTATGTCCAGATAAAACCTAGTTTTACTTCAAGTTATAGCTGTTATATTGCCTAAATGTTATGAAGTTAGGAGTACTGTTTAAAAGCGTAGTCTAGTAACTTAGGGTTTTAGACATGAAAATGCTTTTGTTGTTAGGACTATAGACCGCCGTCAAAGTCTACATGAGCTACCTCATTCATCAACTAAGATTGGGGATCTTAGTGGAAGTCCTCTGACCTGTAACCGTTAATCCTTGTGAGAGAGGAAGTCGTGTATGAATAAGATACGGGTTGACGACCCCACTCGTGGTTGTTAATTACAACCCAAGACAAGCGAGTGATGATCCGTTCCTTTTATTTATTATTGTTCCGGCGTCGATGAAGCGTGCGGTATTGTTTCTCATGGTAAATCATGAGTGTATTGTTTCTCATGGTAAATCATGAGTGTGTTTTTTCAGAGGTTTTGTTGTCAAGCAGCGGTTACAGACTCATGGTAGCAACTTGTTAGAAACATTATACTTTTTCGTACACAAGTATTAATGTTAAGTATAAGTTTCCCCCTACTTATACCCTAGGTACTACTTGTATATTAAGTAGATAATTATACCTAACCCACATACTCATATAGAATTGAAATAAGATTTATACGTAGCAACTTTTGTTTGTATGGAACTACAAACACTTATATTCATAGTATATGAGACTTATAGGTAAACTACTTATTTGGTAAGTAAAATTTTATACCTAGGATATATATACTAAACGTTGGAGAGTCAAAATGATACTTTCAAAGCTATACTTTTGAACTTGGAAAATGTATTATTTTATGGAGTCAAAACCTGTGAGCTCACCAACTTTATGTTGACGTATTTTCAATTCCATGTGTTTTCAGGAAGTTGATAAGTATGATACAAGAAATGACGTTACACGGTCCGGTGTTTCCGCCGACGGTCGGGGTGTAACAGATTGGTATCAGAGCTATTAACTATAGTGAATTAGTACTTTCTTAGGAAAGCACGACTATAGTTTAGGGCTTACTTTGTTAGGTTTAGATATATCCCTTAGCCTACAATATAAAGTATTATGAAATATTCTACTGAAGGACTACTTACGGGAGCGGTGACAGGATAGACATGTCGATTTGGGTTGCTGGATTTCAGAACGACTATATGCTAAAATGATCCTGCCCACCGACTGTCCTGACTGGCCGGTGCCTTATCAGCTAGACCTGAAGTAACAAACAATAATTAATAATACTCGTGAATACAACAAACACAAAGATATAGAGTTATGTATGAACTCAGTCCCGCCATGAGAACACATGTATATAACCCTAAAATATAGAAAACCCAAACCCTCGATAGCAATACAACACAATGTTTTAGGCCAGACTGCTTAATCGATTTTTATTGTACATGGGCCGAACCACAACTAAACATAGACTGATCACATATGTTTAATTTTGGTCAGACCGATGCACAACTAAACTTGGATACGGTGTTTGATAGAGTAAAACACCTGAAGATTCTAGAAGATTAAAGATAGATCTCAGATCATGATACCATCAACTCGGAGTACAAGAAGACGATGTTCTAAAAACATCATTTAGGACTCGGTATGGTCATTAAGAGTTCTTAGTTATGCCTTTGGATTGACCAACGCTCCAACAATGTTCAAGGACCTCATGAATAGTGTTTACAAACCGTACTTGGATAATTTCGTGATAGTGTTTATCGATGATATATTGATATATTCACGAACCAAGGATGAACATGGTCAACATTTGCAAAAATCTTGGAACTACTAAGAAAAGAAAAGTTGTACGCCAAATTCTCCGAATGTGAATTTTGGATTAGAGAAGTACAAATTTTTAGAACATGTAGTTAGTAACAAATGGATTCATGTCGACCCTTCCAAGATTGAAGAAATTAAGAATTAGGAGGCATCGAAGACACCAACAGAAGTGCGTCAATTCATAGGGCTTGTTAGCTACTACCGTAGATTCATAAAGAATTTCTTCGAGGTAGCCAAGCCGCTTAGAACGCTAACACAGAAAGATATGAAGTTCAACACGGAAGAAAAACAAGAAGCTGCTTTCCAGAAACTAAAACAAATGTTGTGTACTTCACCAATCCTATCCCTCCCAGATGGGACAGAAGATTTCGTCATATACTGCGACGCATCAAATCAAGGATTGGGATGTGTGTTGATGCAAAGAGGAAAAGTTATCGCCTACGCATCACAACAACTTAAGGTGCATGAGAATAATTACACTACCCATGACCTTGAATTAGGAGGTGTAGTTTTTGCACTGAGAAGTTGGAGACATACAATTGGCCAGAGAACATATAGGTGATACCTTATGTGCTGAGCTAGAAATAATCCACGAGACAAACACAAAAGATCGTGCAAATTAAGGATCGATTAAAGGCAGAACGTGATCGTCAGAAGAGCTATGATGACGTAAGACGTAAGCCTTTCGAATTCCAAGTTGGAGATAAAGTATTGTTGAAGGTCTCTCCTTGGAAAGCCGTAATTCGATTCAAGATATGAGGCAAACTAAACCCACAGTATATAGGACCTTTTTCTAGCAAGAAATGGTTGTCGCATACCAACTCAAGTTACCTCAAGAGCTAAACAGTGTACATGATGTTTTTCATGTGTCAAAAAAAGTGTCTATGTGATGACACTCTTGTTGTACCTCTCGATGAGATACAAGTCAATTCGAAACTCAACTTTGTAGAAGAACCTGTCGAAATCATGGATCGATATGCCAAACGATTAAAACAAAGTCGTATTCCCATAGTGAAAGTTCAATGGAACTCTTTACGAGGACCTGAATTTACTTGGGAATGTGAATATCAGATGAAACAAAAATTCCCGCAACTATTTAACAAAACCCGATCCATAAGATAAATTTCGGGACGAAATTGTTCTAACGGGGGGAAAAATGTAACACCCGTCAAAATTAGGTCAATAACAATCACATGTGATTATGCGAATCATGTAGTGTGATTTCGTTAAACTATTAAACTGACAAACTTACTATGTAATTCGTGATAAATTCTAATACAAGTATAGAAAACGTCTAAATCTGACTTCGCGTGAAAAAGTTATGATAAACTAAACACTATAAATCTCTATAATAAGATGAATTTAAAATATACTTAGAATTAGCTATTGAAGTCTAAAATAGAGTTGTAGTGTTGATAAATACCTACACGTGGGTATAAAGAACGTCAAAAATGGAGTTCGTATGCAAAAGTTATGGCCTTCCGCAGATGTCGCTGTCAGAAACCCTAATTTGACTGAACTCACGACGTGAGCTTAAAAACTCACGACGTGAGGAATCAAACCGCCACATTTTGAAGCTAGAGGTCTACGGAACGATAACCCAAAATCTCACGATGTGAGTAAGTTTTTCTCACGACGTGAGGACGCTGCAGGACACGAATCGGGGCTAGAAAACACGCGTTAAAGCTACGGGACTACGACGAGCCTCTGACCGCTTAGATTCTATAGATCACGCTACTTGGGTGAGTTTCATGGCCCCACTTTCTAATGTTTTTGGGGGAAAACGCATGCTAAATATTGTATATACGTTATTATTATTGCTATATGATAGTATATTAGTATCGACGTAGATAGTTATAATAACCGGGATATAGTTATTTCGTATCTGAAAATATACAATTATCGTAAAGTTATTAGCATGTTATTGTTATAGTAGTATACTAATGTATATCTTGAGTTATACTTAGGATTCTATATATATGTTGTGTGTGAAATAGTTCCGAAGTTATTTTCGGAAGTTCTATATGTTAATTTATAAAGTATGTTGTTATTGTTAGTTTTATGACAAGATAGAACTTGGTATGTGATATGTTGTTGTTGTTATTGGTTTTATGTCCAGATAAAAGCTGGTTTTATTTCAAGTTATAGCTGTTATATTGCCTAAATGTTATGAAGTTAGGAGTACTGTTTAAAAGCGTAGTCTAGTAACTTAGGGTTTTAGACATGAAAATGCTTTTGTTGTTAGGACTATAGACCGCCGTCAAAGTCTACATGAGCTACCTCATTCATCAACTAAGATTGGGGATCTTAGTGGAAGTCCTCTGACATGTAACCGTTAATCCTTGTGAGAGAGGAAGTCGTGTATGAATAAGATACGGGTTGACGACCCCACTCGTGGTTGTTAATTACAACCCAAGACAAGCGAGTGATGATCTGTTCCTTTTATTTATTATTGTTCCGACGTCGATGAAGCGCGCGGTATTGTTTCTCATGGTAAATCATGAGTGTATTGTTTCTCATGGTAAATCATGAGTGTATTGTTACTCATGGTAAATCATGAGTGTGTTTTTTCAGAGGTTTTGTTGTCAAGCAGCGGTTACAGACTCATGGTAGCAACTTGTTAGAAACATTATACTTTTTCGTACACAAGTATTAATGTTAAGTATAAGTTTCCCCCTACTTATACCCTAGGTACTACTTGTATATTAAGTAGATAATTATACCTAACCCACATACCCGTATAGAATTGAAATAAGATTTATACGTAACAACTTTCGTTTGTATGGAATTACAAACACTTATATTCATAGTATATGAGACTTATAGGTAAACTACTTATTTGGTAAGTAAAATTTTATACCTAGGATATATATACTAAACGTTGGAGAGTCAAAATGATACTTTCAAAGCTATACTTTTGAACTTGGAAAATGTATTATTTTATGGAGTCAAAACCTGTGAACTCACCAACTTTATGTTGACGTATTTTAAATTGCATGTGTTTTCAAGAAGTTGATAACTATAATACAAGAAATGTCGTTACACCGCCCGGTGTTTCCGCCGACGGTAGGGGTGTGACACAATCTGTTGGGGTGAGGTCGGTCAAAGGGTCATGGGGAGTACCGAGGTAGTACTCAAGACTACAGAGAGGATCCAGCAGGTCCGGAGCAGGCTTCAGACAACCCAGAGTCGGCAGAAGAGTTACACCGACAGACGACATTTAGACTTGGAGTTTCAGGTGGGTGACATGGTCCTCCTGAAAGTGTCACCCTGGAAGGGTGTTATCCGGTTTCGGAAGCGCGGAAAGCTGGGCCCCAGGTGCATCGGCCCCTTCAGGGTCCTAGCCGGGTGGGAAAGGTGGCATATCGATTGGATCTTCTAGTCGAGCTCAACCAGATCCAAATCACTTTCAATGTTTCTCAGCTACGGAAGTGCCTAGTAGATGAGATATCGGTTGTACCCTTGGAGAACATTCAGGTTGATGACAGCCTGAATTACATTGAGAAGCCAGTGGTGATCCTGGATCGCAAGATGAAGGAGCTGAGAAATAAGAGAGACGAGTTACTGAAGGTAGAGTGGCAAAATCGAAAGGGTTCGGAGTGGACTTGGGAGTCCGAGGAGGAAATGAGGGAGCACTACCCGGAGTTGTTTCCAGATTCAGCAGCAGCAGACTTCGAGGACGAAGTCTGATTCAAGTGGGGGTGAATTGTAACATCCGTCTCTCGAGGTATTATTTAGATTCTGTAACTTAATATTAGCTTTGGGTTAACACTTGGACAATGGACCTTTTGGGGTGGACCTTAGAAAAATGTGCTAAGAAGTTGGGCTGCCCATAAACCATACGTTGGACGTAACCTGGCGTACATGGGGCGTAATAGCAAATTGGATTCGAGGGACTCGGGGGCGTACACACAGCGTACCAAGAGGTACGACCAGTGTACGCGGGCAGATGCCAAACCCTAGTTTTTAGGGTTTAAGACATATAAATACCACATTATAGCCTCCCCTCTGGCCTCCTCACCAGTCCCTCACCCTCATAAAACCCTAGTTCGCCTCATACTCCTTTTTTTTCTGTGCTTGACCTTTTTGAGTTCATTTTTGTGAAGAAAGGCTTGGAAGAAGTGAAGAGAAGTTGGAGGAGAAACACTTGAGTATCTTGAGCACAAGGATCTGGAACTAGTTCATATTTTGGCACCAAAAGGAGGTATAAAGCTCCTATCTTTCCTCTTAGAAGCTTAGATCTAGGGTTTTGAAGCTTTGGACCTTTTTAGGTCCAAAGAATGGATCTTGTTCATGCAACTTTGATTTTTGAGCTTAGGGTTGCCACCCTTGAAGCTCAAAGTGTACCTTAAGAAGAAAAGTTGCAAGCTTTGAGGCTTTTATGTAGCCATGCATGAGATATAGCCATTTCCATGGAAGTTTATTGATATTTTTAGAGTTGGGTTCATTTGGTGGGTTGCAAGCCACCAAGTGATCAACTTTATGGGTTAGGATGAAGTTTTGGACACAGATCTGTAATTTGGACGTAGTGTCTTAAGGGATTAAGCAGTTTTGGGGAAAAAGGGTTAACAGGAGAGTACGCTTGGCGTACACGCTAGTACGCGCAACATACAAGCCATTCAAGCAGTACGCGCAGCGTACAGAAGTGTACACTCATCATACGCACAGACAGTAGGCTTTATGATATTTTGCCTCAGTTTGGGCCAGGCTTTGGATATAGCAGTAGTTGGGCGGTGATGGGCCTTTACAAGTCAGTCAATGGCCCAAGGACTAGTTAGGCTTGAGAGGGAAGCCCATTTGAGGAGTTGGCCCCAATTTAGAAAATTGGGCCATTTGAAGACTTTAATGGAATTTAATGAGTTTGGAAGGACTAGAAAGGATTGGGCCTAGTTCATGGCCCAAATTAGATCAAAAAGGGGTAAAACAATCATTTTTCCCTTAGAATGGCTTTTAGTTTTTGACTATGTGTTTATTTGGTCATAATAGCCGGAGAGTAGTTGGAGCAGCAGACAAAGTTACCTTGCACAAGTTTTTCAGCAGCCAGATTGGGAGGTGAGTTTCTCTCCAGTAGGAACGAGTCTAAGGCCATAATGTCGACCCGTTTAGTTAATGGTTGTTGAGAGAAAAACTTAGAGACACACTTAAACAAACGTTAGAACAAGTGTATTGCGAAATAGTTAATCTCGAAGGATCTAAAAGCTCAACAATAATATTAATAAGTGTTAGATAGTTAGAGAGTTAGTTGCGGAAAGTAAAGAAATAGAAATGACAACAATTATTATATCAAGAATACACGTAAGTTGATTCATAACAAGGAATGCATTCAATCCAAGTTAATAAGGAAGATCAAACTTAGTGATTAAGTCACAGAAGACTTGCTCCGAAGAGAGGTTATAATTAGTTATATTCTAGTAAGATTTGAGAGTAAGAGGTGATGCATAATTAGATAGAGAGATAGAAAAGATAACTTCAGAGAAGTGTATTCAGAATAGATAGATGCGTGTGTGTCATTAAATACAAAGAGAATGAGTTCTATTTATTGAGACTCACGATGTACACTAGATTACCTCTCTAAGAGTAGCCATGCAAGGCATACTGGACAATAGAGAGTATTAAAATAAAGACAAGTAAAGTAATCTAGTTAAGTGACTGCGGTAGGTAGACTCCAGATTCTGTTGCTGAAGAAGGAGCTTGACTGCGGGTGATGGATGGCTGCGGTAGCTGAAAAGGTTGCGGTAGCTGAAGTTCAAGAGGGTCACTTCTTATGATTCAACAATTTCCCCCTAAGTGACCTCTTTAAATTTTGTTCAGCTATCAATTTTGAGGAACTTGATCAGGATCCACCAAAACTTCCTGATGATATCCAACCAGGTGATTCTCCTTAAGATCTCGAACTTGACTTCTGCGGTAGTGTGCTTCGATCTTTCAACTGCAGTTCGGCAGATGTCAAGTTGCTTCTTGGTGAGGCGATGCATGGCAGTCATAGGAATGAAATATTTGACATTGTCGATTTTCCTTTTGAAAATGACTCCAAGTTCAGTAAAGTTGGTTGTGCGTAAGGATCTTTCTTGATAGCCTTCGGTAGGCATTGGTGCAGGGTCAAGTGGTGGCATATCAAAGTTTTTGGCAATAGTGGGGTAGATGTCTGCGTCGATTTTGGCAAAATCGCAGACAGTTTCCTTCAAAAAGGTGTTGGCCCTTTCAAGCGCAATCTTCATCTTCGGGTGCTTTTCTGACTTGTTCTGGAACACCTTGGCAATGAGAAAGATTTCTTCCGGATTCATACAAGGGAAGTCTGCTTGGGTTCGGACATAGTTATGCTCCCTTCTAGTGAGGGTATACTGGATGTAGTCAGCCTTCATGAACTTCCGAATCTTGTAGTTCTTGACTGCGGATGGTCTATCGTTAGACCATATATTCTCCATGGAAGAGGCATGTTTAGCATGAAAAAGACTAAGTCTCTCAAATTCCATTGGCAATCTTTTGTGATCTGGAAGGCCGCGGTCGAATTGCTCAAATATTGTGAAGTATTTGGCATTTGGAGATATTGGGACATCCCAGTAGCCATCAGTAGGGGGTTCAGCATAGGTGAGGTGGGGTCTGTAATCTTCGTCCAGCAGTCTGCGGTGAGGATTGACCCAAGAGTTTATCAAGGATTCGTCCATCATAGTATCAAAACTGCATTCTCTCCATATGAGCTTTGCAAGTTTGGCTGCCTTCCAATCATATTTCCTTTGGGAGGTGGCAGGAGAGTTATTTGAGCTTGGAGAGGACATGTGCTCAGCCAGGTTTTTGAAGTGAGGGGGAGTCTCTGGTTTCTCAGGAGTGACCTTCTCTTGCAGTGGAGTGTTATGAGGTGGAGTATGATGAGATGGTTGTGGTGAGGGTTGCGGTGTAGGTTGCGACGTAGGAATTTTGTCTGAAATGATGGGTATCCAGTCCAGTTCGAGTAATGCTTCTTTGATCGTTCTGGGCTCTACCGAGGACATAAATGCTGCGTAGTGGCAGTGATCAGATAGGTCCTTGGAAGACCGAGTCTGGATACGTGCGGATGGGTTGACAATGATTTGACCTGGTGGGTGGTCCTTCGTCCATACGTGTAGACGGGGCTGCAGATGATCAGCACTTGCGGTAGAGGGAATATCTTCAATATCAGAAGATTCTGCGGTTGGGGATGGCAGTTCCCCCTGGACTTGAGAACATCCTGCTGAATCATCTTGATTTGTTGTAACGAGAATGGAATTATCTTGAGCAGTTGGAAGAGGTTCCCCCTGGATTGCGGATGGGAGATCCTCTGGAACCTAAGAAGGTTCCCCCTGGACTGCGGATGGGAGAGTCATTTGAGCTTGGAGAGGACATGTGCTCTGCAAGTTTGACTGCCTTCCAATAATGTTTGGCTGCCTTCGAGATTAACTATGGATGAAGGATCACCCACCAGGTCAAATCATTTGAGCTTGGAGAGGTCATGTGCTCTACAAGTTTGGCTGCCTTCCAATCATGTCCTCTGCAAGTTCGTCCATCATAGTATCAAAACCGCATTCTCTCCATATGAGCTCTGCAAGTTTGGTTGCCTTCCAATCATGTTTCCTTTGGGTGGTGGCAGGAGAGTCATTTGAGCTTGGAGAGGACATGTGCTCAGCCAGGTTTTTGAAGCGAGGGGGAGTATCTGGTTTCTCTGGAGTGACCTTCTCTTGCGGTGGAGTGTTATGAGGTGGAGTATGATGAGATGGTTGTGGTGAGGGTTGCGGTGTAGGAATTTTGTCTGAAATGATGGGGGGACTCTGATGTTGTGAGATAGAATGATTGGAGTGATGGACTTCTTCTTCTTCACTTCCCCCTCTTGAGGAATTTAACGTAGGGGATTCCTCAAGCCATTTTTAAGGCCATCAACCTTGGCATAGACTTCTTCAAATTGAGCTTCAAGGACATCGGCCAACTGTTGATTATTGGGAATGGTGGGGTTGAAGAGCAGTCTATGAATTTCCTTGGTGAGCTGAAGAATCTCGGGACCATGGAAGTTAGAGGACAGGGATCGTTGCAGTCTGTTGATCATGGCTTGAAGAACTGAGATAGTGGACTCATACACAGTGTGAGTCTCATCTATCAGTTTTTGAGACTGTGTAGCTTGATCCAGAATGGCTACTTGAGGATCTGTCTTGATTGCGGTCACCTCAGAGATGAGGCGTTCCGCAGCAGCCATGAAGTCCTTGTGATCTGCTTTGCAGTTGTTGTCAGGGGACCGGATCTCCATTTCAACTTTGAGAGAAATTCTCTCAGCAGCCAAACGCTCACGTCTTTCCAGGCATTCTATCCGTTCGATCAGTGACAGCGGTCCGGGGGATTCTTCTGGTTGCGCTTGGGTTGGCTTGACCGCAGCTAAGATTTGATCAACTTTTGCTTGTAAGCTCAGAAACTCCTTTCTCGTGACCACATTCTTCTTCTTTTTCTTTTTTCTCTTTGGGTTTTGAAGTTGAATGGTGAGAGCGACTGGATTCCTCTTCTTCATCGAACATCATGAGGTCATCATCAGAAGGACTAGGCTTATTTACCTCCTGAATGTCTTCATCATAAAGACCGAAGGTGAGAGCGGAACTGACTTCGATTGCGGTTCCTTCGTCTTGTGATTCATGAACTGTTGAAGTTGGAATTGGATTTCGAGTTGGAGTAGGAGTTGGAGTTACTCTGGAGGTACCTGCACCTTCACCAGTTGCTTGAGCTTTGAGGATTGTTTCAGCCATTTCGGTCATCCAGTTTTGAACCTTTAGAATGGTGGCTACAGTATTGGCATTATTGATTGCGTTTGCCCAATACTTTGCCACTGACTGGATTTCTTGCTCCTTTTGCTGCTGTTGCTTGATCTGTTGTTCCTTGCGGGCTTGGAATGCCCTTCTTAAAGCGGCATATTTCTTCCTGTCTGACTCAGTTACTGGAGTGTAGCGTAACCATGAGTCATTTGATTCATCTCCGTCAAATCCTTTGAAACGCACCGAAGTGTCCTTCAGGTCCATGGATCCTTGCACATTTGTGCTCACCGTGCCTAAACCACCTGTTACAGATGTAAGCAGAGTAGGATTTCCTGAGCTTCCTTGGTCTCCTTGACCCGTGGTCAAGTTTGTCCTCGGCTCAGTTCTGGCATGGGCGGAAGAAGTGCCATGCGGTTGGGGAGGTGTTTGAAGTGTTTGGTCTACGTTCAAGAGGATGGAGCGCAACTCCTCAGGGGAAAAGAAATGCAGTCGGGAAGCCCTAGCGACCTTAGGGCGAGTACCAGTATCATCCTCGTGGGAGTGAACTGGGGGGGGGGGGAGGAGTCTCCACGATGTGGTGAATCAGACTCACTTTCTGAGTCTGATTGGAAAATGATAGTGGTGTTGAATGGGTCTGCGGCCACCCAAGGACTACCGGAGCCTTTTGAGAGGCTTCAGTATCGGTCCGGTCACGCATTTGGCCAGAGGTATCGGTTTTTCTTTTCTTAAGGATAACAATTGGTTGCCTATCCTCATCAGAATCACTATCAGGTGTGGTTGTGGTTGGTTTGATTTTACGTTTCTTGGTAGGTACGGTTTGTTTGGGAGCATCCTTCTTGGGTGTTCTTTGTTTCTTCTTGGTGGCCAATTGCTTTCTTCTTTGAGAAAGATTGGAGAGAGTAGTGGCAGAAGGGACTGCGGTACCTTCAGGGTTAATGGTTGTGTATGGATTTTGAAGAGGCGGGGTAGGAGGGTATAGGGCAATACCTTCCGTAGCCTGAATATGATTTGATACATCAGCAGTCTCAAGACCAAGTGTGGAAAGAATGTGGGTAGGGAGTCTTCGAGTTGGTCCAAAAATAGATTGATCAGAGGAGGGATTGTACCTTTTAAGATCCTTGGTGACAAAGAAATTGATGTCACTGCCCATGTTGATTCCTGCATCCGCATGAAGGTCTGAAATGCAGAGTGACCAGAATCTTGCAAAGGTGAGCTCGGTTGGGTTCTCCCTTGGGTTCTCCTTGGGAATGTATTGAATAAAGTCGTCTCATAAGATCTTCCCGTAGTTTACATCGTGTCTTGTGAATATACTCCATACCAACTCCAAAAGCTTGAGTCCCATATTGTCTGTGCCTCCGGTTCTGCCGGATAGACTGCGGATGATGAAGTGGCAAACAAATTGCCAGACCGCAGGCAATTGGTTTTTCTTGAATTCCCCAATTCCCCTTATCTTTTTCTGATAACCCATTTGATAAAGGGCAGAGGTAACGTCCGCCATGTATGGAGAGAAAATCTTGATGGAGGGATGAACAAGGAGGTTTATGGCAGAAAGAAACTTTTCCTTGGATAGAATGACCAAATAATCATTAACCAGGTTAAGATGAACTTCTTGGCGGTTTTTGATTGGGTGATAAGCGGAGAATGCACATTTGAAAAGGGTTGAGATTGGGACAACATCTGTGAAAGCATCAAAGGGGCCAAACAGGGGATGATTCTTCAGAAACTTAATCATCAGATTGGTTGGAGCATTATAAGATGGATGATCTTCGAACACTGCTCTGAAGTTGCTTGATGCAATCGTGGGAGAGTCTGAACCAGTAGGGGTCACTGATCCTGAAGCCTTGGATTGTTTCTTGGATGCACCGGATTTCACCATTATAGGATCTTAAGAGAAAGAGTAGAAAAACAGAGTTCTTGAAGGATTTGAGAGGAAAGGTTCAATTTTCAGAAAGCATAAAGTGATTTTAGGGAAGAAGAAGGGTTTGTATAGGTGGTGAATTGGCACGGTAACAATTTTTACCCTAGGTAAAAAGAAAGGATAAGGTAAACGTCGTTTGGGGGGAATCTTCTGAATCGGAGATTAAATCTCAGCCACATAAAAAGGAATGGTTTAAAAAGATTTTTGAGATTTGCCAAAAGAGGGTTTTGCATTTAATGAAAAGTCAGACGTGCATCAACACGTCAGGTGATCGTGGGGTGAGGGGAAAGGAAGTTGTAACGGATGGGACGTTCTAGGTAAGTGGAAAAGACAAATTAAGGATGTGTTTATGGAAAAACGTTATTTTTGTCATCATACCTAAAAATAGGTCTGACACAAGGTTTATTCAGAAAGAGAATGAGACAGTTTCTCAAGGGAATGTTTTTTTTGTAATTTAATGTTTTATTTAATGAAGGATCATTAAATAGCACACAAAAGATTCAAGGGTTGATGAAACAGTTGATAAATTATCAATGTGATTACGGATGGAAACTTCATTGCAGATGACCAGGTGTCATTGTGGATGAACAAATATCATTGCGGATGGACAAATATCATTATGGATGGGCAAATGTCATTGCGGATGGATATATCTATGACTGCAGTAGAAGAAACTGAGGAGAGCACTTGTACAAAAGTTAGTAATAACAAACAATAAGGACCCTTGAAAGATAAGTACGATATATGGTTGCGGTACATAGACTGCGGTACCAAAACCATCTAACATAAGTAACTTTCAGTTAGAACCGCAACGGAGACCAAGGATGGTCTGCGGTATCTAACAATTCAAAAAGAATTGCAGGTTGGGATTCATCATTCCTAACATTTGCAGGAAGGTGTTAAGTTTTGTGGAGTCGAGCGCTTTTGTGAACAAATAAGCAATCTCTTCATGAGAATGGACAAAGATGAGTTCAATGTTACCTTTCAAGATGTGGTCTTTGATGAAGTGATACCGTAGTTCAATATGCTTAGTCTTGGAGTGCTGAATTGGATTGTGAGAAATAGCAATAGCACTTTCAGAGTCACAATATATTGGTATCTGCAACATTCTGTATCCGTAGTCCAATAATTGAGTTTTCATCCAAAGGACTTAAGAACAATAGCTGGCTGCGGCCACATACTCAGCTTCTGCGGTAGATAGAGATACACAACTTTGTTTCCTTGAAGACCAGCGGACGTGTCTTCCCCCCAAAAAATGACATCCTCCTGATGTACTTTTGCGGTCTAATCTGCATCCGGCGTGATCCGCATCTGTGAAAGCTTGCAGGCTGAAGTCATTGCCTGCGGGGTACCATAGACCAAGAGATTTGCTTCCTTTCAGGTACCGTAGTATCTGTTTGGCTGCGGTCATATGTGACACTTTTGGGTCAGCCTTATACCTTGCACATACACCAGTTGCAAAGACAATGTCTGGCCTGCTTGCGGTGAGGTACATCAAAGAGCCTATGATACCTCTATCAGTCTTGTGATCCACAGATTCGCCTTAGGGATCAGCAGAGATCTTATAACCGAAGGCCATGGGGACCTTAGCCGAAGAACAATTGTCCATAGAATATTTCTTTATCAGTTCAGTGGTGTATTTTTCTTGATGAATGAAAATTCCTTGTGGGATTTGTTTCACTTGAAGACCTAGAAGGAGTTAATCTCTCTATTCATGCTCATTTGGAACTTGTTAGTCATGAGCTTAGCAAATTCATCCACCATTTCTTGATCAGTTGATCCGAAGATGATGTCGTCCACATATATTTGAACGATCATAAGGTGGTTACCATTTCCTTTTCCAAATAATGTGGGGTCAATCACTCCTCTCTTGTACCCGGATGAGACAAGGAATTTAGAAAGAGTCTCATACCATGCTCTTGGGGCTTGCTTCAGACCGTAGACTGCTTTTTCACGCTTGTAGCAGTGGTCTGGGAATTCAACATTTTCAAAACCTGGAGGTTGCTGAAGATAAACCTCTTCTTTTAGTTCCCCATTGAGAAATGCACTCTTGACGTCCATTTGGTGTACCTTGACGTTCTTGTGGGCTGCGTATGCTAGGAAGATCCGGATAGCTTCCATGCGTGCTACCGGAGCATACGTTTCATCGTAGTCAATACCTTCAAGTTGACTATACCCCTTTGCGACTAGCCTTTCCTTGTTTCTGACTACCGCACCAGATTCATCCAGCTTGTTTTTGAATACCCATCTAGTGCCAACAATGGTGTGACCACGTGGCTTCGGAACGAGCTGCCAAACTTTGTTTCTTTGAAATTCTTCAAGCTGTTCTTACATTGCAGCTATCCAGTCCGGTTCGAGTAATGCTTCTTTGATCGTTTTGGGCTCTACCGAGGACATAAATGTTGCGTAGTGGCAGTGATCAGATAGGTCCTTGGAAGATCGAGTCTGGATACCTGCGGATGGGTTGCCAATGATTTGACCTGGTGGGTGGTCCTTCGTCCATCCGTGTAAACGGGGCTGCAGATGATCAGCAGCTGCGGTAGAGGGAATATCTTCAATATCAGAAGATTCTGCGGTTTGGGATGGCAGTTCGCCCTGGACTTGAGAACATCCTGCTGAATCATCTTGATTTGTTGTAACGAGAATGGAATTTTCTTGAGCAGTTGGAAGAGGTTTCCCCTGGATTGCAGATGGGAGATCCTCTCGAACCTGAGAAGGTTCCCCCTGGACTACGTATGGGAGAGTGATGATCTTTGGATCTGTTCTTGTGTCAATGTTCTCTATGTGTTCATCATCCGAATCCGAAGATACGTTTGATGGTAATGATTCTCTGTGGATGGGAACTTGAACAACATCAAGTACTGGAACCTCAACGGTTGTTGCTTGATCCGGAGTAGCGCTTTCCCCCTCAATCGGAGAGGTGGAAGTAGTGAGAGATACTACTTCAGATAGTGAAGGACCAGATACATCGGCGTGTTGTTGTTGAGCTGCGAGTGACACAAGAACTTCGGATAGTTTCACCGTTTCAACAGGATCGAAAAGATCGTCATAATTGACTTCAACTAGATTTAAAGGACCTGAAGAGGCAGAAATATCGCTTTCCATGATTGCGGTGGTTTCAGTGGATGGAGGGGCGTTGCGGATGTGAGAATCATCAAATTTCACATCGAAGCTTTCAATGATCAGCCTTGTACGTCTGATGAGCACTCGATAAGCAACCTTGTTAGTGGAATAACCAAGGAAGATGCCTTCATCAGACTTCGGTGCAAACTTGTTAAGCTGATCTCGGTTGTTGATCACGAAACATCTACACCCAAAGATATGAAAGAAGCGAACATTCGGCTTGCGGTTGTTAAGGCCCTCATATGGTGTTTTGTTGAGACGTTTGCACACAATGCTTCGGTTTTGAACAAAGCATGCGGTGGCTACAGCTTCATCCCAGCAGTAGAGAGGAAGGTGTGCGATGTTGAGCATGGATCTGGCTGCTTCTACTATAGTGCGGTTCCTTCTCTCTACTACCCCATTTTGTTGCCGTGTGTAGGGAGCTGAGAAGTTGTGAGAAATGCCCTTGGACACCAAGAAACTGTTGAGGAGATGATTAGTAAACTCGGTTCCATTATCACTGCGGATCCTTCTTATTGGAAGCTTGATCTGAAGTTCGATCTCTTTGATGAAGTTGATGAAAATCTTCGGTGTTTCTGACTTGAGTCTGAGGAAGAAGACCCATGTGAAGCGTGTAAAGTCATCTACAATAACCAGTATGTATTTTTTATGATGGAGACTGGCTACGGTAGATGAACCGCAGAGATCAATGTGCAATAGCTCCAGTGGTTCAGAATCGAAGAGTCCATTACCAGAGGGTGACTTGCTTTAGACTGTTTACCACATTCACAAGCCGGACAGAGAGTATCGTTGCTGAATTTGAGAATAGGGAGACCTCTGACTAGTTCTCCTGTGACCAAGTTGTTGATGTACCTGAAGTTGAGATGAGCTGGCTTGCGGTGCCATAGCCAACTGACTTCGGATACGGCTTTGGATAGGAAGCACAACTATGGTCGACCAATGATCAGAGAGACATCCAAAGGATACATGGTACCTTCGGATCAGGATTTGATCAGACACGTGTTCCTATCACTTGTCATTACGTAGCAAAATTGATCATCAAATTCAACTCGATGTCCTGCTTTACATAGTTGGCCAACACTGATGAGATTGTGTTTAAGGCTTTCTACATAAGCAACCTTCTGAATAGTAAAGTTCCCCGTAGTGAGAACACCGTAACCTCGGATGACCCCATTCGCATTGTTGCCGAATGTGACATTTCCACCATTGCATATAGGCCTGAAATCCCGAAGGTATTCTAACCTTCCGGTCATGTGCAAGGAGCAGGCACTATCAATTAACCATTCTTCTTCTTGTTCCTCCTTGCGTAAAGCCTGAGAATTACACGGTTAGTTTAGGCATCCAAACTAGTTTGGAGCCTGGGGCAATTGGTGAATTGCAGAATGATGCATGGACCGAGGTTGTAGGGACAGGTCTCTTGTCAGCTTTTAATCCTAGTCCTGGATGTTTGTGCAGAATTGGAGTGTTGTGAGTTTTCGAAAAAGTACTAGGTTTCTGACTCCGACTAGATTTGACATAGGATGAATCCTTTTGACAACTACACTTACATTTACAAAAAGAGATTTTGTCATTTGATCTGACACTATGCTTGGTCAGCGGTCTATAGGATGAATTGGACTTGTTACCGGTCCGATGTTGGTGATCCCTGACATGAAAGTTGTTGGATTTTGAAAAAGTTTGTTTTTGAAATGCAGAATTGGAGTGTTGTGAGTTTTCGAAAAAGTACTAGGTTTCTGACTCCGACTAGATTTGACATAGGATGAATCCTTTTGACAACTACACTTACATTTACAAAAAGAGATTTTGTCATTTGATCTGACACTATGCTTGGTCAGCGGTCTATAGGTTGAATTGGACTTGTTACCGGTCCGATGTTGGTGATCCCTGACATGAAAGTTGTTGGATTTTGAAAAAGTTTGTTTTTGAAATGCTTTGGCACGTGCAAATCTTTGAGTCCTTTTTGGTGGATTTGGTAGAATACCCTTCCATTTGTTAAAACTTTGACGTGACTTTGAAAGTGTTGGAGTGGGTAAAATACTTTTCCATTTAGGATCATTTGAGGAATAGACCTGAAAACCATTGTTTCGAAAAGACTGAACACCTTTTTGGGTTGTGTCAGAAGAAGTAGGAATGACTTTTGAAGCTGGACTTTCCCTTTTGTTTGTTTTCTTGGAGGGAGAGTTTTTTGAAAAGTAGTGTGAGAAAACAAATTTTTCTGGACTCTTGGACTTTGGAATTCTGACATGCTTCTTATTTTTTGAAAAATTTTGTCTGTTTGTGCTTCTAGATCTAATTTCCTCTTTGAAGGCCTTTTTGGCCAAAGATTTTGGTGAACCGCAGTCATTGTTGTTCAACTGCGGTTTCCCGAAATTCATAGAATGATTTTGAAAACGTGGGCTTGAGTCATCCGAACTTGAAGATTCTGGGGTCTGTGAGCATTGACCCACTTCAAAGTTCTCTATAGGTAATTCATGATGAATCGCCTGAAGGGTCACAGTTCCTTTTACTGAGGACTGCGGTAATGAAGATTTGACTACTGCAGAGTAAGTCTTAGTTGGGACTTCAGTGGGACTCTTGAGGGACTTTTGACTATGGTATGAAACACTGTGGTCTGAGGGCACAGATGGAAAATCTTTTGAGACTTCGGGGCCCTCAATGACAATTTCTTCATCAACTACGGATGAGGTTTGAGAATTTGGATAAATGATGCCACAGATAGAAATTTGATCATATGTGTGACCCAAAACCTCAGGCACAATTTCCTCAATGACATAATTATTGCTTAGACTATGTAGTCTACCGAAGTGAGTTTTGATGTCTTCGGGAAAGGTCTTGTCATTGACTAGGAAATGAAATTCTCTGTCTGGAGGGACATACAGTTTGTCTTTATTGAACCGGGGTGAGGAATCCATTGCGGTAGGATATCCATTCGACCAACCCCAATTGTATGTATTGTCCACAGTTCCATTGTTTACCAAATTTTCAATAGCTTCACTTTCATTAAACAATTTTTCAATTAAGAGATTTAAGCGTACAATTTCACTCTGAGCTAAATCTCTCTGGTTCAAAGCTATCTCTAATTGGGTTTCACTCAACATTCTTGCATCTTTTTCTAACTCTAGGTCCTTCTCTAACATAGCCATTTTGAGTCTTTTGTTATCCAGTCGTCCTCTCACGTGGAACATCTCTTGGGATGCAATGTTCTTCTCATCTAAGGATTTGTTATAGTCTGTAAGGACGGCAACACAAGTGTCATTAAGATCATCTATGTAGGGCTGACAGTCATGCATGCTATAGTTTAGAGTTAGGATCATAAGTTTTACCTGTTCGACGATGCTTAGAGTTCCATCCTTTGCCATGTAGCAGTAGTTCTTTTCTAGCTTTGTAGACCCATCATCATCCGCAGTTGCCAGCATGCAGATTTTCCCTTTTCCTTTGACACTGCTAATGGCTTCATCTTCGTCTCCGGATAACCAAACTTGATGGTCACTTTTGACATGGGCTACGTATGCCCTTGCCTTTTCCTTATCTTCCAACTCTTGAGCCATTCTAAGGTAGAATGATCTATCTTTTAGTACATTAGCCTTGCAGTCTCTTGCAAAGTGATTCTCTTTGTTGCATTTGTGACAAATCACGACATCAGTCTTGTCTTCAGAGGTAGTACCGGAGTCAGTGGTTGGGGTAGACTGCGGTGCCTCTTTTGGTTGATTATTTTGAGATTGCTGTGGTGGATGAGAACTTGTGGGATATCGAGGATGGTTATTCTGGAAACTGAAGTTACGATTGAATGTAGGTTTGTTGCACTGTTGATTCTTACGGAAGGAAGGAGGTGGTAGACGGTTGAACTGTTGGCTAACCAGAGCAATAGCCTTCTGAAATTCTTCTTCATCATCATACTCTGAGTCTACTTCGTATGATTGCGGTGGACTGTCATACGAGGGAGAGTAGAGTGACTGCGGTGGGGCTTGTGCTATGAGAGCAAGTGGTCCTCCGAAGTCAGCACAGTCTTTGAGTACGGTGGATTCTTGTGCTTGCAGCTCTCCATAGATCTTGTAGAGTGAAACGAGTGAATCGTTCTATCGCCCTGGACTATCATCTTAGTTGTAGTCCAATGTCTTCCCAAATCATTAAGAAACTGAAGATTTGTTTCATGGTTACTGCGGATGGTTCCCGCATTGGATAACTTGGTGACTATCAGGTTGAACCTTTTGAAGGAGTCTTCCAAACTTTCGCCAGTATGAGCTTTGAAGTTGTTGAACTCATTGAGTGCGGTAGTAAGCTTTTTGTCTTGTGCTTGTTCTGAGCCTTCGTACAAATTCTTGAGAACTTCCCAGATCTCTTTTGCTGATTTGCAATTTATGATAATATCGAAGTTGTCAGGAGCAACTCCACAGGAGATTTCATAAAAAGCAACAACATCATTTTCCATTTTATCGAGATCATCCTTGGTGGGACGACTCATGACTAGTTGTCCTCCTCCTAGTCTGGTTGTGGCGCCGTCAGCTTGGACTGGTGTAAGGACTGGGACATGTTGTCCTTCTTCTACAGATCGCCATACATCTCTGCCAAGTTTCTTTAAGTATCTTTTCATTCTTTGTGACCAGTGATGATATTCATTTGCTACAAGTATTGGGGCTCGGTTAGAACCACCAACACTGTTGGAAACATTCAGAGATAACGATTGTGCCATTTTTGAAAAAAAATTTTTAAAAGAAATGAGCTTTAGTGGTATAGAAGGCCTTTTGAAAATTAGAGTTCCGTTTCTAAAAAGCAACAACTATGGCTCTGATACCAATTGTTGAGAGAAAAACTTAGAGACACACTTGAACAAACGTTAGAACAAGTGGATTGCGGAATAGTTAATCTCGATGGATCTAAAAGCTCAACAATAATATTAATAAGTGTTAGATAGTTAGAGAGTTAGTTGCGGAAAGTAAAGAAATAGAAATGACAACAATTGTTATATCAAGAATACACGTAAGTTGATTCATAACAAGGAATTCATTCAATCCAAGTTAATAAGGAAGATCAAACTTAGTGATTAAGTCACAAAAGACTTGGTCCAAAGAGAGGTTATATTCAGTTATATTCTAGTAAGATTTGAGAGTAAGAGGTGATGCGTAATTAGATAGAGAGATAGAAAATATAACTTTAGAGAAGTGTATTCAGAATAGATAGATGCGTGTGTGTCATTGAATACAAAGAGAATGAGTTCTATTTATAGAGTCTCACGATGTACACTATATTACCTCTCAAAGAGTAGCCATGCAAGGCATACTGGACAATAGAGAGTATTAAAATAAAGACAAGTAAAGTAATCTAGTTAAGTGACTGCAGTAGGTAGACTCCGGATTCTGTTGCTGAAGAAGGAGCTTGACTGCGGGTACTGGATGGCTGCGGTAGCTGAAAAGGTTGCGGTAGCTAAAGTTCAAGAGGGTCACTTCTTATGATTTAACAATAGTAGTTTCGGGCTTCGGTCCGATGTCGGGGCCATCCCGAGGAGAGTATATGTATGCTTGATGTATTTGTGATTCATGCATGTTATGTGTTATGTGTTCCGGGGTAAGCCCGATGTCGGGGTTAAGCCCGATGTATGTTAATTTATATGTTATTAGTTATGTGTTCCGGGCTTCGGCCCGATGTCGGGTTAAGCCCGATGCAGTTTATATGTTATGTTATATGTTTATGATATATGTTATGTTGTGTTTGTGCATGGGTAAGCCCAATGCCAGGGCAAGCCCGATGTCGGGGTGAGCCCGATGCCAGACGTAGTCTGATGCCGGGGTGAGCCCGATGCCGGACAGGAGTCCGATGACGGGTAAGCCGATGTCGGGTTTGTCCCGATGCAGTTGGGAGTAGTCCCAGAGTTATGCTATTTGTTATATATTATGTGTATGGTATGTGGTAGTTTGGGGGAGCTCACTAAGCTTCATGCTTATAGTTTTCAGTTTTGGTTTCAGGTACTTCAGCTAGTAAAGGAAAGGGCTCGGGTTGATGGCATGGCACACACACCACAGTTTTTCTGGCCTGAGAGATCACTCTGATATTTCTTTTATATTATTTTGTCACAGTATTGATATGATGTTTTGCGATACATGATACATGGTTTTCCTTATGATTATGGATGGTTTATGGCTTTATAATAATTTTCAAAACGAAATTTTTGGACTGTGTTTTTGGGATGTTACAGAAAATTTACCAATTCCTTAGTTTGAATCCAAAAACACCCGAGGATGTATTCGAATCTCTGAAACCAAGGCTCTGATACTAACATGTAACATCCCAAAATTACTAAGTAAAATTTATTGTTATAAGTCAACCAAAAAACCATTCATTCATTCCAAAAGCCCATCAAGGTATAGAAAGGTATCAAATAGTTATCAGAGTACTAAACAAGTCATAAAATATGGAACACCAATGGCTATGATGCAATCACATCGAGCTCATCCCTTTAAAAACCGGAAGTTCCTAAAACATAAACATAAACCATAAACAAAAATTTTAGTGGCTTCCCCAAAATACCACATACCATACATACAGTTGGGCCCAACCTTGGGGTATATTACAGCCCAACATACAATTATGGACCCAGCCTTGTGGTATGTTTCAACCCGAACATGCAATAGTGGGCCTATACCTAGGGTTTCTTTCAACCCAAACATACAATCATGGGCCCAACCCTGGGGTTTATATCAATCCAATCATACATTCAAGAGTCAGAAAGACAGCTAGCATTGTACATAACAAAATCTAGTGGGCCGACATTGGTGTCTTCAACTCACATGTACAGTGCGAATACTCACCTTTTAGTCTATACTCAAGTATTACTGCTCTTTCTTCCAGAAACACCGATGCTACATGCCACCTTTACAGTTATACAAGGTAATCTCTTAGCTCTTCTTCCAAAACTAGGAGTTTGACCAAAAGTCTACTCAAATTAATAGTCAATGGTGAACGTTAAATTTAGTCAACCGCCATGTCGTAGCCATCCATGACCATGCTTATGAGAACATTCTAAGAGTACTTAAGAATAACTAAGATAATATATATGAGATAATTAGTTTAAAATAAAATCTTCATGTAAATATCTACATATGATTCCGATTTCCAAAAAATATAGATAATTATGAATTATAATTGGCTTATGACTTCATAGTGAAATGAAGAGTTAGTTTAGTTGGAATGAGGTCCAAGCAAAACATAATGACACAATCTAAAACAAAATACGAATACACTACTTTAGAAGTTGAAATCAAATATGATTTGATGAACGAGTTCATTGAAGAACTATGTTGATTTCTACCATTCAAGGATCACATAGTAATATTTGTGACTTTGACAATATACTTAATCAACCTAAGAGACTCTATGTCACTAAAGAACACCAATCGTATTCTCCAAGATATTTAACTATACCTAATGTAAAGTCAAAATATAGAGATGATAGTATTCTCAAAATTCACACAAATTAAATTTAGTCAGACCCATTAATAAGGTCTTTCCTTTTAAACTAAGTATGAGTGGTCACACTTCTTCTATAGGATTTTATTATTCTAGAAATGATATTTTGATTTGGATTTAGTATTCGGATATTGGAACACCAACAAACATTAGATAATGTTTTTGATATACTGGGATACGATTATCACATTAATACTTAATGTGTTGTATATTAACATGTTTAATCCATGAATATATTATTATTCTAAAAAGTTCATAATTGGCTATAATTTTGGGAGCAATTATGAAGTAAGACTAATATGAATTGGATCGGTTGACTCTCAGTAGATGAAAGTAGGAAAGTGGTTGTAACCAAGTTTCATAGGTACTTGTCAGAGAACTAGTACTGAACGGACCCACATGAAGATCAACTAATACATTGAAGTTATTAGTGATACTTGATTAAAAGGTACTATCTTTGTATCCCTAACACATGAGATAAATAGTGGGACTTAAGTGTAGGGAATTTCGTGCTTTGATATGGTCAAATGTTGATCCTTAATTGGGCAGTTATAAAAGGCATTTTCAGGTATGGTGTTAATTATGCAAGAGACTTATGCAGTCAAGATGTGATTTCTTCCTATTATGTGTTGAGAGTAATACATATAATGCGTGTTACCCAAAGTTAAACTTCAAATGAGATTGATTGTGATCCAAGTCTCATATTCAACAAGTTGTCTATAACAAAGGGATAATTGAAAAACTTTCCTTGAACATCAATTGAATCTTTGAGCTTTTGGTAATTAGATGTTGATGAATGGAATTTTTCGTCATGTGTTATTGGGGGCAGTAAAATGTTGCTAGACGTTCACCACTACATATATCAATGTAAGATGAGTCTTGCGCAAGTGGAAGATTGAAAGATCTTGTATTCCCAAGAGTCATTATAGAATGATATTGCTAATAACATATGATCCTATATGCTCACACCTTATAGCAAGTTACCATCAATTGATTATTTATTGGTATAACTCGATTATTAATAAATATATCAACATTTGTATTTATTTGGAAAAACATTATTTTTGGGAAATAATATTTTACCAACATATTGGGAATTAATATTTCTAGGAAATATTATTAAGACAATAAAACTAGCTTAATATCATATGATATGATTATTAATGTTGTGTAATACTTTTTTGTACACTTAGAGTGATAATTTAGTTTACTACAACTTAGCTAGTTGTGGGTTTTTGTAAAAGGCATTTGATTTTTTGTGTTTACTCTACATATGGAAATTTTTAGAGCTTGGAATGTAGATTGCCTTTTAAATTGTTTAATTCTTAATATCATGCCTCTTATAAGCATCTAATTTAATATAATTAAAGGTATGGCTGGTTAGAGTGTTGAATAGTTTATTACTCCTCCCATGCATGTAAGTAAAGCGTCACACTTTCACTTTATTCTCTTCACTTTTCTATACATTGGATGATATTTGAGATAGGGGCCTATCTAGTGAAGTATGGTTGTTCATTTTGGCTTCATTCTACTTGTTCTTTTTCGGCCAAAATCCGAGAGCATGAGCTCTCTTCCCTTCTTCTATTTTCTTCCTTTTTCGTGCAAATATGAAGGCTTAAAGTGTTGGTTCTCTTTAGACATATTTTGAACATATGTATTAAATCTTAATAACAACATTTTTACAAGTGTTATACTAGCATATTTGGTGGTTTTGTCTTGCTTCCTTGATACTTCTAGAGAGCTTCTATTTTAGAGTTTAAAGCCATCTTCGTCAAATTCCTAATTGCCAAAATGAACCCAAGTCTTTAACGGTTGTAAGACTTTCCCTGTATGATTGTTTTAATCTTTCAAAGTATTGCAAAATGATCTTTTGGTGGGAATAAAACTAGTTCTATTTTTTTCAAATAGTAAGTCTTCCGTTGTATTGTTTATGTTTTTACAATAATTTTTGAATAAAACCGAACGTGATTGCGATCTATATCTCATGTTCAACATGATGTCTATAGCAAAGGGATGACTGATAAACATACCTTATACAACAATTTTAGCCTTTGGGTTCTAGGGAATTGAGCGTTGATAGAATGACACAAAGTCGTATGTTGATGGGGGCAGTGAAATTTTGATAGATGTTCAACACTGTCTATATCAATCTAATTTTATTCTTACGAATGTGGTAGATTGGAAGATCTAATGTGCTCAAGAGTAATATTAGAATGATATTACTAATTAGCATATGATCATATGGGTCACACTAATAACAATTGATATAATTGATTATTTATTGGAAATTTATTTTAGTATATATTCATACACTCTTATAATAAATTGGGAAAATATTTATTTCCAGGAAATAAATATTTTACAATAACAAGTAACATATTAATTCATATGGTATGAATTAATAAGTCGTGTGTGCATTATTTTGGACTAGAAAGACTATTTTGTCTTTTTCATAAAAGTTATAATTTATATCTTAGAAACAGTTAAAAGAATTTCATAAACTTCTCTTCTCATTTTATATAAAAAAGAGATTAGCTAGTTTCTAGGAAACAAGAGATGGTCTTTTGAATATAATAAGGGAAAGTAAACATGGCCTAAAAGGCATGGGATACAAGTAGGCTTTTATCCCTTCATTTTTTTGATAGAAAAACCATAGCTTTTCCACTCACATTCTCTCATTGTTCTTCCAAACTGTTAGAAGAAGCTACTTGCTCTTTTTAAGTAAAATTTTGATTTTGGCTTAAAGATTAAGAGTTGTGACTAGCATCTCCTCAATCTGGTTCCATTTTGGTGTTTTGGTCAAAATATTTTACAAGAATAAATCAACTAAATTGAATGAGAGGTTGTGATGTTCGAATTGTGCAATAGAAAAAGGTAAAGAGAATGACACATGCTTGCTAGGATCTCCGACACAAAACCTTGGGAGGTGATAATGATCACCTGCCTTGATGATTTTATTAATATAAAATGATGATTACAAAGAGTATTTGAGTATGAACAAGTGAAAAAGTTCGTAGAGTAAGCTAAGAGTAAGTAGAGTGTGTTGTGTGTGAGATACACGTGTCAATTTATAGTCTAAATTAGCTAACAAGATATGCGATATTCCCGGGATCCTCTATGACTAGCTTTGTGAATATTGATTGACTTGGTATTCCGGGTCTTTAGCATAGTTAAGACGAAACTCTGTTGAGAATAAGTCTTCTCTTGACTATTTCTGCACATGTGTTAGTTAAGAATGAAATATAACCGTTATAAATGTTAGTAAATAATAATAACAGTAATAGTCGGAATCCTGAGATAGTTGAGGATCCTGAATATCTGATGAGGTTTGAGGATCCTAAATGCTTTGAGGATCCTGGCCCTAACAATTGCTACCAAGTTACTCCTGAAAATAAGTGAGTTAGTTTCGATAATATTGAAGGAATAACTTAAATTAAATAAATGAAAAGAGATAATAGTAATTTTTAAATTTTAACCCTTAACAGCTAGAATAATTCAAATTCTAACGGATGGATTACTAGCTGTTATCAAGCGGTCAAATCAGTTGCTGGTTCAGTATAAATAGAGATGGTTTGTCTCATAATTTTATTCACTCTCCCTTGCTATCTTTCGATTACCGACGATTAGAAAGTAATTATCTGTTTTTCTTCTACGTTTTTACTTCTTCTATCATGGTTAGAAAAATGGTCGTTTCTCGCGAAAACATCTTAGCTCTCCCTGATGACGACTTCATCGACCAAGGCATTCTATCCTATGAGGAGACGTGTTCCTTCAGCGACGATGATTTTGAGTCTTTGAGACTCAATGGGGCCTTCCCGCCTGAAGCTGTTTTTAGGCCCTTCGACCCTCTCATCCAACCTGACTTTGTTTCTCCTACCTGGGTGTGCTTCCCTGAATATGCCTTCTCCCTGGGTTTGAAATACCATTTCCCTAGGATTGTCACTGAATTCTTCAAGGTGACTGGGGTCTGATATACTAAGTGTAACACCAGCAAAATTTAGGTCAAAAATAAATTGTTCAATAACCTTAATTGGGATAAATGAAGTGATAGAGATCGTAACTAGGTTTCCAAAAATATAAAGAACACTAAAATCCGAGTTATAACGAAGAAGTTATGACCGATCGAAGATACACGACAGTACCAGTAAAACACTGTTAAGCATAAAACGAGAAATTTCAATAAAATACTTTTCAACCTTAGGTGTGTAAATGAAAGTCGTACATATCCCAAAACCGTAAACATACATAAAAAGAACGCCCAAATCTGACTTCATATGACGGAGTTATAATTTTTCGAAGTTTCGGACATAGTAGTAGACAGCTAAAAACTCGAAATAGAGATCGAGTGACTTTTTGCCAACATGACCTAAACGAGAATCGAAGATCTCATCAATGGTTTTACAACGGTAAAAAGTCTGACGAAAACGGACATTCGGATGAAGAAGTTATGGATTTTTAACGGACTTTTCCTGTCCCGGCCTGTTAAAAATATAATATTAAAAATAAATCCAAAGTTACCCGACGAAGTCTAAACGAGAGTTGTAGAGCATAATCTCACCTACGCGTGGATATAAATAACGTCGAAAACGGAGCTCGTATGCGAAATATATGAGTTTCTGAAGTTCGAGGCACGAATTGGCAAAACTCACGACGTGAACTACGATTTTTAGCCTGTATATAGAAATTGAAGCCTTCCGAGTTTGGCTGCTCATTCCTATCCTCTCTCCCACTTCATCTTTGTGTTAAGCATCCCGAGACCACCCCGAAGCCCCGATAACAACCTTAGCACACGAAGCAAGGCTCGAAGTCCCGAAGTTCCCGCGGAACTTGCTTCTTTCTAGTCGAAGTACTGCCCGAGTTTAGTCTCGCCTTCTTCAACTCACCACTTCTATCAGGTGAGTTCATACCCCCATTTCTATGCTTTTAAATTCTTTTGAATTCTTTTGAACACATTACGGGGGAGAATACAAGTAAACACCCGGTTATTCCCAAGTGAAAATAGGGAATACTTTGCTATACTTTGCATGCAGTTATTTTAACTATCAAATGGAAGTGTTTAACATACAAAACATCTTACTTTACTTTACCCTCAAGGGATGAAACATGAGTATAAATATCAAAAGCTCTATTTATAAGTTTGCATCATATCAGGGGTAACCACTTTCGCTATGACATCTTTATGCATACAAGAACATACAAATCATTTTATGCCTTTATTATCATTATGAAAAAGGATAATCATTTCAGAAACAAACATATTCATTTTAATACGGGACTTAATTGAGAATTTGTGAGGCATTCATCTTCAATATACCTTTTAAGGTACCACTAGAAGTCCTGTTTATAACCAGAATCTCCCGTCCGGAGAACGTGACAAGTGTGTATAGATCTATACATGACTAATGATCCCGCGCCCTGACTGCTAGCTACAGTCCCCGGGGTGACAAGTGTCATCTCATTTCGACGCCTGAAGAACCTCGCTACAGGAAAATTATGATAGTACGGTTATAAAAACTCACTAGATAGACAATTATTATGGTATTACGTTTTCACGGGAAAGGTAACAGATACAGTTCTTTTCACATTCAAATAAAAATCTTCTTATAGTTTTGTTTTATAATAAGACTATACATCATCTTTTGAGCATGTCATAGTTGCTTACAAGTTACGGTCTTGGACATTTGAGACTGCATTTCACTTTTAGGAAAATATAGGATTTTCCTGGTTCAAATGCATACAATTTATACAACAATCATTCATACTCATTTCATACACTCGTAAGAAAATATCGGATTTTTTGGAAAACATACACGAACTTTTGAATGGCATACATTTTCTCAAAACACTACTTATGAACTCACTAACTTTATTGTTGACACTTTTTCTTTGAAATAACTCGTATTCTCAGGAAAACGCTAAATCAGGTAGCAACTACTTTTGAAGACTAACACGCTGGCGTTAGTAATATATTTTGAATCACCATATTGCATTTGATATTTAAACATGTAACACATACAATCATGTAAACTTTTCAAATATATTTGTATTATGGTGGTGAGTACTTTCTTTACTACTCAATTGTTATGATACTATACATGACGTCCTCCGCCCCCGAACGTTTCCGCCGTTCAGGTTTGGGGTGTGACAGATTGGTATCAGAGCATTGTTTATAGTGAACTAAGTATATCAAAACCATTTATTTTTGATATACAACTATAAACACAACTGGGCAAAAACTCTCTGACTGAGAGTTATACTTTTAAAATGAAATTTTTATAAAGTATACATGCATACATTGCATAATAGGGCCAGTATCATATTGAAAACAATATAGAAGTATTACAGATGAGTTATGCAGTGCAGGTATGCCTTGGAACATGTAATCGGAACTGGGATGAATATAGCCTGATCAACTATATTTGTCCGAGAGCCGATTAACGTATGCCAGGGAGTAGCTGCAGTGGACAACAAGTCTAAAAACATACCAAAAGCATAACCTTTTTGAATCAAACATAACATCTAGAATACTATAGGAGTATTTGGTAAATTCAATAAGTTTAAACTTTGAGACTTCAGTATGGGCTTTAGTTTATAGTAAATTCTTAACCCTATTCTCGTATAGACACAATGGCGGGTTTCCATCTAGCAGGGGACCCCTACTACCCGAGCGAAGACAGTGGAGGAAGGATAGAGAATGATCTGGAAGAAGAAGTCAAGGAAGAAAGGCACGAAGACTCCAACTCAGATCCTAAAGACAATAACCTACCCTTAGTGGCTTCGATCCAAAATCCTAAGCCTCGACCGGACTTTCATGGCTCGACACCTCTATGGGCAACCAACCTGAATAGGTGGAGTCGCGGTGGAGTCACGAACAGGGTCAACCCCTTCCATACAATGAAGACCGAAGCTTCTACAATCTGAGCGAGGGAGGCTCAGCAGACAGAGTCCTTCCTATATTGGTTTGCCGAATTGCTCGCATTGATGAACAATGAAGGACAACCATCCATCGAACTGAGGAGAATGATGAGAACACTGGAGTCAATACAGTTCGCATCCGACAGTTAGGATTAGCTCATGGAAGAATCGTAAATCAAAATGAGGCCTGGCAGAGAGAGGTAACTGCAACTCAAACTGATGTCAGGGAACTTAGAGCACGCCAGGCAAGGTATGAAATGCGTATGCTTGAGATGGAGCGTCAGTTGGCAGAACCAAAGGCTCACTAGAACAGTTCCCGTCACGAGTAGAGGATACTCTACTCGCTCCTTCTTTTGGTTTTTGGAATAACCTTCGTACGTACTCCAAGTAGTACTCTTTTCATGTAAATATTCCCGTCTAGCAATTACTGTTTCACTAGATCTCTAAGCTGTCAAGTTTTTCCCTGTGTGGTATATTGTAGACCTACTCCAAGGTCAAATTTTCCGAATTCTATGTAACTTCTATACCAACTATTATGACAGACTTCTTGTTTCTTCTAAAAAGATCATCATTATCAACCCATGCTTTGGGCTAAGTAAACAGTTCGTGTCATAAACTGTTATAGCAACTCACTACACTGTCCCTGTCGATCTAATCTATAGTAGTTCAATGTTATTGAGCTCAACAACACTGGCGAAGTCTTGCCACCATTTCGTATGTAACCCTATAGCTAGAAATACCTTCTCGCTATTCAAACAGAATCAATCTTTCAATAAATCCAACTGTTCTATCACCTACACCCTTTAGAAAAACAGACAGTTACCATAGAATAACAAACCTTTACAACTTCAGCTCAGGACAATCAAAACAATGGCGGAGATTAAATATGCCTGAGGAAAAGCAAGGACGGCATGTATATAGATAGCAGGCTATACCAAATAAGTACCACCGAGGATAGGACAGAGAACAGAGGAAACCACTCGTGAAGCGTGCGAGGTGGTAGAGAACCTGATACGTCGGACTAATAAGTAATAATTATTATTATCTAATGAGTTGGAAATTATATTACTCGCTCTATGAGATAGATACATCACATCCTTCATCATAACTCGAGATAGTAAGAAAGATACCCTCTCCCAAAACCCATGAAACTTAATTGACTTAAGATTTCAACATCCCTACCCTAAATTGCTAAAACTAAACTTAAAATACGATACATATTTCAACCCTCAATCACAAATACATCATAAAGAATGTAAGTCGAAACATTAGAAACCGAATAACAAAATAAGGAAATAATACTTATAAAATCCAACTAACAACGATCATAGCTATCTAACCAACTCGTTTCGCATCATGTATCAGAATCATGTCTTCACATGGAAATAACCGACCAACCAACGAAACACCACTCCTGCATATTGACTCAGCTACTTTTCAAGCTGCGGTCACAGCCGCCGTGATAGTCATCATGGCACATCTTAACGAAAGAAACACTAGTAAAACTGGGATGGATGTCAAAAATTCAAATGTTTGTGACAACTAAGGAAATCAACGAATGTCTACCCAAAGGGATACTCCAAACAACAAACCTAGTAACACGAAAGGAAGGTTCGGGAATGATAAAGGGGGCAGTTCAAAACAAGGGTCTACCAAAAGACAACAGATACTGACACCTGACGCTGTTACTGTTCCTACCACCCCCACACCCACAAGGTCGTACAACGACAACCAGCCTAGGTGCAAACGATGCAACTTTCATCATCATGGACCCTTCCGTGAGTTGCAGTGCACCCGGTGCAACAAGAAGGGGCACACCGTCCGCTTCTGCAAGGAACCAGCCGCTCCAGTCGCGAATGTCGGGGTAGGCCGCACCTGCTTCGAGTGCGGAGCTACATGACACTTCCGAAGGGACTGCCCGAAGGCAAACAACAGGAATGTTGGCGGGAGAGGCCGAGTATTCGCAATGGGCCAAGAGGAAGCCGTTGCGGATCCCACTGTTGTTACGGGTCTTCACCATACCAATTACATGTGGAGCGGTGAGGAGTTTCGTGAGCCATAGTTTTAAGAATCTACTCAAACAAACACCCCAATCATTAAGCAAAACTTTCATAGTAGTAATAACAAAGATAGACTAAAAGCACTGAAAAAACATATGTAGACTGCACTATCCCACTAAAGAACACTTTTACTGATCGTCTTCACTATTGATACGATTAGAAGTTCCCAAATAGCTACTAGAAATGAATTGGCTTGGTCTTCACCATACCAATTACATGTGCTATGAAAAGACCCTTTGCGTTAACCATGACTAATGAAACTCTTCTAACCTATAACGACAAAACCGACACAACTTCCAAATCGTCTCCTATTTCAAAAATCCCGTAGCACTCATGTGAGGAGTACTATCTCCTTTACAACCTACCCGAAGTATTCCCTACAGACCACTGAGGAATAAGCACGCGTGCAGTGAGTCAAGTTCAAAGGCAGAGGCTAGGAATAAATTCGGTTAACCTATCACTACAAAGTGTGTATGCCACTTGTATACACAAGGCGATGATAGACGGACCAGCTGTGAATTCAGCCATGAAATTCAAGACAAAGATGACCTGTATTACGAGTAATCAATACTAACATTTAGATGAACATAGACAATTAAACCCAAATCCACACGACCCCTACCGATCAAAATAATAGACAGGATAATGAAGATCCGCTGGAACACCCACGCTAAGAGATGGATTTAATAGAGAACAAGAAGATTCAAATGGAACAGAAGTACCATCGATGTCCCAATCAAATACGAATTTCGGGACGAAATTCTCTCTAACGGGGGGATGATGTAACACCAGCAAAATTTAGGTCAAAAATAAAATTTTCAATTACCTTAATTGGGATAAATGAAGTGATAGAGATCGTAACTAGGTTTCCAAAAATATAAAGAACACTAAAATCCGAGTTATAACGAAAAAGTTATGACCGACCGAAGATACGCAACAGTACCGGTAAAACACTATTAAGCATAAAACGAGAAATTCTAATAAAATAAGTTTTCAACCTTAGGTGTCTAAATGAAAGTCGTAGATATCCCAAAACCGTAAACATACATAAAAAGAACGCCCAAATCTGACTTCATGTGAGGGAGTTATAATTTTTCGATGTTTCGGACATAGCAGTATACAACTAAAAACTCGAAATAGAGATCAAGAGACTTTTTGCCAACATGACCTAAACGAGAATGCAATATCTCATCAATGGTATTACAACGGTAAAAATTCTGACGAAAACGGACATTCGGATGAAGAAGTTATGGATTTTTAACAGACTTTTCCTGTCCCGGCCTGTTAAAAATATAATATTAAAAATAAACTAAAAATTAGCCGACGAAGTATAAACGACAGTTGTAGAGCATAATCTCACCTACGTGTGGATATAAAGAACGTCGAAAACGGAGCTCATATGCGAAAGATATGAATTTCTGAAGTTCGAGGCACGAACTTCGACGCTGTGTCAGAATTTTCAGAGTTCACGACGTGAACAGTCTGACTGACCATTTCAGAGCCACTTGATAGATGACGCATGCCATGAGCGAATCGGGACAAACTCACGACGTGAATTGGCAAAACTCACGACGTGAACTTCGATTTTTAGCCTATATATAGCAATTGAAGCCTTCCGAGTTTGGCTGCTCATTCCTATCCTCTCTCCCACTTCTTCTCTGTGTTAAGCATCCCGAGACCACCCCGAAGCGCCGATAACAACCCTAGCACACGAAGCAAAGGCTCGAAGTCCCGAAGTTCCCGAGGAAATCGCTTCTTTCCAATCAAAGTACTGCCCGCGTTTAGTCTCGCCCTCTTCAACTCACCACTTCTATCAGGTGAGTTCATACCCCCATTTCTATGCTTTTAAATGCCTTTCAATGCTTTTGAACACATTACGGGGGGGAATACAAGTAAACACCCGGTTATTCCCGAGTGAAGATAGGGAATACTTTGATATACTTTGCATGCAGTTATTTTAACTATCAAATGGAAGTGTTTAACATACAAAACATCTTACTTTACTTTACCCTCACGGGATGAAACATGAGTATAAATATCATAAGCTCTATTTATACGTTTGCATCATATCAAGGTTAACCACTTTCGTTATGACATCTTTATGCATACAAGAACATACAAATCATTTTATGCCTTTATTATCATTGTGAAAAAGGATAATCATTTCAGAAACAAACATATTCATTTTAATACGGGACTTAATTGAGAATTCGTGAGGCATTCATCTTCAATATACCTTTTAAGGTACCACTAGAAGTCATGTTTATAACATGAATCTCCCGTCCGGAGAACGTGACAAGTGTGTATAGATCTATACGGGACTAATGATCCCGCGCTCTGACTGCTAGCTACAGTCCCCGGGGTGACAAGTGTCATCTCATTTCGACGCCTGAAGAACGTCGCTATAGGGAAATTATGATAGTACGGTTATAAAAACTCACTGGATAGACAATTGTTATGGTATTACATTTTCACGGGAAAAGTAACAGAGATAGTTCTTTTCACATTCAAATACAAATCTTCTTATAGTTTTGTTTTATAATAAGACTATACATCATCTTTTGAGCATGTCATAGTTGCTTACAAGTTACGGTCTTGGACATTTGAGACTGCATTTAACTTTTAGGAAAATATAGGATTTTCCTGGTTCAAATACATACAATTTATACAACAATCATTCATACTCATTTCATACACTCAAAAGAAAATATCGGATTTTCTGGAAAACATACACGTACTTTCGAATGATATAAATTTTCTATAAACACCAACTTTATTGTTGACACTTTTTCTTTGAAATAACTTGTATTCTCAGGAAAACGCTAAATCAGGTAGCAACTACTTTTGAAGACTAACGCGCTGGCGTTAGTAATATATTTTGAATCACCATATTATATTTGATATTTAAACATGTAACACATACAATCATGTAAACTTTTCAAATATATTTATATTATGGTGGTGTGTACTTTCTTTACTATTTAATTGTTATGATACTGTACATGACGTCCTCCGCCCCCGAACGTTTCCGCCATTCAGGTTTGGGGGAGTGACACTCAGGCTATGCCGATTGTTTGGAGGATCCTATACAAGATTGACCAAGTAAATCAGTCAAAAGGCTATGATATAGGCCTTCCTGAACTGGCCTGCATGTATGATCTCACAACCTTCGGGAATTCTCGATTTCTCCTCAAAGTCACAAACCACAGATATCCTCTGGTCCTGAAAACCAAACATAATGATGGAGCTTGGAAAGAAAAATACCTTTTCGTGAGACGTGACTCTGTTCCTGTTACACCCCCAAACCAGGATGGCAGAAATATTCGGGGGCAGATGACTTCATATAGTATCATAACAGTTGAATATTTGTAAAGAAAGTAAACACAACCATCATAAATATAATTTAAAAGTTACATTGTTGTATACAATACATGTCTCAAAATAAATTACAATATGATGGGTTAATAAGTTTTTAGACTGACGTCTTAGCGTCCCTTCTCCAAAAGCTGATCATATACCTGTATTACTGAATCCCTGAGAAATACAAGTAGTTTTAAAAAAGTGTCAACAATTAAGTTGGTGAGTTCATAGGCGTTTTTGTTTAAGAATAGAATCCTTTTGGTATAAAATAATCGAGTTTGTTCCTAGAAAATCCAATATTTTCCATATATGTGTGGTAGTTTGAAAAGGTTCCAAAGACTGAATGCATAAGTGTTTTCCATACTTGAAATAGTATAAGTAGATTTATATAAGTATATATAATCGCTAAGCCATTTAACAGCCCCGTAAACCGAGATGTATTAATACCCCATGTGAGTTTTTATTACCATGCTATTGACCCAGACTGCCTGTAACAACGTTCGTCAGGCGTTGGAATGATATGACGTTTGTCACCCCAGACCTGCTGGTCTAACCGTAGCTAACAGTTTAGGTGCGGGATTTTTAGTCCCATATAGATCTATACACAAATATCACGCTCTCCCTACAAAAGATTATTGCTTATAAAACAGGACTTAATCTGCGAACTGAACGGTTCGATGAATTCAGTTATCTCACAAAATTTGCTATCACAGGTTTACGTTTGAAAAGTCCATTTTCCTTGTGAATATAAGTATTTTCTCTTTTTTTTATAGTATGTAAAAATATCGTGAATATCTCCTAACTATACCTATTATAGTTTTAAAAAGGGTGTTCCGTTAGGATGAAAAACCTTGGTGTATTACCAACCTTGCATGAAAAGTAGTCTATAACGTTAGTAGTAACGTTATTTTATGTAATTAACGTTTATACATAAGATGTAGGTAAAACATTTGAACTTATATATATAATCATTTGTATTTTTAACATAAGTTTTTCTTGTGTTTCACTTGTATTTCCCCCCCCCCCCAAAACATGAAAAAGACGTGAAAATGTAGGGGTATGAACTCACTTGATAAGTGGTGAATCGGGCAGCGTTTCGTTTCTAGGAAGGATTGTTGTTGACGAAACAACGGGTTTCTGGTGAAAAACCGGGTTTCACGAGGGCAGTACCTCGACTGGAAAGACTAATTTTCTCGGGAACTTCGGGCGTCGGGACTTGCGTCGTGTGCTAGGGGTGTTACCGGGGCTTCAGGGTATAAGTTGTATGCAAAACGAGGCAATAATGAGAGAGAGAAGAGTTTTAGCACCAAAACTCAGCAGCCCACGACATCTATTTATAGGGTGCTGGTCATCAGGTTACGTTGGGCATAACTTCCATGTACGCGGGGGGTAACGCCTCTTTCATGAGTACGCTGGGCGTTCGAAGATCTACGCGGAGCGTAGTTCGGATAAGCTTTCGTATGCGTGCCTCAAACTTCAAAAATTCATAACTTTCGCATACGAGCTCCGTTTTCGAAGTTCTCTATATCCACGTGTAGTTGAGAATATGCTCTACAACTTTCGTTTAGACTCCGTCGGCTAATTTTGACTTTGTTTTTAATATTATATTTTTAACGGGCCGGGACATGAAAAGTTCGTTAAAAATCCATAACTTCTTCATCCGACGTTTGTTTTCGTCTGTCTTTTCACCGGTGTACTACTATTGTCGGGATCTTCGATTCTCGTTGAGGTTGCGTTTGCTAAAAGTCGCTCGATCTCTATTTCGAGTTTTTAGTTGTCTACTGTTGTATCCGAAACTTAGATAAATCATAACTTCCTCATACGAAGTCAGATTTGGACGTTCTTTTTGTGCACGTTTACGGTTTAACATAATCTACGACTTTCGTTTAGATACCTAAGGCTAAAAAGTATTTTATTGAAATTTCACTTTTTAGGCTTAACAGTGTTTTATCGGTTTTGTCGCGAATCTTTGATTGGTCATAACTTCTTCGTTACAACTCGGATTTTAGTGTTCTTTATATTTCTGAAAACCTTGTTACGATATCTATCACTTTATATATCCCAATTGAGATTTTTGAACATTTCATTTTTGACGCTACTTTTATTATTTCAAAAATAGGTTACAATACTTGACTTTAGAACATTACATTGACTAGAAATATCGGGTTGTCACAGTTCCTACTGGGGATCTCCTGCCGGATGCCTGGGTTAAGAAGGGTAGGATTCCGTTATATTAATATAAGGATCCTGGAATTCACATCTTCTTATTTTGTTTGACTCTTTGTAGCTTTCAAATTAGAAGAGCTTGTCCCTATTGTTGAGGGATCTGAAGATAATATCGAGAAGTTCTTGGCCCTGTCTGAAGCTGAGAGATCCTTTCAATTTGATCAAGCCACTCTGCAAGAAAGCTCTTCTGGCACTGACCTCATTTCGACAGGTAAGGATCCTTGATTCCTTTCATTTGTGATGAAGGTTTTTAATAGTCTTATGTTATATATTTATAGAGGATCCAAAGTCACTCGCTCCAGTGCTCGCTTGACAATCGCTGATCTTGACACAACCATGCCGAAGGATCAGTTGACGGTGAAAAAGGAGAAGAGCTCATCTTCTCTTCCTCCCAAAAGATCGACCATTGAATTGACAATGAAGACCCTAGGATCCTGGAAAAGGAAAATTGTTGAGTCTGCATGACTATCTTTGGAGAGCCTTGGGGCTGAGGAAGCGCTCCAGGAACTGGTCTCTTTCTCCCAAACTGTAAGTATTTGTTTTATTCTCATTCTATCTTTTATTCTACCTTTTGCTGACCCAATATGTCTTTGTTTTAGGTCTCTGATCATGTTTCTGTTGATCTAAGAATCCGAACGGAGAGGGCTGAACAAGCCCTTCAGGGACAGGAGAGGATGTGGAAAGCGACCAACGAGGATCTTTTGAGGAGAGTGGAGCTGTTCAACAAAGAGAAGGCTGAAAATGAGGAGGAGCACTTGCTCGATATGGAGGAAGTGATCTCTGATGCGAAGGTCAGTGCTGCGGTGGCTGTTTGGGAGTCCAAGATCCTTCTTGCGGAGGATATGGAGAATACAGGTTCCTAAGATGTGGACAGTTGGCGCGAGGAACTGGCCAAATTCACTGGCAAGCCTGCTACCGCCAATCAGGATCCTGTACTACGGCTAACCGAAGGAGGGGAGAAGAAGGATGCGGTCGGTCATGATGAGGCTAAGGTCTAGGCCTGTAGGAAGTTAGTTTAGGTAGTTTTTGTTTTCATTAGTAATGTAAAACAATTAATCTTTTGGTTGGGTTGGTGCACAACCCCTTTTGAATGAAATTGTTGTGTTTTCTTTTTATATCTCTCTCTTGATTTTTCTGCATGACTGTTATGATGCTAGGATCCTTAAATAATCAGGATCGCAGAGAACTTGGTTCCTGCAAATCAATCCCGAGACAAAATTATTTTAGTGAATCATTTTTAGTATATTTGAATTCTGATAACCAAATGATTTTTGTTTAGGATCCTAGAAAGTTCAGGATCCTTAAACTTTACTTATAGTTTTTCGAGAATAAGGATAGATGGAACCTAATTGTCTTCAAGTTTTTCCTTAAGCTTCATAAGCTTTTCAATCTTATAATTTACCGAGGATAACTTAGGAAAAAACATAGGATCGCTGTTGACTTCTGATTATAAGGCTCTTACTGATGAGGATCCACACCGATGAGGATCCTTAATGATGAGGATCCTTAAGGATGATGATCCTTAATGATGAGGACCCTTAAGGATGAGGATCCTTAATGATGAGGATCCTGAAGGATGCAGATCCTTAATGATAAGGATCCTTAAGGATGAGGATCCTTAATTATGAGGATTCTTAATCATTAGATCATACGGGGGAATTCCTTTCTTAGGATAACATGTTTAGGTTATAAACCTTGACAAAATTCTCGGGTAACATCGTAAGTTCAAATGATAACAAGTTAATGTTATGTACTGGGGAGGATCTCAACTTGTGAAATATTTCAAGGGAAAGATCCCTACTTATAATAACATGAAAATGTAAACATTCGTGTGTATTTTTTGGGGAAAAATCACAACGTGTGATAACATGAAGATGTTATAAACCTTATGTAATTTTTTGGGTAAGATCCCAATTTCAGATAACATGAAAATGTTATAAACCTCAAGGATCTTAACTTATGTTCAAATATAAGAGGGTTACCACGCCATTACATCGTGAAATGATCCCCTTATTCTTATCCCATAGTTAGATATTCTGCGTTCAAGAGAGGTGTATAAACCTTAGTTCGTATGAAAGAGGTAACTAGCTCTTTAAACCTTAGAGGGGATTAAGTACCCTGAAGCGTAGGAGAGATGATTAGTATCTAGCTTGTGTATATGATAGTTTAAAGATCATACCGTTGATATAATGGAATTGTTCAAGTGTTTAGATGTTGAGATCTTTGTGTGTCAAGATCCTTATTTCTCAAGATCTTCAACATTGAGGATCCTTATGTTTCAGGATCTTGAACCTCGAGGATCCTTATGTTTCAATATCATTGCTTATGGAGATCCTTAGTTGTACGTTGTTCGGCATTGAAAACGTTAGGGGGTCTGACTTGTGGCTACTTTGGAAATAGTATTATCTGCCCATAGGATGAAAAGAATCTCTTCTGTCCAACTTCCTTTCTTTTTATCTAGCCTTTTCTTCAAGTTGTTTACTATGATCTTATTGCTAGATTCAACTTGACCATTAGCGTGGGGATGAACAGGAGTGGACATTATCATTTTGATTCCCCAATTCGTGCAAAAGTCTCTTGTCCTATTGCTTATGAATTGGGATCCATTGTCGCATATGATTTTGGTTGGGATCCTAAACCTGGTCAAGATATTACGTTTAATAAATGAGACTACCTCTTTGTCTCTAACCTGAACGAGGGCTTCCACTTCGATCCACTTCGAGAAGTAATCAGTCATTACCAACATGAATACTTTTCCTCCTGGAGCTATTGGTAATTTTCCTACTATATCCATTCCCCATTTCATGAATGGCCATGGAGAGACAATAGGATGTAGAGGTTCTGACGGTTGACGTAAGATGTTGTTGTGTCTTTGGCAAGCATCACACTTTTGAGCATGTAGAAAATAATCTTTCTTCATGGTTGGCCAGTAGTATCCTGTTCTCAATGCCTTGGAGCATAAGGATCTGCCCGTAGTGTGATTTCCACAGTCTCCTTCATGTATGTCCTTCAAGACTTCTGCAGCTTCAAGATCTTCCAAGCATTTGAGGTATGGACCTGCCATAGACTTTTTATAGAGTTTACCTTGGATTATTACGAATCTTGAGACTCTTGTTCTGAATGCTCTTTCGCTTTTTTCTTTTTTTGTGATTGTGTCATTTTTGAGATACTCCATAATGGGTTGGATCCAAGAGCGTGAACTTGTTCGAGGATCCTATTCGTTGGGATCCCTTTGAGGAGTGATCTGAGGGTCAGGATCTCCGATGGCTGCTATGCTTATTGGTTGTTCAGGGACATCGGGTTTGTCGGAAAGGGATTCTACAACTGGAGTTATTATATGGGTTATAGGGATTTTGATTTCTTGTGGGATCCTTAGGGAGGATCCTAAGTTGGGTAATGTGTCTGCTTCTGTGTTTTCTTCTCTGGGAACTTGGGTTACGCTAAAGTTTTCAAAATCAGAGGCTAATTATTTGAGGATCTTGAGGTATAATGCTAATCTTTCACCTTTCACTGCATAAGATCCATTGAAGTGATTGGTTAATAATAAAGAATCAACAAATACCCGAAGATCCTTGATTTGAAGATCCACAGCCAATTGTAGTCCCATGATGAGTGCTTCATATTCTGCTTCGTTGTTGGTTGCGTTGAATTCACAACTAACTGCATGGGGTAGGATATCCCCCTGTGGCGATTTCGGAACTCCCCAAGAAATACTCAATGGACACCTGTGCCTCAGCCAAAGTACCAATGGGTTTCGGAAACAAGATCTTTGCCGACCCTTCAGGTGTTTCAGTTGATGAAAAGAAGTACCGCGAAATGATTGGATCCCTTCTATATCTCTCAGCAAGTCGTCCTGATATCATGTTTTCCACATGCTTATGTTCCAGATTTCAAGTCAACCCAAAGATGTCTCATCTCTTGGCTGTGAAACAAATCTTCCAATACCTCAAAGGTACAAAGAGTCTCGGAATCTGGTACCCAGCAAACGAGAGCTTCCTACTACAACCCTATTCAGATTCAAACTATGGTGGTCTTCAACTTGATAGAAAAAGTAGTTGATGTGGCTGTTAATTCTTAGGTGGTTGTTTGGTCAGTTGGTCATCCAAAAAAAAGAACTTCATTGCACTCTCTACAGCCGAAGTTGAATACATTGCCGCTGCCAACTGTACATCTCGGGTTCTGTGGATGAAATCTCAACTCTTGGATTATGGTTACCGCTTTCAACGCATTCCTATCTATTGTGATTCTCAAAGTGCTATTGCGATATCCCACAATCCAATTCAGCACTCAATGACTAAGCACATTGATATAAGGTATCATTTCATAAAAGATCATGTTCTAAACGGTAACATTGAACTCATTTTTGTTCCATCTGACGATGAGATTGCTGATGTCTTTACTAAGGCATTAGACGAAACAAAATTCAATGGTTTTATGAACAAGATGGGTATGATGATACCAGATCCTCAGTTATTTCAAGAGATTGTTCTCTTTGATAGATGTATTCGAAAGAAAATTTGTTCCGATCTCAATTTTTATTTGTCTCGGAACTACTTTCTTTCGGAATACATAGGATCATTTTACTTATCTTTATTTCTGACTATCACTTGAATTTTAAGCTGTACAGTTCATTTGATTATTTGTTATTCAAAGTCCACATTGTCATAGTGCTCGAATTTTCATCTCGGAATATACATCATAATGGCGTCTCGGAATTCCACTCCAGAAAGGTATTGCATTCTGCACTTTGGAATTACAAAATTCACTCCATAAGTTTTCTCAAATTTCACTCCAGACGTTTTCTCAACTCTCACTCTGGAATGCTTTCCCAATCATGTTCTGGAAACTTTTTCAAATTCACTCCAGAAATTCTTGAAAATCATTATTCTGGAATTTCTGCTCCGGAATCACAAATCTTTTCCGAAATTGCAATGAGTTTTTGACTCCGGAATCAAAACTCTCTCCGGATTATTTCTTATTCCGGACCACTTTTCAAAAAAACCATGTTCCGGAGCACAAATCTTTATCCTCCGGATCATACATAGTTCGGAACCGCTCATCTGGAATTCCAAAGGTTAATAAGGCGAAACGTTTTTTTTCAACAGTTACTTTTTAAGAAGATCCTTATCCTATCTTCCTCGAATTTCGTGACACGATTGCACACCCCCATAAAGTAACCATCGAATCTTCGTTTAAGGTTTTCCATTTCTAACTACAAACAACCTCACCTTTCACCTCCCAGGTCAACTCAGCCCCTTAAACCATTTACTCTTTTAATGCAACCCGTTTCACTTTCGGATCCTCATAATTACCACCACTGACCCGACCCACTTCCCTTACCTATAAATACCAATTAAAACTCCCTTTTACCACTTTACGCGCCCAATACTTCCAAAACCCTTAAATTCTATATGTGTTCTTCGTGTTCATCAAGCATTCATAACTCTGCAACAATGGCTTACCCTTCTTCACCACTAAAAAATGCTCCAACCGCCTCAACTCCCAAGAAGTCCATTGCAAAGAAGAAACAGTCAAAAGGTTCTTCATCATCAACAACCACTGAACCATTTCTAAGGGACACAACGCAAATGTTTTCCCTAAATCCTCAAGATTATGATGAATCTGTTCGTTTTATGGTTGAGTTTATCGCGAATCATCCTATCTCCATCCCTCTCACTAAAGTTCATGAACGACCTCTTCCACTTCATCATCTCCACATGGCTTTCACAAGAATCAAGGAAGTAGACGGTGTGTTAGAGACAAAAATCATTAGCGATCGAATTATTCCAATCTACAAATCTACTTTCTTAAAGGCGATCGGTGTTATACCAAACCCCAAGGGATTCAAAGTCCAAGAACCCACTGCTGAAGAGTTTCAGACATTTTTGAACCACATTGGTTACAATCAAGACTACAGAGAAAAAGAATTCAAGAAATCAGCCGTCTCTGGACTCTGGACTGTGCTGATGCACTTCATCATTCGAGGGCTATCTGGTAAGCACGGAGGAACCCATACACTCAGCAAGGACTGTCTTCAAGTTGTCTATAGCATCTACTCCGGACGTGACAACGCGGTTGATCTTCCAGAGGTCTTATGGCAAGATTTATGCAAGTTTTCCATTAAGAGGAAGGACAACGAAATTTTGATCCCTAGATTCTGGGCTATGACGATTCAACAACTCTTCCATGCGCTTTCCGAACCAATTCCAGTTTCAATCGATCCTTCAGAGGTATGTGTTTCATTCAAGGTTGTCAAGTCTTATAGGATTCTGGACTAATCCTCCTTTGGTCTGGTTAGACGACTTCCTGACCAAATGTTGGCCTTAATCCCTTCCGATTCTATTTATCTAAGACAACATTTAGAGAATTCGGTTGTGTTTGACCCAACACAACCTGTCCCAGTCTCAGTTGAGCCCACTTTGGAAGAGGCCAATCCTCCCACGTCCGGACCTAAGATTAAAAAATCTGCCAAACGGAAGAATTCTCCCTAAAAGCCAATGCCTAAAAACAGAACCAAAGTAAGCTCTTCCTCTCCAAAGGAAGATGCTCACGACATTCAGGCTGACTCTGGCCGTCCGAACACCCCACCAGCCCACTCATCTGAGGTACCCCTCAATGTTTCAACATCACATGCATACACTCACGGGGAGTCTCCACATAATCCACCCTCACTTTCCCGAAAAGGTGATACCGGTGTTCACCATAGTTCCTTGCAGCCCCCTGGAACACACCCATGAGTCTTATTTGATATCCCTCTCGTTTCTCACACAAGCACACACTCCGGAACCCCTATTACGGACCCTAAGCATTCCGGAGCTGGAGCAGTCTCTCCGACTCCGGATGCCTCAACTGGTCTGATACCCGGATGGTGTACAGGACGACCAGGTGCTAACAATCCCCAATGGGAAGATTTTGTTAACAGGGTTGTTTCCAGACGTCTGGATCTGACAAGAGCTCAAGTGGAGGCCACTCTTACTTTAATGTACAACAGAGTTCATGAAAGCAATCTTCCGTATGTTCCTCCTACAGATGATGCTGCTAATCGAGAACTAGCTTCAGAACAACCTCCCATCACCACTCACACCAACGTATTCCAAACTGATCCGGATGAAGAACTCACCGAAAAAATAATGCTCACTGATGAAGGCAAATCTGTTCCAGACCCCAACTTCATGTCATCCATCCGCTTTCAATCCAAGCCATCAACCTTAAAGTCTGCTTTTGACTTCAGATCATCTTCTTCAACCACTCTGGATGGTGGATCCAACTCCAAGCTACATGAAGATGATGCCACTACTAAGCCTGGTCCATCCACACATACTTCATCACGACAAGCTCTGCCGCAACACTCAGACTCTGACTCTGAATCCTCTGCTGGTGAATCTTGTTGATTTTAAAGGATTTAATCCTAACAGTTATCATTTCTAGAATTTAAAGACGAAGAAATTGATGTTGAATGTTATAAATAAGAATCCTTGGTTTCATTTGATGAATCATTGAGTGATTCGTACATGCTTTGAATGGAAAAGATTGAGGAATTGTTAAAATATAAAGAAAACAAATCCATGATGAAAAATGTGTTATCAGAAGAAGATAAACATCAAATCAAAACGAATTTAATTGATAAACATAACTCCTTGTGCCAGAAATTGAATTCTGAAGAAAATCGTGATTGTACGATTGATTTTTATTTTAATGAAAGCAGAATGATTGAAATACTAGCTGAGGTTGATTGTTCTCTTTTGTGAAACCGGTTGATGAACCACAAAAAAGGAATATGATTTTTGAAGACTCAATTCAATTTGAGTAATTACTTGAAAGTGGAGGTATTAAAATTTTGTAATAAAAGGTTGTAGTTTTTCCAAAGCTCCAGTGTACACCAAATCAAGTATTTTTTACGAAAGGACTAGACAAATAATAAACTAATGACTTTACATTTATAGTGAAAACTCATAATGATGTTTCTTGCGACAATCATTTTTGGTATGAACTTACAGATAATGGTTGTGAAACTGTTGCGGTTTTTATTCAAAAATAGTTTCATAAAACATGATATTTTAGCAATAAAAGACTTGAATTTTTTTAACATTTATAAACAAGTTACAAGCCATCAAGGATCTTCTTGTAAGTAATGGAAAAAAAACACCAACCATAGAAGAGTAAAAGAATAGACAACTTTAATTGTCTTTGGATCCTCAAGGGGAGGCTAAGAAGTTGATGAAGAATGTGAAACTTGTGAGACACCAACTGTTAGCGCCAGGATCCTCAAAACATTTAGGATCCTCAAACCTCGTCAGATATTCAGGATCCTCAACTATCTCAGGATCTTGACTATTACCGTTATTATTATTTACTAAAATTTATAATGGTTATACTTAGTTCTTAACTAACACATGTGCAGAAATAGTAAAGAGAAGACTTATTCTAAATACCCAGAATACCAAGTCAATCAACATTCACGAAGCTGGTCATAGAGGATCGCAGGAATATAGGAAATCTTGGTAGCTAGTTTAGACTATAAATTGACACCTGTATCTCACACACAACACACTCTACCTACTCTTAGCTTACTCTACGAACTTTTTCACTTGTTCTTACTAATATACTCTTTGTAATCATCATTTTATATTAAGAAAATCATCAAGGCATGTGATCATTATCATCTCCCAAGGTTTTGTGCCTGAGATCCTAGCAAGGATCAAGGGCTTTCCGTGTAAACAATCGTGTCATTCTCTTTACCTTTTTATCTTGCACAATTCGAACATCACAACATCTCATTCAATTTGGTTGATTTATACTTGTGTAATTTTTTGACCAAACGAATTTGGTCCCCATCATGGGGTCGTGGTGTTCAAAATACTCGAAGGATCATGTCTACACAACCGGTCCTTTCATCATCCTATGAGTACAAAAGATTTGATACGCATGGACAAGGTTTGAAAACTCAAACCTTAAGTTAATGCTTAAGATCAATGTCCGCTTACTAAGGAATGTTCCAGTCAAGTCTGGCAAGACCAGTCAAGTATGAGTTAATGCATTCAACAAAGTGTTCAAGATATTAATGAAGAGTGAATATAATGATCAAGGTAAAGACAATTAATGAAGAACAAGAAGAATGTTTCAGAGAATAACTTGGAAGGTGAAGTAAACTACAATATTGCTATATTTGTTTAAACAATCTGTCAATTGATATTTTCATTGAATGCTCCTTATATAGGAGAATAAGGTACATAGTACAAACAATAAACATACATAGGACCGAATAATATAGTTACTTCTGACACTTTGATTATCTAAGTTGACAAAAAGTGTAAGTCCTATGATACGTTACATCAGACAAAATGACAAAGTTAATTAATACATACAAAAATGTTCATTCGGACAACATCAATTCAAAACATCAACTCCGGAACATAAACTTTGTTTCGGGGACCAATTTTACTCCGGAACACTGATTGAATCCGGAACATTTTCTGACTTCGGAACACCATCTTACTCCGAAACTGGCTTACAACGGAACATACAAGGCCAGAGATTGCTAGAGGTTCACTTTCATGTACCAAAAATCTCCCCTAAGTGAACATTGCAATCTGGTATGTTTAGCTAGAATCTTCCTTGATGAAAACGTATGACATGTACTGTTGGATAAGGTGTCTAAGTGCATAACTATTTCGGGTATGTACTTGACCCGGTTGGCATGGTCCATTTGGGTTGCATGGCATTGCAACACTTGGATAGACTAAATGAGAGAAAGGACACTTAAGGATTATTAATATATTATAAGTTCTACTATATAAATAATATTATTTAGTTAGTATTGATCAAAGAAGTAATTTGGAATTAATTAAGTGATCAAAAGAGACTAATTAAATATATGGGGTTGATTGTGTAAATAATCTATTCTTGTATAGTGGTCTGATGATCCATGGTTTGTATGGATTGGTAAAACCCATAAGGTGCTACATGGATAAACCATGGAGGTTACAAACCCATGGTGTAGGATTAATGTCTATGTCCATAACTATAATTGGTAAGACTTGACCCGACCCGGCATGGTCCATTTGGGTTGCATGGCATCATGCATTTGGATATACTATAATGAGATAAATAACACTTAAGATTGGTTAATATATTATAAGTTCTAATATATTAATAAGGTTATTTAATTAGTATTGATCAAGAATTAATTTGGAATTAATTAAGTGATCAAAAGGAGACTAATTAAATATATGGGTTGATTGTGTAAATCATTCATTCTTATATATGTGGGCTTGTGATCCAAGATTCCTTATGTTGGACTAAGTCCATGGGGTGAACAATGGATACTCCATGGAGGTTAAAATCCATGGAGCATAAGGAATGGGTAAAGTTATGAGTTACATGGTGTAACCCTAATAGCCACCATATAAAAGAATCCCATGGCTCAAGAAATCGTACACTAATGTGTGAGTGTGAGGGCTAGACGATTTCAAGGAGTGTTCAAGTTTCTCTCAAGTTATTCCAAGTGTATTTGGTGTTGTGTGAACCATTTAAGGTGTCACACTTGGGGCACTAGGCACTCAAGCTTTATGAAGACATTCTACATCAAAGAGGTATGTATTCTATCTTGTTATATTTATTATTTTGTATGCTAGATTAGGATAATACCTTGGATGTTCATAATTGTATGTATAATAGAGAAAACATAGATCCAAGGTATTTAGGGTTGCATGTACACTTGGGAGTGTGAGAATGCTCAAAACCCAACAGTGGTATCAGAGCCTAGGCTTGTTTTCTTGTTATACTTGAAAAAGTAGCTGAAAAATCGAGTTGGATGCATATATTCGATTGTTTTGGCCGGAATTGGACTAGGAACATTACCCTAAGATGTTTTTGGACTTATAAACTTGTTTTTGATGTGGTAATGTTCATGCTAATCCAATTTCTAAGATAATTGTCATAATTTCAAGATTTGTATTAGTTTGTATGTTCATGCTAATTTCTTGAAGATTGATGATTTGAATTATCTTGTTCTTATGAGGTTCTTAGATTAATAGAAAAGTTGTGTGAAATAGTTGTTTTCAATCCATTTTAATCTAAGAGTTGATTCCAAAGTGTGTTTTTGTAACTTGTCCTCAAGTTATATGAAAAGTCACATTTAAGAATCATAAAACTCATAAAAGTTGGCAAAGGTTACAAAATGAAGAGTCTAGTTCTAATTAAATGGTTTTATGACTCCATAACTTTTCCTCAAGTTATGGAGGTTCAAGAGTCTCTTCATTAAATTAAAAAAAAAGTGTAACCTTAATTCGTTCCATAAGTTACAATAAAAAAAAAGTTATTTTTTTTTATTAATTAGTTTAAAGTCTTCCATAACTTGTCCTCAAGTTATGGAACTTGAAGAGTTTTTTGATATACTTTATTTCAGTTCTAAAGGCTTAGATTGAGACCTTAATCATCTTTAGTCAAGAATATATATATGAATTTCATGTTGGATTGGTTCAACTTAAGGAAATTCTATATATTGCGTTCTCAAAATTCGATTATGATTACGGAATCCCTCTTCATAGTCAAATTTTGAAAACATGGCAAATAAAATATTGTAGCAAAAGACTGGTAAGAATCATGTCTTTATGTGAGACATCATGAATCGTGTACCATTTGCTTTGGGTACAGGATCGATTGCATGTGCTATAGTATTTGTCATTTCTAAATTTTTCCAAATGCCCAGAGGCATTAAGAAGGGAAAAGGTCTAGAATTGGATATGACTAAAATGATTAAGCAATTGTCGAGGACAATCTGAGGTTTACCAAAGATTGGTTGCTCAGGGACAGTTGGAAGTATAGTGCTAATTTTGGAAGGACCATATTGACATATTCTGAAAAGAGGCATCTCTTATTCAGAAGTGATAGTCAAAATGAGAATATGGAGTTGTCTCCATAGGTGGAAGTTATCTGTGTAAGATTAGAAAACTAAATGCAAGAAGCATGTCCAAAGCAATGTACTTTGAATATGAGACTTAGTTTCCATGGAGTTGATCTCCATTGGAATACCTTATAATGACTGTTGACAAGTCTTTGTGACTTTGTACATATTCATTACAGGAGGGTCAGTGCATATAAGTTTAAAATCTAAACAGATTTCGATAAATGATAGGAATTTGAAATTCTCACATTTTTCGATAAGGATTTGGGAGTGTGAAATTAGAATCATTGAAATTATGTTCAATTGGTTTATTTCACAAAGTAAGGATCATAGACAAACATAGAGTGCATACTTGGTGTATGGCAAAGCTATTGTTTAAGAAAAACATAGTGTACATGCTTGGAGCATGGGACAACTAGTGTTTTTAATTCAAGTATAAAGTTGATAAAACCGAAACAATGAATAATGAGTAATCAGTATAGTGATAAATAAAAGTGTTTATTTATATTCATAGGGTTTGATACCATATTTGATTCATTTATTCTTGTGTTTCACTTTGCATGTTTTGACTTCCAGAATAATTAAGTCGCTCTTCCTGAATGATTAAGTTATTCAAACCATCCATAGTCGGTCGTATGTTGGAAGTAGATATGAATCAAGACTGTCATGGGTTGGTTTGTAGAGGTCCAAGTTGGTGGACAAAGTGGTGCTACAACACTCATGAGTGCTCATAAGTTCTGAGTATTGGATTCAACCCGCGCTTATTTGAATCACTTCATGGATTTTATCACGAGTGATCATGAGACGATAATATCTTATATTCTTCAAACCTAGAGATATGAGTTGTTACTATGAGTTGGTTATACATTGATTGCACGAAAACGCATTTGGTAACTCGATGTTATAAAATGTGCCTTTGTGTATGATTCAACAAGTAGTAGAACAAGCCATATGAGTCGAAGTTTATCCATTCCTTTTACCTTCGGGATAAAAGCAATATCTGTGGGCCCCTCGATGATTTAGCGATGACACATGTGAGTGCTTGCCCAAGCCAGGACTGATTTGATTTGTTCAATCAGTCAGTCATCATAAATCGGAAATCGGGAAACAACAAATGGATAGAGAGAATGATTATAATCCATGTCTCAGTCCATATGATATCTAGAATGGAGGAATATATGATCCCTTATCTAATGGACAAGTCATTGACAAAGGTCAGAGTTCATCGACAAGGTCAGAGTTCGACAGAAGCTTTTGAGAGCTACGATTGCTGATCGGTTCCTGAAGTCATACGTAATAATTTAGACTTATCCAAGTGGGAGACTGTTGGATTAATGTCTAAGTCCATAACTATAATTGGTAAGACTTGACCCGACCCGGCATGGTCCATTTGGGGTGCATGGCATCATGCATTTGGCTAGACTATAATGAGAGAAATAACACTTAAGGTTGGTTAATATATTATAAGTTCTAATATATTAATAAGGTTATTTAATTAGTATTGATCAAGAATTAATTTGGAATTAATTAAGTGATCAAAAGGAGACTAATTAAATATATGGGTTGATTGTGTAAATCATTCATTCTTATATATGTGGGCTTGTGATCCAAGATTCCTTATGTTGGACTAAGTCCATGGGGTGACCCATGGATACTCCATGGAGGTTAAAATCCATGGAGCATAAGAAATGGGTAAAGTTATGAGTTACATGGTGTAACCCTAATAGCCACCATATAAAAGAATCCCATGGCTCAAGAAATCGAGCACTAATGTGTGAGTGTGAGGGCTAGACGATTTCAAGGAGTGTTCAAGTTTCTCTCAAGTTATTCCAAGTGTATTTGGTGTTGTGTGAACCATTTGAGGTGTCACACTTGGGGCACTAGGCACTCAAGCTTTATGAAGACATTCTACATCAAAGAGGTATGTATTCTATCTTGTTATATTTATTATTTTGTATGCTAGATTAGGATAATACCTTGGATGTTCATAATTGTATGTCTAATAGAGAAAACATAGATCCAAGGTATTTAGGGTTGCATGTACACTTAGGAGTGTTAGAATGCTCAAAACCCAACATAGTCAAGATATCATTTGGATTAAGAGCAGGGAAATCCGCATCAGTAATGGTCTTCCAGGTTGGTTTGTTCCGGAAGATGTGAAACCAGAATAGAATGCAATTGAGTTCTAACTTTGTCAGAATTTTCCTTCCGAATCCAAAAATCTTAGTGATCCTTTTCTGAGACCAAACTTCTTTGAAAGGAAGTGTGTTCTTGGCATAAAAGGTCTTCAGTCTTTCACGTTCAGTCCGGATGATCATTTGAAGATCATCCTCCTCATGGAGAGGAGCAAATTTGGTGTAGAACTTGCTGAAGGGAGAAAGAGGAAGATCAAGTTGTTCCGAATCTTTATTGGGGATGTCATAGTACATGAAAGGCATTATGCCGACATCCTTTAGAACTCCTTCTCGACAGAGTGGAGAGATCCCTAGCATCGGATGGGGGTTGTCATTCTTAAAAGATTGAATCTGGATGCTCTCTTCAAGGGCTTGAAGGATCTCTTCTTGACACCAGCCTGATTTTGGCTTTGGTGGAGGTCCGGAGTAACGAGTTTGATGGATTTCAGTTATGGGCTTCTTGCCCTTGTCTTTGCTAAGTACTGAGATGATATGTTTCATGTTCTCGTCAACTATAAATTCAGGAGGAGAGGTTTGAAGAGGTTCTTCTGGAATATCGTCTGGAATCCGGAGGGGAGAACCTTCATCAATCGGAGCAATTTTTGGAGCCGAAATTGGAGGTAGCATCGAGGTAGTGGCTCGGAAAGTATCAACAGGCAGTTCACTTTTGGCCTTATCCATTTCAATGCTTTTGTGAAGGACTTCAACAATAGTGGAAGGCCATGATACTGCTGACCATATTCTTTGTTCTTCCTCCGTAAGGATCTTGGTAGGGAACTTCCTTGGAGCTTGCAATCCTAACACTCCATTCTTCACAAACACATCTTCATCTTTACTATCATCATCATTGTTGACATTTTCATCACCAAGGGAGCCTGAAATATTTGCAATGAGTCATCATATTCATCTTGGAGTCTAAACTCCGAGACAGGTTTCCATAGGTGAGATTTGGTACATGGTCCTTCTCCCCCTCTTGCAGCGGATGTCCCAACAACCAGTGCAAGCAAAGCAAACTCCTTCAAGTCCAAAAATTTATCAAACACCTTTTGAAAACCGGTGTTGAGCTGAAGAGTGAGAGCATCGTAGGCTTCAGCAGTGGGAGCTTGAGCTTTGAGATGATCGAACAGTTGGGACAGAATGGAGAGCATCTCATCAAGCTTGTTGTTCGGAACGTCAACAATGTTCCAACAAGCTCTCAGAATCTTTATTAGGACCTATTTCATTATGAGATTCACCTCATCCTTCTTCCAGATCTCCTTCTCCAAGCGTTGGATCTGCTTCTCATGACGAATATGAGTTTGCTTAATGAGTTTGTTGGAAGCATTCATCATATCGTCATAAACCTTTAACATCTTGGTGATGGTGTCAAGGTAGTGATCAACACTTTTGTTATATTTATTTTCAACTTCCTCAATGGTGTGCTTGAGTCTTAAGGAAATGAGTTGATCCAGCTGGGTTTCTCGTTCCGCAGTGGTGGGTCCGGAAGTGTTGGTTGCTGATAAGGAATTGAGGATTGCATCCAACTTTGAATCCAGTCCGGAAACCTTGACATCAAGTCTTGTGTTGAGTCCGGCCACTGAAGCTTCTATTGCATTGACCATCTTCATTGTATCGGAAATAGAGTCTCGGATTTCAAAGAGAGCAAACAGATCAACGTAGTTTCCTGCGGAAGATCCGGTGTCCGAAGTGGAATCCCGGTACTTGTTCTTTTCAGCTTCTTGATTAGGTTGCGGTTCAGGAGAGTGAGGAGGAGTGGAAATAATGTTGATGTTCTTGGGAATGGAATTAGTTTCACCTTCAGGAGTGGCTTGGACATGATCTTCCAGATTGTGTTGTTCATAGGCAGGTTCCGAAGAAGATGAGGAGAGTCTGAAATCCAAATCTGGCCTAGATGAGGAAGGGTTTGAAGGAAATGGAAATGGGGAAAACATCTTGGGAGCAGCGATAGAGGCTCCTTCATGTCAAACATCACTTCATCTGATAGTTCTTCATTGGGATCGGAATGCATGACATTATGAAGTGGATTTGTGGGAGTTTCTCCGGAAGCAAATTCCAAGTCAGTTACGTCATCAGTAGGGACAACGAAGGGCATGTTGCTTTTGATTGCCCTATTCCTCATGGAGATGAGGTTTGCTTCCACCTGGGATCTAGTGAGTTCCAGATGTCAATATTTGGCCCTTTCAACAAAATCTTCCCATAGTGGATCGTTAATGCTTGGTCGTCATGTACTCCTTCCGGGTATCAGACCAATTGAGGCATCAGAAGCAGGAGGGACAACTCCCGCTTCGGAATGCTTGGGGTCCGAAACAGGGGTTTTGGACCGTGCGTGCTTGGAAGAAATTGGGATATCAAAAGTGACACGTGGGTTTGTTCCAGGGGGGCAAGGAACCTTTTTCAACACCAGCATCACCTTGTTGGGAAGCTGAGGGTAGGTTTTGAAACTCCGAGGGGTACCTCAAAATAGTGGGTAGGTGGGGTAGAAGGATGGCCAGTGTTAGCCTGAACGTCCTTGACTCCTTCCTGTTGAGAGGAGGGGTCGAGTTTAGATCTCTTTTTAGCTTTTGGCTTTGAGGGAGAAGTATTTCTTTTAGTGGACTTCTTTTTCTTGCCTCCGAAAGGAACTGCTTTTCCCTCGTCCGATATGGGCTCAACAAAGACCTAGGTAGATTGTATAGGGCAATACACAATCGATGTCTATAAGTTTTGTTTCAAGTAAATGGATTCGGACGGAATAAGGGCCAGCATGTGTTCCAGTAAACGTCTAACAGGTCCGAACGATCTTTGGTCCGGAAGGCGATAGAACTTGATAGTTTTAAATGATAGAAATACCTCTTCCCTAATGATGTCGACAGGAATGGGTTCTTGGCGTTCCTTATAGATTTGTTGAATAGTAAGAGCCCAAAAGCGAGGACTAAAGATCTCGTTTGGCTTATACTATTATAATATTATAGGTTTAATATTTATATATATGTATAAGAGTAAGTCACTCTTACCGTAAGTAGGCCTCATTCACGAAGCCGGTCTATAAGGGGGGTATAAGGTTACTGCCTATAAAATAGAAGTTTAATGGGTGTCCACTCTAACCCACCGCTTCCTTAACTGGTGGAGGTTCGTTAGCCTAACGGGTAGGACAGGACATTAGTTCTCCCTTCATTAAAAGTATAATGATAAATACTAGGTAACTAAACACTTATAAATTCCCAATCTTCGTTACTTAGAAAAATGTGAATTTGGTGCTAACCCATGAAATTGCACTTTGTACCTTGTTAAGTCGTTAGTGGAGCATACATGGTTAACCGACACACTAATCTAGGACTGATAATGTGTGGCAAAGGGTATCTTGATGTTAATCATAGATCAATGGATCGTGTGTGGTTAACCGACACATTGATTAAGTGGTTGTAACATTAAGTGTACTAACTTAATTTTCATGGTTATTCACTCCTTGTTTGTGATCCTCGGCATCCCAGTCACAAACTTGAAGGGCACAATCGAGATTTAAACATGCCATTGAATAGTTCAATGAATCTCAAAAGATCTAGGAGTTTCAATTCATTTAAAACCTAATGTTTAATTTCGTTTTTCATGGTGGAAATTTGTAAATCGTCATTTACCTACCTTCAAATATTTTGTAGCTTGGATTACGGCATCCCTCTTCCAAGTTATAAAATATTGTGTTGGGTCCTAGCCTTAGTATTTCATATTGGGTGTTATATTAAGGACTTAAATCAACTAAACTTGAATTTCTCCCTCATAGATGTCTAGTTATGACAACTATGGTCTTCCTTATCGTTTTGGATAAAGCTATCCTAATGAATATGATATCCCAAATAGCGATCAAGGTGAAAGATTAATCCCTTTGTTGTGCATTAATGGGACCGGAAATCATACTTCACTTCCTCCACCTCCTCCAATTGTTCTCCCTAACCCACAAGTTCTTGAATAGTTCAAGGTCACTCAATCCCTATTGGCAAGGAGTTTCTCTATGTACTCACATCTTGGGGATGAAGTTTCATATTGACAAGCTGGGAGAGTTGGGTGTCGAAGTCTCAAGGAAGTTGATTGTTGACTGGGTTCTTCAATCACTTTCCGAGTCATATAGTGGGTTCATTATTTACTACTATGTGACAGACCACGACATGACCCTTAGTGATCATACCTATTTGCTTGTTGCTGCTGAATCAGCAATGATTTGGAGCACTCATAAAGCAAATTTGATTCGAAGATCTACGTCCGAAACTTTCATGGACATTGACAATGGAAACATTGGAAGTCCACAAAAGTCTTCTCTTCCCAATGGAAAGGGATCAGCCATAGTCAATCCAGTTGACCAAATGGTAAAGAGAAAGGCTGAGTCTGAGACCGTCCCATGTACCATTACTAAAGAGTCCATATGTTTTTATTGCCAAAAGGAAGGGGCATTGGTTGCGAAGCTACGCTATTTGCTTGAAAGTTCACTAGGATGCTAAAATTCAAAATTTTGACTATGCTTTAGGTAAAGTCCACTATCTAACTCTATTAAGTTCCTATTTGGAGATTCTTATTACATGATGTGACTAGGTCGCATTTTGATGTTTTGTAGAATCGAAAAAGGAGAGGAAGCTTAGAAGAAGGGTATGCTGAATCTGATCGCGAAGATAGACTTTGATCGCATGATTCGAAGATCAGAATTTTGAAGCTACTGCTTTAGAGTTATGATAGATTGCTTAGGAATATATAACAACACAATATTCATTTGTATTTGCATTGTAAGCAAAAGTTTTCCGAAAGTTTTTAAAATAAAATAAAAATTTTTGATTTTATTTATTTTAAGTATCCTTACATTGGGATTTGTGAAATTGTTGTTTATATGATTCCAATGATAGCAATATTGGAAAATGGATTTGATTATTTCATTTGTGGTAATGTCATAATTTACCAAATAAGGAAAGAATTTCATCACCCAAGTTTCAGTTGGATAGAAAATTAGAATCATGAAACTTGTATTGTATGATGAATGAGAATTTTCATCTTTGGAAAATTAAGACTAATTCCTTGTTCACATGTATATGCGAGTCAAGTGAAGGACTAGGGGATCAGGTACACTGGGTGTGCGCTGATCAGGTCCACCACAAAGAACGATAAGGCTATTCATCATGATTTACTAAAGTTTAGTAAATGTGGTTGTGCTTACAAGTTTAAGTATAATTCTGAAACATTGGAAAAGTTTCGATGTATGGCAGGACGAATGAGAAGAATCAAATTAGGCAGAAAGAAAAAAGTTTCTTCCATCTGAAAGGATGGGAGAGTACGTCAGTATCATGTTTTATGATCATCTTAATGATTATGAAAAACCATATCACAATTAATCCTCTAAGGACATCTTGGTGCATTTGTTTGACTAAGAAGAGGAATCGTGAATTGTTGAAATGGTTAAATCAAAAGATGAATCATACTTCGTTCCAAAATTGAGTCTTAGAGTAATACTCAAAGATTGTAACTAGAGTGACATAATCGTAAGAAAGGTTTAAAACACTTGTCAAATGTAGAGTAAAATGTTTTCTACTCTTGTACATTTGAAATTGGTAAATTGTGATGTCTTGGATAAGACAAAGACCAACTAAGACCAATTGTGTAAAGTGTTTTTTTTCTTGATAAGAATCAACACAAACTCTTGAATATTTGTTTTGTCAAGGAATGGATCTTGACATGAGAAACATATATGTCAAGAGGTCAATGGTAGTTTTAAAGATCTTGAAAAATTTTAAGAACTAATCAAGAATAAAACCTATTGTTTATCACTAGCACGCGACTTAAGGTTTGTAACTTATCGTGTTGACATATTCTTGTTTCTGTGCCCATTCTAGTTAAAGTTGACTATGAATATGAGTTCTATGAGTTGTCAATTGTTTGCATAACAACCTGGAAGCAATGATAGGCCCTTGTATTTCCGTGTGGCAAGAAAACTAAGGTTAAACAAGTTCAGTCCATATGAGTTTGGATTTGTCACTAACCTTGTCTTGTGATTATGGTTATGACATATTTACGTGGATAGGAACACATACACCATAAAAATCTAAGTGTCATAAGGTTTCTCTCCGATTCATGAAAATGATGGTGAGGAAACGCTTTCACTAAGTAGATTTTAAGTAGATAGCAATTGTGATATTTGCATTCTCAAAGTCGTTATTGGAGCGTGTGTGGTTAACCGACACACTAACATGGAATGGTGAGAATGAAAAAAGATCTAAACATTATGATTACGACATCCCTCTTCGTAATTGTTTAGACACACATGTGAGCTATCTAAGGAAAGGTGTATGATTTTAATAAAGTCTTATTAAATCATCTCGTATCAGAAATCTGAACTTTGGTAAGAAAGTCAATAAGTATTTATTTCTAGAAGTCCAACTGATTTTTGGATACATGTCAAAACTAGTGGGAGCATAAGTGTTATGCCAATAATTATCATATTAGTGGGAGTATGATTGTTATGTTCAGTATTGCAAGTTAGCAATGTTAATTATAGAAAACAAAAGTTTCAATTTGCAAAGTTGCAGCGTTTGAAAAGTTGTTTTGCTATAATTAAAGGAGAGGAAATTATACTTCATTCTAATTCTAAAAGCATAGATTGTGAGTCTTTAATCAAGTTTAGTCAAGATTACATTATTTGCGTTCTAAAATTCGATTATGATTACAACATCCCTTTTCATAATCTGAATTATGAGAACATGGCAAATAGTAATAAAAAAATTATTATAGTAAAAGACTGGTCTAGGATCATGTCTTTATGTGAGACATTATGAATCATATCTCATATCTTCGGGTATAGTATCGATTACATATGATATAATATTTCTATGTGTTCTAATTTTTCCCAACGCCTAGGCAATAAGAGGGAAAAAGGAATAGAACTGGATATGACTAAAATGATTAAGCAATTATCGAGGACAATCTGAGGTTTACCAAAGATTGGTTGCTCATGGACAGTTGGAAGTATGGTGTAAATTTTGGAAGGACCATATTGACATATTCTGAAAATAGGCAACTCTTGTTCAGAAGTGATAGTAAAAATGGGAATATGGATATGTTTCCGTAGGTGGAAGTTATTCATTAAATATGTGTAAGATTAGAAAACTTAATGCAAGAAGGATGTTCAAAGGAATGTACTTTGAATGTGAGACTTCGTTTCCATGGAATTGCTCTCCATTGGAATACTTTGTAATGTCTGTTGTCGAGTCTTTGTGACTTTTGTGCACAATCATCACAAAAGGATCAATGCATATAAGTTTAGAATCTAACAAATTTCAGTAAATGGTAAAGAATCTTGTATTCTTACATTTGTGATAAGGAATTGGAATTGTGAAATGAGCATCATTGAAATGTTGTCAATTGATCTATTCCACAAACAAATGACCATAGGTAAACATAGTGTGCATGCTTGGAGCATGGGACAACTATTGTTTTGATTCAAGTATAAAGTTGATTATTCGAAACATTATACAATGAATAATGAGTAATCAATATGGTGATTAAATAAAAGGTGTTTTATTTACTCTCACAAGTATTGGGGCCATATAGGATTACTATTACTCGTCTGTTTCACTTTGCATGTTTTGACTTCCAGAATAATTACTTTATTCAAACTCTCCACAGTCAATCATACTTTAGAAGTAGGTATGAATCAAGACTTTCATGAATGGGTCTGTAGTTTGTCTAGGTGACCTAGACATAGTTGCAGTATTTATGAGTGCTCCTGGAATAAGATTCGAGTATTAGATTAAACCCACGCTCATTTGACACACGTCATGGATTTTATCACGAGTGATCATGAGATGATAATATCTTATATTCTTCAAACCTAGAGATATTAGTTATTGACTATGAGTTGGTTGTACATTGATTGTACTAAAATGCATAAGTAACTTGATGTTATAAAATGTGCCTTTGTGTATGATTCAACAAGT